>NC_067143.1:53978872-54292800 GCF_903995435.1 Acomys russatus | reverse complement strand
TTAAGATACAGTTGGCCTTAACCGTTTATATGGTTTACTTTGCCACTACAGATCACTTCAGGAGCTGAGGCGCCGGCTCCATCCGTAGAGTGCCTGCAGCACAAGCACGAGAACCTGAGCTCACATCCTTAAGACCTACAAAAAAAGCCACGCGTATTACTTAATGCCTGTAATCCCCAGACTGGGGAAGCAGTGACGAAGATCCAGGAGCTCACTGGTCAGCTAATCCTGCTTGACAGGCAACCTCCAGGTCTAGCAAGAGTCGCTATCTAAAATAAACACACAAACAAACAAACCAGTAAATAAGGTGAATACAGGCTGGAAACACGGCTCAGCGGTTAAGAGTAGGTACCATTCTTGCATATAAGACCTAAATTAAGCTCATAACTGCTTGTAACTCCAGCTCCAAGGGCATTCTACAACCCTGCCCTTAGCAGCCAGCTGAGTGCATATCAGACACAAATATATACACATAATTAAAAATAGTAAAAATAAAATTTAAAAATGATTTATTTTTATTTTATGTACATTGGTGTTTTGTCTACATATGTCTGTGTGAGGTTATCAGACCTCTTAGAACTGGAGTTATAGACAGCGAGCTGCCTTATAGGTGCTGGGAACTGAACCTATGTCCTCTGGCAGAGAGCAGCCAGTGCTCTTAACCATTCAGCTATCTCTCCAGCTTAGTTAAAATAAACTTTAAAAAGGTGAGGAGAAAAAAAGGCATGCAAGGTCAAAATCTGGCCCTTGCATGGACATAGATACACACACAAAGAAATAACTTTAGGCACCCATTCTATTCATTTTTAAAGAATGGAGATACTGGATAATCCACTGTTCTCTGGCTTGTTTTCATATGTGGAACTAAAGACAAATGATCTCTACATTTCAATTGAGTTGCTCAGAGGCTTTCATCTCAAAATCTCAATCTTAAGGGAAGTCAAAGTCTAAAACATCGTGTTTTAGATACAGCCAGACAAGAATGTCAGGCAGAATGCCCTCTGCTATCTTCTAAATCCACCTTCAGGAAGATGTGAGGAACAGACTGGTGGTCTACACCTGTAACTTTCAGTATTCAGAGGGCTATGATGGCAAGGTCAAGGGTTTTAGGTGGGCATAGGCCTCACAGTGAAACTCCACCCCTAAAAGAGAGAGAGAGAAGAGAGGGAGGAAAGCAGGTAATAAACTAAGAACACATCATCTCACCCTCTCCAAATCCCAAGCACTCCAGCCTCAGAATACTATTATCTCTTAGCATTCAGCAAAAGGCTTGGAAATGCAAGCAAGTGGTTTCATGGATGCTAACTGCAAGCTCTCATGTAGCTTTTTTTTTTTTTTTTAAGTTTTTCAAGACAGGGTTTCTCTGTGTAGCCTTGCCCGTCCTAGCTGTCTCCAACTCACAGAGATCCGCCTGCCTCTGCCTCCCAAGTACTGGGGATTACAAGCATGTGCCACCGCATTCAGTTCAGATAGCTCCTTAAAGAAGTCTGACTGCCTTAAAATGGAAACAGACAGGAGGTGGGGGAAAAGTACCTGCCTCCTGCTGTTCCCAATCTCAGGACGACTAACAGGAAAAACAAAGTAAGACATCCACAGGAAATTCTCCAAGAATTATAAAGTCATGTGATAGCCAATAAGAAATTTGAATATAGTTTTGTATGTATATGCACACACACGTGCACACGGGCACACACACACATATACACATATGCAACTTTGTGTGGGTGTAAAGTGTTGTCTGTACTCCACCAACAAGCCCCAAGGAAGAGTCAAGAGTGACAACTTTTTTTTTTTTTTTTTTTTTGGTGACAACTTCTAAAGAGTAAGGAATAGACTGTCTTAACACAGAAATGAGAAATTCAGATTCCTGTTAGCCCTTTGCAAGTCTGTGATAAAGTGTTCCCCTATATACATACGCAGTCGTTCATCTCAGAAGTAAACTAAAATATCCAGAGTATATAAATAAGCCAAATGAGTTTTAAAAGAAATAGCTCCTGAGACATTAAGATTTGACTGTTAAATTAATTATGTCTGTATTAACATATCTAATAATAAACAGTGTACACTGAGGAGATTGGTTAATATTAAAGCTGACAAAAAGCAAAATCAGACATATATTAATAATACCCATGATTTATTCACTCTACAAATATTTGTGAGTATTTGCTATAGGCTGAGCATAACTGTAAGACCCAGAAATACAGGGCTCCAAATAAAAGTCTTGGAGATATGGAGCAGGATGTGGTGACGTGTGTCTGTAACCCCAGCTCTCGGGAGGCTGAGGCAGAATGATGGTTCAAGAGCATACTAAGTTTAAAGTAAACAGAGCTACTAAGACTCTGTCTTAAAGGGGTCAAAAATACTTTTTTTTTTTTTAAATGGGGGTGGGTACTCTAGGAAGCAGAGGCAGGCAGATCTCTGAGTTTGAGGCCACCCTGGTCTACAAAGTGAGTTCAAGCCAGCCAAGGTTACACAGAGAAAGCCTGTCTTGAAAAACCAAAAAGGAGGCGATAGGCAACAAAGTTCAAATATTCTAGTTGCCTTCCCAAGACCATTCCATTCTTTGAGACAAATGCATCAGGATGCTGTACAGGAAGGTTGTTACATGAACAACTTGGCTTGCAAGTTCTGCATCCAAACTGATTCTAGAAAGACTAGTATAAGCAAAACAAATAAATAATTTTCTAAAGAGTTACTCAGACTCACCCAGAGAAGTAGAAAATCAAGGATAGATGCCAAGAACAACGCCTAAAACCAGGTAAAACTAGTCTGATCAGACACCTGTGTTTGTAGTGCCAGCCTCCACTATCCTTAGCCAGCAGAACATCATTACCTTTGCCTCTGCTCCTCCAATAGGACTCCATGAGACTTCCTAATACAGCCCAGGGGGAAAATGTGGTTTGGGTTTGCTTCTGAGAGACAGACAGGTCTCATGCAGCCCAGGCTGGCCAGAAGCTCACAGTCCTTTTGCCATAGTCTCCCTAGCATAATGACAATCACATTCACCACAGTGCTTTACTATTGAAAACTAAGTCTTATCTTGTAGCTTTTTTTTAATCTTAAAGTAGAAAATGATGCCATGCCAACATTAAATGCACACGCTAGCTGGGTGGTGGTGCACACACCTTTAATCTCAGCACTCAGGAGGAAGAGACAGGAGGTTCTCTGTGCGTTCTAGGCCAGCCTATCTACAGATCAAGTTCCAGGACAGCCAAGGCAACACAGAAGAAACCCTGTCTTGAAGGGGAAAAGTACAAGCTGACGATGGTGTCCTCTCTGGGTCTGAATGAAATTCCCACACCATGTACCACAAACAAGTCATCCTAAATAGATTAGAACGGGAGCTCCACAGTGTGGACTGCAGAGCAAAGTACCAGTGTCTGTAGCTACTCACTGTTTTCAGGGTACTAAGGCATACTGTGGGTAATACATACCTGATTAATAATGAACTATGAACTACTGTTTCCATTCTTATTCAACTAAACTAATCCTTATTATATAAATGCTAATAGAGGGTACTCACAAAAAGTTAAACAAATAAAAGAAACAGTCCAACAAGAATTAAAGATAATATTAAAATTATAAAACGAAAATAAACAAGAAAATGACAGGTGATAATTTTATTTCCTAATATAAGCAAAATTACAGGGCAAAAGCAACCTAATTGTTTCAAACAGTAAGTTGAACAAAAAAAATCAAAATTATCACAAGATTACTTATTAATGATAAATAGAATACCTACTATGCTGCGATATAGTAAATCAGGAATCAGTAAGTATTTTGTGTAAAGAGTCAGATGGTTGATATTTTAGGCTTATATGCCATACAGTCTCTATTGTAATTAATTACCACTATACTGCAAAAGTAGCCACAGAGAATATGTAAACAACTGAGTGTTGCTGTGTTCCAATAGAAGTTTATATAAAGAAAGCATAATGTGCTAATCCTTTTATTAAATAATGGTGAAATTAATCTGTCATGACTAAATGCCAGAATAGTGGTACACAACTGTAGCCCTGGCCACTGGGGAGGCTGAGGCACGAAGATCACTTAAGCCTAAAAATTGAAGGTGAGCCTAAACAAAACGATTGAACTCCATATTGAAAATAAAAATAAACTTTAAAAAGTGTGTGTGTGTGTGTGTGTGTGTGTGTGTGTGTGTGTGTGTGTGTGTATACCAATGCCCTTGGAGGCCAAAGAAGGATATTGGCCTCTGGAGATGGAATTACAGCTAGCTGCCTGATGTAGGTTCTGAGAATTGAACTCAAGTCCTCTGGAAGAGGAGTAAGTGTTCTTAACCATTGACCCATCTCTCCAGCACCCTAAATAGAATTTTTTTAATGTAAAATTTATGTATGAAGATCAATCAGGCATAGTAGCACATATCTGTAACCCTAACATTTGGGAGACTAAGGCAGGAAGGTTTTAAGTTCAAGGCCAGCCAGGGTCCCATAATGAAACCCTATCTCAAAAGTCTTTAAATCTTTAAAAAAAAAAAAAAAACAATTTTATGGTTCTACAACATGAGAAAAATTAGGGATGGTTTATGTTCACATATAATTTCTTATTTGTGAATTTTTGACTTTTTAAAGAAAGATTTATTTATTATGTATGGAGTGTTCTGCCTGCATGTACACCTGCATGCCAGAAGAGGGCACCAGATCTCATTACAGATGTGAACTACCATGTGGTTGCTGGAAATTGAATTCAGGACCTCTGGAAGAACAGACAGTGTTCTTAACTACCAAGCCATCTCTCCAGCCCCATAACATTGTTTTCATTACTACTTCATAGCTGAAATTTTACTACTGTTACGAATAATAACATATTATACACAGCCTGATATACAGGCTATCTGATATGGAACCCATGTGAAAGGGTCATTCAACCCCCAAAGGGGTCAAACCCCAGACTGACATAGAGAGACCATGTTTCAAAAAGAAAGGAGGAAGGGAAGGAGGGGAGGAAGACAGAGACAAAAGAAAAAAAGCGAAAGAAAGAGGGGTGGTGGTTTAAATGAGAACCAGGCCATAGGCTCAGGAAGGGGAACACTTGGTTGCGAGCATTGTTGGGGGAGGCTTGGAAGGTGCAGCCTCACTGGACAAAGTATGTCTCCAGGAGGAGCTCAGTAAGTATATAGTCTTGTTCTACTTCTAGTTTCTCCCACTGCTTAGTGCTTGCAGTTGAGATGTGGCCTGTCAGCTTCCTGCCACCATGCCGGCTGCTTGGGTTAGGCCTCCTCACCAGGATAGACTCTCACCCCTCTAGGGCCATAAGCCCAAGCATCTTTCCTTGGTCATAAAGATAGATCACAGGAATAGGGAGCAAACTAGGACAGAGGGAAACACTAGATGTTGAAAACCATCAGTTTATGCCAGAATTTTATTGCTTAAAAACATTGAGCAAGCAGCTGAGGTGGTGGTGCACACCTGTAATCCCAGAACTCAGGAGGCAGAGGCAGGCAGATCTCTCTGAGTTCAAGGCCAGCCTGGTCGACAAAGTGAGTCCAGGACAGCCAAAGGTACAACAAGAAACTCTGTCTCAACAAAGCAAAAGTTTAAAAAAAAAAAAATTTTTTTTAAACCAAACAAACAAACAAACAAACATTAACCATTATCTCATACATAAAGTGAGTTCTGGGGAAGCCAGAGCTGTTACACAGAGAAACCCTATTTTGAAAAACAAAAACAAAATAAACAAACAAAAAACAAACCTTCTACTAAATGGCTGAATGCTGGAGAATTCAAGTTTTCCATACTGGTTTTTCCATAAAAATGTCCTCTGGAGAGTCCTCAAAATATATGAGCTCCCCACAGAGTCAGCGAGCCAAGAAAACAAGGGCAAAGAGGATTCTGTCATTTAACCTGATCCCTTTTTTAGTCACTGGTAGGGGAAATAGGCTTTGCTTCTTCATGAGATGGTATCAGAGACTCTGTGGCCCTATTTTAAATCCTATCAGTTGAGTGTGAAAGGCTGCCTCTGACTCTCTAGTGCTGAGATTAAAAGTATGCCCAACCAGGCAGTGGTGGTGCACACCTTTAAACCAGCAGAGGCAGAGGCAGGAGAATCTCAGAGTTCAAGGCCAACCTGGTCTACACAGTGAGTCCCAGGGCAGCCAGGGCTGTTACACGAGAAACCCTGTCTTGATAACAAACAAGGCGCACCAACTAGCCCAACAAAATTTAGATCTCTTGACTTAAAATTACATTGCCAAATGTGTATACATTTTATTCTTTCCCCTTTGAGGATAGCATTTGTTTTGTTTTGTTTTGTTTTTTGAGACACTGACTCTCTGGCCCAGGCTGGCCTGTAACTCACTGAGATCCTCCTGCCTCTGCCTCCTGATTGCTGGGATCATAGGTGTGAGCCACCATGCCCACCTCAGCATTACACTTTACAAATGAGGATGTTCAGATTCAGGTAAGAGACTAGATTCTAGTGTCAATTTAAAAATCAAGGCTTCAGTCTACAAATTCTATCTCTTCACTACTTATTACTACTTTGCAGTTCTAACCAAACTATATGCAGAGCTAGGAGAAGGCTGGGCTTAACGCAGACTTGCTACCTCGCCACCCTGTTCTCCTGACCCCTTGCCGCTCTTGTTTCAGTCACACCTCACCCTGCTCCTTTTCTTCACAGGCTAAGATACTGACAAGCCTATGAGACAGCCTCCCACTACATATACAAAAGATGTGTCATCAGTCAACTGACTGGCAGCTTTCAATCAGTGACCTTATTCTCACAATAGCCCCAAACACATCAAATACACATCAGTGGGTAAGATCTAAGGAAACAGAAATGTCTTCTGAGACACATATGCTGGTAAAGAACCACACAGCTGCCAACAGCAAGCAAATTCCTCTTAGATACACCCGTAATCATTACTGACAGAACAAACACCAACAACAAACTTTCAAGGGTTTAAATTTAGATAAACAAGACTCAACACTATTTTCAAAACTTACTTCAGAGCGAGGCATGATGGCTCATGACCTTAATCCCAGCACACAGGTGATAGAGGCAAACGGATTTTGTGAGTTCCAGAGGAGTTCCACATATCCAGTTCTAGGCCCACCAAGATTACATAGTGAGACCATGTCTCAAAAAACAAATTCAAAATAAATCAATAACCTAAACATAAAAGCTAAAACAACAAATCTTCATGACTTTCACTTTGGCAATATATTTTCAGATATGACACCAAAAACATGAGCAATAGAAAAACTTGAATTCCATAAAATCTATGATTTGAGGTATGGCTCTGTTGTAGAGCACTTGCCTAATATGTGCAAGGCCCTAAATTCAATCAACAGCACTGATAAATAAAAAAAGTAAATAAGTAAGTAACTAAAAGCATCGTGCACCAAAGGACATTATGAAGAATGCGAAAAAAAATCTTTTGAAAACAGTATTTGTAAAACACAAATATAATAGTCTAGTACCCAGTGTAAAGGAATTTACAACTCAGCAAAAATACAAATAACCTAATTTTAGATAAAGAACTTCAATATATTTCTTTTAAAAAGACGTAACAATAGCCAATAAACACATGGAAAGATCATTGTTAGTCACTAGGGGAGTACACACTGAAATACCACCTCGAACACACAGATACCTAGTAAATGAAAACAAAACAAATTAAAAGCAATTAAAAACAAACAGAAGTAAAAACAAGTTTGGCAAAAAATATGGACTGTTCGCCACAAAACCTGGAGCCCTTATATATTAATTATGAGGACACAGATGGGGTAGTCACCATGGGAAAAACAGTTTGGGGGCCTAGATATGTCACTCAGTTCATAGAGCATTTGTTTAGCATGTGTGAGGCCTTGAGTTCAATACCCATCACCAGAACACAACAACAACAACAACAACAACAAGAAGGGAGTTCCTCAAAACCGTCATAGAGTTACACATTCTGTGCTTCCATATCCACACTCACACACACCTGCAAAGCAGCAGCTATGCAAACCCAACAGCCTGACTTCCATGCCCAGATCCTACAGGGGCAGGGGAGAAACAACAACTGAAGCTTATCCTCTGGTCTCCACACATACAGTATGCCATGTGCGTAACCACACACGTGCGTGTACACACACACATCATACATAATAATTATTTTTTAATGTGTGTGTGTGTTAAACTTTAATCCTGGTACCAAGTAAGTGAGGTGGAAGGAGAAGGATCAGAGGCTACAAACCAAGCCAGCATGGTAGCAGGTGCTGTAGGTCCCTCACCCAGGAGCTGGGAGAGGACAGCCATGAGCTTGAGTACAAAGCTAACTGGACTACACAGTGAGACCTCACCTCAAAAGAGTGGAGAAAATGGGAGCGGGGATGAAATAGTGACACGTGTTACAATGAAGATCAATGTTCTAGATTGCTCTCTGTTGCTGTGATAAGCACAGTGACCTAAAGCAACTTAGAAAACATTTATTTCAGCTTATACTTCCAGGCCACAGTCCAACATCGAGGGAAATATGGGCAGTAACTCAAGGAGAAACAATGCTTACTGGTTCAGTCCCTGTTGTATGCTCAGCTAGCTTTTTAAAAATACAGCCTAGGGATGGTACTGCCCACCGTAGGCTGGGAAAGTGCCCCCACAGACATGCCCATAGGCTAATCTGATGGAGGAAATTCTCCAGTTGAGGTTCCCGCTTCCTGGGTGACTAGGATTGTGTCAAGCCAGGACAATGAGCTTCCACATCTATCTCCTAACTCCCTACCCTTGCCCCCATGCCTTTCCCACCATTACAGACACCTACCCTTCAGGAACTGTACGCCAAAATAAAGTCTTCTGTAAGCTACTTTGGGTCATGGTATTTTATCATAGCAACAATATTATAACTAGCCAGGTGGTGGCGGCAGCACACGCCTTTAGTCCCAGCACTCAAGAGGCAGAGGCAGGCAGATGTCTGTGAGCTTGAGGCCAGCTGGTCTGCAGAGTGAGTTCCAGGACAGGCCAGGCTGCACAGAGAAGCCCGGTCTCAAAACAGTAAAGTAACGGATAGAGAGGGACTGTAGAAGGAATTTTCCTAAGGTAAACTAGTTATCGCATAGCTTGAATATAATCCTGTCTTCTGATTCCTAGTGCTTTGCTCTTTCTACTGATCTAGTTACTCAACTCACATAGAAATACTTAACAGGGCACTTACAATACGTCCTTTGCAAAGAAAACATCAGTCTACAGCTTGGTAACTCTTACAAGTAGTTTATGTTTTCTAAATCTGTTTCTCACAAACGGTGAAAATGCTCACTTTGGGGAGCTATGGTGAACATTAGAACCTACAAAAAAATGTCTGTCGTGCAGAAGTTATCCAGTAAATGGCGTTATAAGTACTTATTACTAAAGACAAGGTCTCCCTAACTACTCCACACCTAGTGGATGAGGCTTCCCCAGGGCAGTAAAGTTTCAAGTTCCCACAGTAAATAGTCTGTTCAGAGAGCTGCAGCACCTTCACTGGTTACAATTACTAATTTCTCCTCCCTTTAACTTTTTATCAGCTCAGTTCTCCCCATTCCCTCCAACTTTGAAGAAATGAACTTGTTAAGCCCTGCCTCTCTTAAACACATTCCATTGCTCCTGCCCTTCTCGTCCATACCACTAATTTCTCAAATGAGAAGTCTTTTGTTGCCTCTCAACACTCAGCCCCAGCAGCCCAGCTTCCGTCCCCACCCCTCCACGGAAGCTCTTATCACTAAGGTCACCAATGACTCAGTAGCTTCATTTCAGGGCTCACCCTACTTGTTCTCTGCCACAAGTGACACTTTTCTCCTGTGTTAGAAGCTCTGTTCATTCCTGGAATGAACCTTATCTCTATGACTGCTCCTCCTCAGGCTGCTGACTCCTGTCAGAGTTCCTAGGGCTCTCGCCTCACTCTGCCCCTATTTCATAAACTACTCAGTAGATCGCACTCTGCTTCTGTGGTTTCCACTATCAGTTAGATGTCATCATTTGCATCCCTAAGTTCTTCCTCTCTCAGGAGCTTCAGTAGCAGATAGGTAGGTCTGTCTGTCTCTGTCTGTCTGTCTCTCTGTCTCTCTCTCTCTCTCACATTCTCTCTCTCTCTCTCTTCATTTGTTGAAAGCATGCTAGTACCCAGTCACCTAACACCACTTGCTTTATCCTTCAGTCACACAACAATTTAAGTCAAGCATCATGACCAGTAAGTACTCTCACACTAGCTTCCGTATTTGCTGCAGCAGCCATCTTCTGCTGTTTCCCTGCACTAGGGCTTACAGTTGGGGCAGGGTTGTTGTTTGCTTCTTTTTAGTTGGCTTTTTTTTTGGGGGGGGGGAGGTGGTCCAATGTAGCCAGGGCTGGCCTGGAAATCACTATGTAGCTAAGGCTGGCCTTGAAATCCTGATCTTCCTGCTTTCACCCCCCAAGCACAGGAATCACAGGCGTGAGCCACCACGTTTGCAGTCCCAGCCTCTAACTTTTCTCTGTTGAGCTTCTGCTGTCACTCCCTCTTAGATGTCCACAGTAAAGTTCAGCTCTAACAGTATTTACTTAAGCTTTGTCATGAAACAGAAGGTGTGCAGGCTCGGAGCCAGCCAGCACGTCCAGCTTCATCCAGTTACCACTCCCCTTCAACACCCCAGCACTCCAGCGAAGAACAAGCCACCGCTCCTGAAGATGGCCTGCTCTTCTATACTGACGCTGCTCAAAACGCCTTCCAGGAACTTCTCCACCATACTTCTTGTCTGGGAAGATGTAGCTTCAACAGCTTTCATTCCTTCTCTGGCTCTCTCTTGCTCTGAGTATTCACACACTTCTTTCTTCCCCTCCCAGCCCATTTATTTTTTGTGTTCCTCAGCTACTGCACTGAATGACCACACTGAGTGGACTGGTTTACCTGCTTACTTTCTGGGCAATCTGTGCGTGAACACAGACAGCAAGTAGGTCATTCTCAGCTCTGTACCCCAGCCTCCTGCTAAGAACCTTAAAATGAGCAGGCCAACTAACAATCCTAAAAGATAACTCCCACCTCATAAACGGACCCCAAACTCTACCCAACAGAAGTCTTAATAGGTTCAACTTCTCCTCTTGCAAATGCTTCGAGATGCTGCTTGGACTCTGACCCTAGAGGAAGTATTCCTAACTTGACTCCAGCTGTCCTCTGCCTGGAACAACCTCTGCAGTAGAGAGAAGAGCTTCCTTAGGATCAAAAGTATTGTTGTGCTAGTAACCTACCATTTAGCGGCTCAGATAGAAAGAGGAAGGCCAGCCTGAGATACAGTGAAACCTTGCCTCAAAATTAAAGAGCAGGGCTCAGTGGTACATACCTGTAATCCCAGTACTCAGGGAGGCAGAGGTAGGCAGATCTCTGTGAGTTCAAGGCCAGCCTGGTCTACAAAGCCAATCCAGGACAGCCAAAGCTACACAGAGAAACCCTCTCTTGGGGGGGGGGGGAGACTAAGAAAATTTTTTTAAAAAGGAGCCAGCGAGATGGCTTAGTAGAATAGGGCACTACCTGATTCACATGGTAGAAAGACCAACTCCAGCAAACTGTCCTTTGACCTCCATATGGGCAGGGCAGGAGTGCACATGAACATATAAATACATAAATGTAATAGGCTTTTTTAAGAATTAAAGTTCTTTAGAAAATTACTTCTAAAATGGGCTGAGGTCAAGGAGAAGAATAGCAACTGACAGGTCCATCTCAGGAAGGAACTTGTAAAGTAACTCATGACCTTTGTACACCTTCAAAAGCAACTTGGTTCATTACTACAACAGCGTGTGGCTAGCTTCTTGCCTTGGGAAACTTCCTTGAACCATACTATTTATAAAAAGTTAACATATTTCCCAATCAACAGAGGCAGGTAGATTTCTGTTAGTTCAGGGCCAGCCTGGTCTACAGCAAAAGCTACACAGAGAAACCTGTCTCAAAACTCAAAAAAGAAAAAAAAAAGTTGACATACTAAGCAGAATTCCATGATCACTTCTCACTGCCTAAAACTGTGTAACGTAGTAGTGAAGAGCAAAGATTCTGAAAGTATACCACCTTAGCCTAAATCCCAACCCATCACTTATTAATCGCGTGAGTTTATGCTACTTAAATTCACTGGGCTTTGTTTATAACAAGAAAATAATTATACCTACCTCACAGATTAGTATAAAAATTAAATATTTAATGATTAAATAGGTTTAATGGCAAATGCTATTACCCAATGAGCCATCTTGCTGGCCCTCTTAGCATCCTTAACTCTATTTTATTTCAGAGTATATTCTAAAAGGTCTTGATTAAGCCACAGATACAGCTCTAGTTACAAGGGACAGAAGTATAAGATTTAACAATTTATACCTTCAAATTTGTTTTTGTTTGTTCCAGATTATGTCTCACTATGTAGTCTTTGCTGGCCCAAGTTGATCTTGAGCTCAAGACCTTTTAGAATAAACAACTATTAAGAAATATAGTCAGCTGATTTATTTTATTTTCAACTATGTATTTACATATGAAATTTCAATTGCCCTCAAAGTTTAGAGGGCTTTGGCTCCCCTGGAATTGGAGTTACAGGTAGTGGTGAGCTGCCTTACATGGCTGCTAGAACTACATTCAAATCCTCTACAAGAACAGCACGTGCTCTTAACTGCTAAGCCATCTCTCCAGTCCATATAATTTTTTAAATCAAACTAAGCTAGCCTTTTATACAATACTTCCTGAATAAAAAAATATTAAACTTTATGAAACTATTCGGCTTCACTCTCCTATACACATGGACAGAAAGCATTAACTCAGGAAAGCCAGTCTAATTAGATATAGCTAATTAGTAAGTACTTCCTTCGGGCTTCAATTTCCTCATCTACAACTCAAAATACTTAGTTCAGAGAAATTAAAATAAAGCATGCTTGAGTGAGTTAAAAAATAGTGTTGCTACATTACGTCTCTAGCTTATAAAATCACTCCTGAACCACGTTGCATAAAAGGGTCTTGCAGCTCAAGATCACTACGCTCTCAGGGGTCTAAATGCTACAAAGGGAGAGAGGATTTGCCCTGTCACTAGAAGAAAGAGCCTGCCCCACTAAGGAGTGAGGTGAGACACTGCCAAGTGGCTTTCCTCTGGGAGTTTCTAGCTAATTAAGGCCCTGCACTTTGCCTTGTCTGCCTGTGACCTCTGAAAAGGCTAGAGAACACCAAGTTCTCCACAGAGCTCTTCCCTTGGCCAGAGTGACACAAGGTATTGCTGGGCGCGGATCAGCCAAAGCTATTGCTAAGAGGTTCCTGCCCTCGGTTTCCCTTAAAACATAGTGAAAACAAGGAGAGAAGAACTCTTCTTTGCTTGTCCTGAGATTATCAGCTCAGGATTCCTAGGAATCCACCGTAAATACAGCTACCAAGAATCTGAGTCTGGAACATATCAAAAACGACACAACGAAAGCCAGATTATCCAGGACTATTAGACAGAGGGAGCCCCAGTTAGGATGTGAAATATGGAGTAAAGAAAAGGAGCTGGTCCACCCTCCATCACCAGCCACGCCCACCCCCACCTAACAGTATTTAATCTTAGATGCTCCTGGGGCCATTTTGCTGTCTCTTCTTTATGCTACAGAGGCCCCAAGGACTTAACCGCTTCCTTTGCTCATTAAAGCAGAACTGCCACCCCTTAGGGCTCCTCATGACTGGCTGCAAGAAGGAAAAAAAAAAAAAAAAAAAAAACAATATGTCTACCTACCCTTTCAAAAGTTGAAATATATGGGCCCTTTCTGTTGCAAGGGTTTAACTGTTGGGTTAGGGAAGAATGCAGGCCAAAAACAACAAGCATGAGGAAGTTTTTAAAAATGTTTAAGAAGTCTGACAAGTTAGTTACATTCACTGTCCCCAGTCCATAGCCCTTGGTTCCTGTTGTACAGCTTCAATCCAATAGTTTTTTTATTTAATTAATTTATTCAGATTACATCTCAGTTGTTATCCCAGCCCTTGTATCCTTCCATTCCTCCCTCTCTCCTGCTTTCAATAGGTTTTTTTTTTTTTTTTCCGAGACAGGGTTTCTCTGTGTAGCCTTGGCTGTCCTGGACTTGCTTTTGTAGACCAGGCTGGCCTCGAACTCACAGCAATCCGCCTGCCTCTGCCTCCCAAGTGCTGGGAATAAATGAGTGTGCCACCACGCCCAACTGTTGGTCTAGATTTTAACCAACTACATACAGTTGTTAAAAAACTTTATCCTGGGTATGGTGGTGCCCACCTTTACGCTTAGCACTTACAGAAGCAAGCAGTCCTCTGTGAAGTCCAGGCCAGCCTGGTCTATATAATGAGTTCCAGAATATCCAAGGCTACAAAGAAAGACCCTGTCTCAAAACAAAGCAAAGCTTCATAACAATTTTGTTTTTAGCAATTTTTTAAAATTAATTAGTTTGCTTTTTTTATTTTTTCACTTTACACCTTGATTGTAGCCCCTTCCCTCGTCACCTCCTGGTCCCACCCTCCCTTACCCATCCCCTCTCCCCCCTCCCATAGACTCCAGAAAGGGGGATCCCTCCTCCCCTATCATCTGACCTCAGCCTATCAGGTCTCATCTGGGCGGCCTGTATCCTCTTCCCCTGTGGCCTGGCAAGGCCGCCCCCCCAGGGGGAAGTGATCAACGTGTGGGCACCAGAGCCCCTAGTCCTCATATTATGGGAGCCACAGGAAACTGGACTGCCTGTCTACTACATCTGAAGCTAGCTAACAAGGAGGACCTCAGGGAGGATGCTTAATTCTCATCCAGAAGGGCAGACACCACAGACACTGGAAGAAGTTGAAGAGAAGAAACAGGACTGGAAGCCTACCAGAGATGTCCCCTGAAAGACTCCATCCAGTGGGGGGCCGAAGCAGATGCGGAGACTCACAGCCAGGGAGTCTTATGGAAGAGTTGGGGGATAGAAGGACCTGGAAGGGACAGGAGCTCCATAAGGAGACCAATGGAGCCAACAAATCCAGGCAGGGGCTGGAGCTTCAGAGACTCATGCACCAAGCAAGGGCCATGCATGATGTTTCTTTCTCTTTTTTTAATGTGCATTGGTGTTTTGCTTGCATGGATGTCTCTGGGAGGGTGCCAGGTGCCCTAGAACTGGAGTTAAGACAGTTGTGAGCTGCCATGTGGGTGCTGGGAATTAAACCTAGGTCCTCTGGAAGAGCAGGCAGTGCTCTTAGCTGCTGAACTATCTCTTCAGCCCTACTGAACTGATATTTTTTAATAATTTATTTTATTTTATATGCCTTGGTGTTTTATATACATGTTTGTCTGTGTAAGAGTGTTGGATCCACTGGAACTGGAGTTACAGACAGGTGTTAACTGCTATGTGGTTGGTGGAAATTGAACTCAAGTCCTCCGGAAGAACAGCCAGTGCTCTTAATCCTGAAGCCATCTCTCCAGTCCAGAACTAAGTAATATTTTTCTTTCTTTCTTTCTTTCTTTCTTTCTTTCTTTCTTTCTTTTTTTTTTTTTTTTTTTTTTTTTTTTTTTGTTGTTGTTGTTGTTGTTGCTGTTGTTGTCCTGGACTCGTTTTGTAGCCAGGCTGGCCTTGAACTCACAGAGATTCTGCCTGGTGAGTACTGGGATTATAGGCATGCACCACCACACTCGGCTCAGAACTGATATTTCTAATGAGCAAGAAAATGAAGTAAATGCTTTTAAGCACTAGACCCTTCGGACAATTGTGTGTGTGTGTGTGTGTGTGTGTGTGTGTTGGATCCTCTGGGACTGGAATAACGATGGTTGTGAAATGCCAGGAAGAGGCTGGGAATTGAACCTGAATCCTCTGGAAGAGCAGCCTGTGCTTGCCCCCCACCGTCCCCCCTCCGCCACCCCTGAGACAGGGTCTCTTTGTGTTAGCCTTGGCTGTCCAGGACTCACTTTGTAGACCAAGCTGGCCTTGAACTCACAGCAATCCTCCTGCCTCTGCCTCTCGAGCGCTGGGATTAAAGGTGTGCGCCACCACACCCAGCACACCTAGTACTCTTAACCAATGAGCCACCTCTACTTCCCTAAACTCTATTCTTATGACCAAGGTTAACTGCACAAGTTTATGTCCTATGATACTAACAATTACCAAAGAATTTATCAGCATAAGCAAAGTATTGTATTCTCAGAATTGGCATAATTTAATCCAAAAAATAAAGACCAATTATATATAAATATTCAATTTCCATTAGGCTTATTAAAATATTAAGAGTAACTTAAATTCATTTCTTCATTCAAGAACAAATATTACTAAGCATCCTTGTCCATCCATAACAGTTAGGCACTAATGACAAAATGAACAAGACACAGTCTATGGCCTCATGGCTTCCACGCAAACATATCCTTTCATGGATGTCTAAAGCTTTAAAGACCATAGGCTACCATAGGAGAGTTTTGGAAGATATGACATTCTTATTCCTTTAAGAACATAAGAACTTGTTGAAAGATATCCTGATCTAGGATGCATCCCACAAAGCACAAAGCTACATACTTTTGAAAGCCTTACAGTTTCTTGCCTAGCAGGTGGATCTCTGAGTTCAAGGCCAGCCTAATCTACAGAGTGAGTTCCAGGACAGTCAAGGCTACACATAAAACCCTTAGTGTTGAAATAAAAAGTCTTTGTGTACACTCAACATTTACTGAACTTCTATTTTATCCTTGGATACTGACTTGACAAAGAATAAGCAACCCGCAACCCTCAGCTCAATGCTGCCTGCTCCCTGTTTTTGTAAGTCAGTTCTATTAGACTACAGCCATGCACACTCGCTTGCTCACTGTCTACA
The DNA here is from genome assembly GCF_903995435.1 of Acomys russatus. Taxonomy (NCBI): domain Eukaryota; kingdom Metazoa; phylum Chordata; class Mammalia; order Rodentia; family Muridae; genus Acomys; species Acomys russatus. Next base: position 54,276,074 of record NC_067143.1, on the reverse strand, counting down.
GCTGATCCCTCCAACAACTCCCTGTGTGGCTCCATAAAGCTTGAAATGTTTACTATGGAGCCCTTCACAGGAAATGATTGCTGGCCTCTCTGCCAGACTCTAGAGACACAGAAATGTATCCACATCTTGGCTTTGTTTTCTTGCTTGCTTATTTAGGTATTGGTATATGTGAGTTTGGACTCAGGGAAGAGGGAAGGGTGCTAACCCAAGGCCTTGTATATACTACGTAAGCAATATACCACTAAGCTACACTCCTAGTCCTGTATCTGTATTTGATCTAGACAACTGTTGTGTAGGGACACACATTGGTTAAAATTCACCAAGCACTGTATGTATGTATGTACGTATGTATGTGTGTGTATGTGTGTGTATGTATGCATTTGTATATATATGTGTATGTGTGTATGTATTGATACTGTATATATGGCAAAAGTCAACACCTTTACCAGGCATAGTAATGCATATCAGTAATTCCAGTATTTGGGAGGTAGAGAGAAGGAGGATACAGAGTTCAAGGTCATCCTTAGCATCATAGAGAATTCATGGTTACCCTGGACTATGTGGAGCCTTTACTCAAAAACAAAAGCAAAACCAAACAAAAAACAACCCTTCAGACAAATCCTCACCTCATTATCAGTCAAGGATTATTGATTTAGTCTAAACACTCTCCTACAAGAGAAACTCAAGAGGGCAAGAGGGCTGAGGAGAGAGCAGCATGCTTGCCTTTCAAGTACAGGACCAAATTTGGATACCAGGAATCCACAAATCAAATAATAATAATAATAATAATAATAATAATAATAATAATAATAATAATAATAGATATAATTATGATTCCATGACTGGGAAGGCTGCCAAAGGTGCACCCCTAAGGCTCCCTGGCTAGCCAGTCTAGCCTACTTGGCAAGTTCCAGGCCAGTATGAGACCCTGTCTGAAAAAAGCAAGTAGATAATGTCTGAGAAATAACATCTGAGGTTGTCCTCCAGCCTTTGCCAAAGATGCTGGGTCTGTAATACAACAGAGTGACAGAGAAACTTCGAAACAATTAAGGGACCATAAGATGCTCTTGGTAATCTGCATGACAAATCTGAAAGCTTCTGTACTGGCAGCAGGGCTTTGCTAGCCCTGGAAGTAACTATGTAAAGAAAGCGGCCAAGTCTCTGGCCTGCAGCAAATCTATACATTTACAAGAGCTCCCCATCTCTCACAGTAAAGCCTGGCCATTGAGATGACAAGAAGAATCCAGATAATTCCTTGAAGCTGTTTTAAGGATGATCTGGGCCAGGCACACACCTTTAATGCCAGGACTCAAGAGGCAGAGGTAGGTGGATCGTGTAGTTTGAGGCCAGCCTATACTACAAAGCAAGTTCCAGTATGGCCAGGGCTACACAGAGAAACCCTGTCTCAAAAAACAAAGAAACAAACAAAAAAGGGCCATATGGAAATGTTTCTAACTATACAGCACCTCTATTTACAACACGAGTGGTAATCGTAATGAATAGCTGAATTTCCTACCCTGCACATTGAGAGACAGGAAGTGCTCCTTCCTTTTAGTACTGTTTGTTTGGAAAAGCTGGTCTCCTGGGAAATGACTGGAACATGTCCTGACAAAAGGGATCTAGCAAAAGCTTGAACCCACAAAGCATCTCTCTCAATACAACCTCATGGGACTTCAAGACTAGCCACAGCAACAGATGAAAATATAGGGACTACCTCCCGCTCCACAGCAAAGGCAAGCCTTAAGCTTGCTGAGGACGACAAATCCCTCACTCAGCAACTCAAGCAGAGCGAAGTCTCACCTGTTTCCAGTCCCATAGCAACCAGCACAGCCCTGGCACCATCCAGGCTTCGTCTTTCCAAAACAGCAATGGGACACCTTCTGCAGTCATTCTAACACTGCTTGGAGAGTTAACAGGAAGGAAAATATTCCTGGACACAGGCCACTAAATCTGAAGGTGGAATGAAAGGCTAAAAAATTGTCCCCAGTCCCAGAGCATTTGTGCGTCTGCTGCCATGTCACAGTGACCTTAACCAGTTCCTCATCTGTACCCTTTCCTAATATATTCTAGAGTAGACTTACCTAATCTCAAGGTATGCAGTGTCACATGCCAAGTCCATCTCCTGTTTGTGATATGCCTTAAGCTATACACGACAGCCAATCCTTTCTAGAGCTACCTTCTGCACTTCCGGAAGCAGGTACTATATTTCAAATGTCTAGTTATAGCTTTGCAAGGCCAAGGCCAGGCTCAGAAAAATGCTCAAGGACTGGTTTGCTACAGAGTGAAAATTAGAAGATTTAACAGCAGGGCAGAAGCAGAAGTTCAGGAGTGTTTCCTGCCTTCTCCCCATGGAGGCCTGCACCCCGTGCAAGCTGTCCATTTTAGCCTTGGAATGAGGGTGGATTTTCCAAGACTCTTCTCTTGTTACCAACCTCACAAACATCTCTCCTTCTTCAGACTAGATAATCATAAACTGGTCCCTGGACCACCTGTCATCCTAAGTGTTGTTTCATCCTGTTGGTGTGTTTGGGGATTCCTTGATTATATAGCCATCTCTCCTTTATGGTGCAAAACAGAAGACCAGTAGCACATCAATATCTGTTTATATGCTAGGAAACAAAAAAACAAAAACAACAACAACAAAAAAAAACCTCGATTTCCCTAACATCATAATTTCTTACTATGAGATGAAAAAATGCCTGTCAGCCAAGTGTAATAAAGTACATCTATATCGCCAGGAGTCCCGGTTACTACTTATGAGGCTGAGGCACAAGAACTACTTGAGCCCAGGAGTTTGAAACCAGCCTGGGCAACATAGAAAGACCCAGTGTAAAAGTGAAAAGGCCTGGCATTTGTATCCCTTAGCCAATTGCTCCCACGGGCTTCAGTATTACCCTTCCTCCACATTTCCCGCTGATTGCCAGGGACCACCTCTGGCCTAGTCACTGTTCTACTGATGTGAAGAGACACCAAGAGCACAGCAGGTGGGCGCTCGCTTACAGTTCAGATGCTTAGCCCATTAGCATCATGACAGAGAGCATGGCAGCACACATGGCACTGGAGCAGTAGCTGAGAGCTACATCTTAATCAGCAGACTGAGATAGAAACACTGGACTTGGCATGGACTTTAAAGCCCACCCCCAGTGACACACTTCCTCCAACAAGGCCACACCTCCTAATCCTTCTAATCCTTTCAAAAAGTACTACTCCCTGGGAACCAAGCATTTGAATCTATGGGGGCCATTTTTATTCAACCACCACATTCCACTCCTTGGCCCTCATAGGCTTGTAGCCATATCATAATGCAAAAACGCATTCGGTTCAACTTCAAAAGTCCCCATAGTCTATATCTCTGTCTCCACAATGTCTAAAAGTCAGTCCAAAGTTCAATTTCTTATGAGACTCACAGCAATCTCTTCACAGTAAGACCTTGTAAAATCAAAAAGAAAATGACATACTTCCAACATACAGTGGCACAGGATATACATTACCATTCCAAAAGTGAGGAAACGGAACATAATGAGGAAATACTGGACCAAAGCCAGACCAAAATCCAGCAGGGCAAACTCTTAAATTCTGCAGCTCCATGCCTGCTGTCAAAACGTTCTTCAGATCTCCAACTGCTTTCAGTGTTGTTAATTACAACATGCTTCTCTCTCTTGGGCTGCTTCCACACCTAGTCTGCAGCTTTCCTTGGCAGATATCCCATGACTACGGCATTTCCAACATTTTGGGGTCTCCAACGCAAACCAGGCTTTACCTTCATGGCGTCACAAAGTGGACTTAGCTCCATTATACCTCCTGGTCAGACCCTATGAGCTGACATTAAGGGTCATCTAATAAGAGGCCCACTCCAACTACCCTACCAAACCCTATTTCCCTTCCCCTCTCCTCTTCTCCCTCCTCCTCCACCCTACCTTTTTTTCTCTTTCTTTCCTTTTGGTGGTGGTGGTGGGGTTTTTTTGGTTGGTGGGGGGAGGAGGGGTTTGGTTTGGTTTGGTTTGAGATAAAGTCTCATGCAATCCAGGCTGGTCCAGAACTTGTTACCCAATAGTAACCTTGACCTTGAGATCTTTCTGCCTCTGTCTCCCAAGTACTAAGATTACAGGCACATGCCAACAAGCCCAGTCTTATGAACTGAGTGCTTCATGCATGCTAAACAAGCACTCTAGCAACTAAGCCACATTCTCAACCCTTTCCACTACTCTCTAACTCTTTATCTTGTTTTCTAGGCCTTATAATTATCTGACATTATGTTGCATCACTATTTATTTTTTATCCTATTTAAATGCAGAAAGATAGGGAGTATTATCTTTATTGCATACTAAGCAACTAGCAGAATTCTTGGCATATAGTAGGCCTCAAATATTTACTGTATGACTGAATTTAGTACAGCCCCCACTGATCCCTTTACACAATTACTGCCAAATAAGCCTCTGTCCATACTCAAAATTCTAGTCTATGTTTAAGTTTCACTAAGCATTTACTAACATCTGCTATATGCTAAGTCATGTGCTAGATGCTAAGAACAGTAACAAATTCAGTGTGATGCATGACATTTGAAACATAGTCTAGAAGTTTAAGGAAGACAATAAATGGTACTCCATTATAAAAATGTTCAGAGAAGAACATACGTAACCACTGGAAGAAGGAACGGAAAGTGATTAAGAGAGTTTCCAAAAAGAGAGGTTGCATTTGACCTGAGCCTGAAGAACAACTCTAATTACACACAAATAAATAAATAAATAAATAAATAAATAAATAAATAAATAAGGGGAGACACACAGATTAAAAGACATGAAAGAGTGATTTTGTTTTGTTTTATTGTTCTGGGAACACAGAAAAACCCTGTCTCAAAAAAAAAAAAAAAAAAGAGACACCATAACCAATGCAACTCTTTGGGGTTTTTTTTGTTTTTTGTTTGGTTGGGTTTTTTGTTGTTGTTGTTTTGTTTTTGTTTTTGTTTTGTTTTTGTTTTTGTTTGGTTTGGTTTGGTTTGGTTTTTCGAGACAGGGTCTCTCTGTGTTAGCCTTGGCTGTCCTGGGCTCACTTTTGTAAACCAGGCTGGCCTCGAACTCACAGAGATCCACCTGCCTCTACCTCCTGAGGGCTGGGATTAAAGGCGTGCACCACCACACCCAGCTCAATGCAACTCTTTTAAAGGCTAGCATTTAATTGAGGCTGGCTCAGAGGTTTAGTCCATTATCAGCATGGTGGGAAGCATGGCAGCATGCAGGCAGACATGGTGATGGAGAAAGAGCTGATCTGAAGGCAGCTAAGAGGAGACTGGATTTGTTTCATACTGGATATAGCTTGAACATTTAAGACCCACACCTCACCCCCACAGTGGCACATCTCCTCTAACAAAGCCACGCCTCCTCCAACAAGGCCACACCTCCTAACAGTGCCATTCTCTATGGCCACGCATTCAAACACATGAATCAATGGGCCCATATCTATTCAAACCACCACATTCCACTCCCTGGCCCCCATAGGCTTATTGCCATAACATAATGCAAAATGTATTTAGTCCAACTTCAAATGTCCCCATAATCTACCACAATCTCAACAATGTTTGAAAGTCTAAAGTCTCTTCTGAGATTCATGGAATCTCTTAACTTTAATCTCCTATAATATCAAAATCAAAAAGCAGATCATATACTTCCAACTTATCCTAGCACAGGATATACATTACCATTCCAAAATGTAGGGAAAGAGGCATAGTGAGACAGTATTAGACCAAAGCTAGACTGAAAACCAGCTGGACAAACTCCAAACTCTGCATCTCCATGCCTGATGTCAAAATGCTCTTCAGATCTCCAACTCCTTCCAGCTTTGTTTACCACAACACACTTCTTTCTCTCGGGCTGATTGCACTCCCTATTAGCAGCTTTCCTCGGCAGGCATCCCACAGCTCTGGCATCTCTAACTCTTGGGGCCTCCAAGGCAGTGCAGGCTTCACCTCCATAGGTGAAGCTTCTGGAACACAGCTTCTTCTGCTGCTTCTGTTCTTAGTGGTCATCCCATGGTACTGGCATGTCCGAAACAATGGGGTTTTCTGCTGCAACTGGACTGCACTTTCACCAATAGCCTCTCATAGGCTCTCTTCATAGTGCCAAGCCTCAACTTCTTTGCATGGGCTTTCAACTGATACTGAGACTAGTGTTACAGGATGGTGAAGACTAGCAGCTTCTCCTGACCTCTCACAGTGCCAAGTCTCAGCTGTTCTCCATGACCCCTTCATGTGTTCAAAACCAACACCACCTGGGTGACTCTTACACATTACCACTTCCAGCTGCCAGCACAAGGTACGACCTTGGCTGCCTCACATAATGGCCTTTCTGGACCTCTATGCAGGGACACACACCCTGATACACTTATGACCTCGGTGGCTTTCCTGATTCTAAAGCCAGAACCATGTCACCAAAGCTGCCAGTTCTGCTGTTTGCTGGGGCTGGAACATGGCCCCCTTGTTCAACTGTATCTCTGCCAGCTTTCTCTATACAATGATTTCCTTCACTGCCTAAGCTTGGCTGTTCTGGAACTTACTCTGTAGACCAGGCTGGCCCTGAACTCAGAGATCTGACTGCCTCTGTCTTCTAAATGCTGGGATTAAAGGCATGTAGCACTATGCCTGCACCTAAGCTTTTCTTTAATTCCTTTTCACTATAGATCTTTATAAACATGGCAATTATGCCTCAAAATCTGGATTAAAGGTGTGCGATGATCCAAATCAAAAGCTTATGTCTTCCTGCCTCAAGATCCGGATTCAGTGTGGCCTCCATTTCTGGACTGTATTCATTCCTGATATAGTCAAGTTGACAACCAAAAATACCTATCATGTTTGGTTAGTGAGCGATGGTTGAGTTATTAAATTTTTGTTCCAACATTGTTTTTATTTTTTTTTTCCAAAATTGTTTTTAAAAAACAAGAATGGGGACTGGAGAGATGGCTCACTAGTTAAAAACATTGACTGCTCTTCCAGAGATCATGAGTTCAATCCCCAGCAACCACATGGTGGCTTGCAACCATGTACAATGTGATCTGATGCCCTCTTCTGGCCTGCAGGTGTACATGCAGGCAGAGCACTGTATACATAAAAACAAGAATGTTGGGGCTAGCGAGATGGACCAGTGGTTAATGGCACTTGCTGCTTTTCCAGAGAACCTGAGTTTGGCTCTCAGTACATTAGGTACCTCATAACTGCCTGTAACTACAGTTCTAGCGTATCTGACCCCTAGACTCCAACAGCAATTGTACTCATGTGCGCGCATGCGCGCGCGCACACACACACACACACACACACACACAAAATAACAACAACAACAACAATAAATCTTTTTGTTATTAAGCTTTTTTTTTGTTTTGTTTTGGGGGGGGGTTTGTGTGAGGGTTGTTTTGTTTTGTTTTGTGTTTTGCTTTGTGTTTGTTTTTGTTTTTGAGATAGGGTTTCTCTGGGTAGCCTTGACTATCCTGGACTCACTTTGTAGAGCAGGCTGGTCTTAAACTCCAGAGATCCACCTGCCTCTGCCTCCCAGAGTGCTGGGATTACAGGCATATGCCACTCACCCAACTGTAATAAATCTCTTTAAAATACATGAATGTTAAGTTAGGCTAGAGTGATGGCTTCACAGTTAAGAGCACTTGCTGCTCTCATAAAGGACCTAGGTTCAGTTCCTACCACCCACAGGCATCTCACAACTGCTCTCTTCTGACCTCTATAACACCAGGCATATATATGGTGTACACACACACACACACACACACACACACACATACACACACGATGTAAATGAGTAAGTAAACAAATATATAAAGAAATAAAATAAGAACTTTTAAAGAATGAATGTCCATTGTCTATAATATATAAAAAACTCATAATTCAACAATAAAAACAAACAACTCAAAAAGTGGCCAAAAATTTGAACAGATATTTCTCCAAAGAGGATATATAAATGGGCGCCAAGGACATGAAAAGATAATAACATTATTACTCATCAGGGAAATGCATAATAAAAGCACAGCAAGGCCCCAAATCCACAGGAAACAAAAACAAAAATGGGTAAATGCGAGTATATAAAACTAAAAAAATGCTGAGCATGGTGGCGCACGCCTTTAATCCCAGCACTTGAGAGGCAGAAGCAGGTGGATCGCTGTGAGTTCGAGGCCAGCCTGGTCTACAAAGTAAGTCTAGGAAAGCCAAGACTACACAGAGAAACCCTGTCTCAAAAAATAAATAAATAAATAATAAAAATAAAAATAAAAAAACTAAAAAAGATTATACCTGGCAAACTGAAGATACTACTTGAAATATGGGAGAAAAATATCTGACAAGGAATTAATAAACAAACTAAAGGATTCAAATCCCCAAAATAATACAATTAATAATGTACAACAAAAGCATAACAGGACATATCTGTATGTCTGGAGGCTGATGCTAAACAGAGAAACACTATCTAGAAAAGAAAGAGGGCTGGAGAGATGGCTCAGAGGTTAAGAGCATTGCCTGCTCTTCCAGAGGTCCTGAGTTCAATTCCCAGCACCCACATGGTGGCTCACAACCATCTTCTGACCTGCAGGTGTACATACAGATAAGAGCATTCATATACATAAAATAAATAAATAAATCTTTAAATAAAAAAAGAAAAGGAAAAAATTAGCCAGGCAGTGGTACACATCTTTAATCTCAGCACTCAGGAGGCAGAGGCAGGCAGATCTCTGAGTTCAAAGCCAACCTGGTCTGTGAAACAAGTACCAGGACAGCCAAGGCTACACAGAGAAACCCTGTCTCTAAAAAACCAAAAATAAACAAACTAATAAACAAAAGATTTACAAATGTAATTTTAAAATGCAGTAAACAAAAAAACTTCAGAAGAAATACAAATGGCCAACAAGTAAATGAAAACTGTACCTAATCATCAGGAAAATGTGAATTGAAGCTACAAAGATTAGAGCTGGCCTGGTAGCAAACCGCCTTTAATTCCATCACTCAGAAGGCAGAGGCAGGCAGATCACTGTGAGTTCGAGGCCAGCCTGGCCTACAAAGTAAGTCTAGGAAGGCCAAGACAACATAGAGAAACTCTGTCTCGAAAAACCTAAAAAACAAAACTACAAAGATTATCTTTACACACTATTGATAGAAATTTTAGATTAAGACAGCCATTATTGGAAACAGGGAGAGATTGAAAAAGGTTGGGCAATGGGTACTAGATTACCACTAGTCAGGAGAAATAAATTCTATCATTGTATTACACAGTAGGATTACAACCAACATCAATAATGTACTTGTATATTCCAAAAGACTAGAAGAAAAATTATTTTTAATATTTCACTACAAGGAAGCAATAAATAGTTGAGAGACAGGCTGTTACTCTGATTTCAACATTATATAATATATACCTGTGCTAACACATTACATAGTAACCCATAACTATGGGAATGTCTTATGTGTCAATTAAAAATTAAATTTCTGGTCAGTCACAGGGGTACATGCCTGTAATCCCTAGCACTTGGGGGGATGGGGGCAGAGACAGGAGGATCTCTGTGAGTTCGAGACCAGCCTGGGTCTACAAAGTGTATCCAGGCCAGCCAAAGCTACACAGAGAGACCTTGCCTCAAAAAACCTAAATAAATAAATAAATGACACTGAGGATGTAGTTCAGTGGTAGAGCACCTACCTGGCATTCAAGAAGCAATAAGTTCAATTCTGAGCACCTCAAAAGGGTGGCAGCTGGAAAGATAGCACAGAGGGTAAAACCACTTGCTGTTCAAACTCAAGCACCTGAGTTTTAATCTCTAGCACTCATGTAAGAAGGCAGGTGTAGCTGCACACGCACACACACCTGTAACCCCAATGATGGGGGGTTGGGATATGTGAAGAAAAGAAGCTCTCTAGGGCTTGCTGGACACCCTGTCTCGTGGGACTAAGGTAGAAAATGATAGAACAAGATACCCAATGGCCTCCTCTGGCCTCCACATGTGATGCAAAAAAAAAAGGGAAGTACGGGCATAGCATACTGATAGAGGCTGTAATTCAGATAAACAAAGTGAAAGAGGTCAAGCGCAAATGGTCACATATTGTGAAATTCCGTTTATATGAGATAGCTAAGGCTAGGGCTGTAGCTCTACAGTAAGTGCTTGCCTGGCATGCACATGGGCCTGGATTCAGTCTCTAGCAAGACAGGCCCTGGATTCCATCAAGAGAAAAAGAGATAGAGAGTGAGACTATCCAGAATAGATAACGCCATAGTCAGACTGTACATTGGTACAGTAGTGGCCAAAGAAAGGAAAAGGCCAAAATGAAAAGCAACTCTAATGGGTGCAGCTTTTCCAAGATGATGAAAATTGTTTTAAACTAGTTAGAGGTAGTGGTTGCCCAACATTTTGAATGTATTACATGCCACTGAGTTGTATACTTTAGGGTGGTTAATTTTATAATATAAGATTTTTGTTTTTGGAGACAAGGTTTCTCTATGTAGCTCTGGCTAGCCTGGAACTCACTTTGTAGACCAGGCTAGCCTTGACCTTATAGCAATCCTGCCTCAGTCTCCCAAGTGCTAGAGTACAGGCATCCGCTACCATTATCTGTCATGCAACTTTCAACTCAATTTAAAGAGAAAAAAAGAATGAAAGAAAGCTCAATGGTACCAAGCTTTAATAAAATGGAAACTCACGTTACAAAGGCTTCCCCACCCAGCTGTCATCCCACCATCCTTCAGTCATCTAACCCTGTTATCCTAACATTCCCCCTGGCCATGCTTTCTAGTCATTTCCTGTATGTCAGGCACTCTAAAAGCCCCAAAGCAAAAGGAAGCTCCTTTTTTAAATAGAATCTAAGTGGGCCATGTGTCTTATCCTGTTTCCCCTACAGCACAGAGCAGGGCAGGCCTTGGGAGTAGAGACATGTTCTGGCTGACTTCTCCTAAAACAGCTGTCTAGAGACAAAGACACCACCACTGCACAATGATTTGGATCTAATTTTCCTAGGGAGAAAGGTGAGAATTCACAAAAAATGCAGAAGTATTTAACAAATAGGTTGGGAGCCATTTCTAGTTTCAGAAAATTTCTCAATTAACAACTAGGTTCTTGACTTCACAGAAACAACAATTCTAATGCCAAACTCCTTTACAAAAAAAATTTTTTTACTCCCAATGTTTGACACTGAACCACGCCAACTGTCTCCACGGTGTCTTCCTTGTCCTCAAGAGGCTCTGAAAACCAGGACACCTGACTACTGAAGTACTGTGTGTAAGTTCAACCCCTGTTAGCCAGCAGGCTTCAAGGTCACAGAGTGCTACCACTGATGGTTGGCAAGTAAGATCCCAGGCGTAATCCGTAAAGGTAAGAAACACAATTGAGTTTTTCGTGCCCTTCAGGAACTCTATACTTCAAATAATATTGACAATAAAAATCATCAACAAATTAATTTTGTTTTGGTTTGGTTTTATGTGTTTGGATATTTTGCCTGCAAGTATGTCTATATACCATATTCATGCCTGGTCTCCACAGAAGCTGGAAAAGAGCAACGGATTCCCAGGAACTGGAGCTACAAACAGTTGTGAAACAGCATGTGGGTGCTGGAAACCAAACCCAGGTCTTCTGGGAGAGCAACAAGGGCACTTAACCATTGCTTTTAAGGGCCAATTTGTGGCCCTTGAATATATTCTCACAATAGTCCTAGAGAGATTAATGATTAACCTGGGGTCACAAAACTAGTAACAGAACATCCAGCTTTCAAACTCTGGTCTAAGTGCTTCCGTTGCCCTATAACTGCCCAGGACATACACCATGTTCTCTTTCCTGGATCCAGTGCTTCTTAATCCCAGCAGCCACAGCCACAGGGTCAGAACTTCTCAGCTAACGGCAATACAGAATACTGATGCCACCAAGAGACACTTGGAATTGCTCTCTAGTTTACTCTGGCATTCCCTGGGTCAGCAGCCAAGCCTCCTGGACACCAGGAGGTTGATGGTCTACCTTGAATGGCAGCAGGGGAAAGGACAAGAGAAAGCACAGCTGCGGAGGGGACTGCAGACAGACACTAAAGCAGAAGCCAGCAGAATTAAGTTTTGGCTCAGTTTTGTCCTAATTAAATATGTAGCCTCAGGAAGCCACCTGTCTCCTTTGCCTTTGCCTTCTCTGATGACAGGGACATAGTAACCCCTTGTCCTGCCTCAGCTTCTGTGAGAGTGGTCAGCAGAAAGACACTCCCTCAGGCACTGAATGTGGGGTCAGATTCCCTGATGGGACTGGAGTTAGACACAGTTGTAACCCTCACATGTAGCAGCCTGTGGTCTTCAACCATTGAGCCATCTCTCCCGTACTTATACTTAATTTTCCAAATCATAATAATTTTTTTTTTGTTTTTTTGAGACAAGGTTTCTCTGTGTAGCCCTGCCTATTCTGGACTAACTTTGTAGACCAGGCTGGTCTCAAACTCACAGCGATCCACCTGCCTCTGCCTCCCAGGTGCTGGGATTACAGGCATGTGCCACCACTTTTTTAAAGAAGCCCTGGAACTAGAAAGACACCCCCTGGTTCCTTGCACCTGCACGCTCTTGCTGAGGACCCAGGTTTGGTTCCCAGTGGCACATGGTGGCTTACAGCCATCCATAACTCCAGTGCCAAGGAATTCAGCGCCCTCTTCCTGCTTTCATAGGCACCATGCTTGTACACAGTGTACTTACACATGTGCAGGCAAAGCACTCATACACACACAACATAAGCAAATAAATAAATCTTTAAAAATAAACAAATAGAAGACTTTCTGCTTAATGGCCAAATAATTCTTCTCTGTTTATTTGTCTTCCCAAAAAAAACAAAACAAAACAGAAGAAAAAGCTCCAAGATCTAAAATGCTTATCAGAAAGAGGAAAATGATTTTCCCAGTGCTTTAAAACCACAGGACAAAAGAAAGAGGTTCTCGCTCCTTGCTAAGGAGCAGATAAATCTCACTGGCCTTTGTGTACATCTGACAAGGGCAAGCAAACCTATCACAAAAACTTCCAGCAGTTTCAAGAATGCTAGGTTAAGCTTGCTAGAGTTACTCAGGCATGAGGGCAAAATGAGGTTTTCACCAGGAAAGGTCAACTCATAAATACCTGATTAAGCCAAATCAACATGCTCTGTTCCAACTCCTCAGAGAATTTACAACTGATCCGGAACAGGAGTCAAGTTGAATACATGTTTTCAAAGCCAGTTAATTATTGGAGGGCATGGAGTCTGACGGGTGGAGGAGCTAGCGGCCAGCTACAAGAGCCTACAACAAATCAGCTAAGTCCAGATCTTCAGTGGAAGTTGTTTCTTCTAGAACAACCTCTGTACAAACCTACCTTCTCTAGAAGAACAAGACTCAAACCCTCCTGCCAAGATCCTAGGAGATCCAGAAAAGCAGAGGGTATCAATTCTAAGGCCCTGTTTAATCCCAGGAGGGTCCTTGGAAATAACATGAAGAGTTCTGAGCTCATGCCTTAGAAAGGCATTGTCTTATCAAATCTATAAGGCTAATGTCTAACCTCACAAGTAGTTCTGCCTCTTCCTTGGTGCACCCATTACATTTTATGAACCAGAATGGGGGGTGGGGAGGGATGCCAAGGACGGACTATTAAGCACTATGAACTAAGCTTTATACAAAGATTTTTTTTTTTTTTTTGCAGAGTTTTGCCTGCATATATTTCTGTACACTTGAAGCCTGGTACTTTCAGAGATCAGAAGGTGGGGTCAGAGCCCCTACCACTGGAGTTACAGAGAGTTGTGAGCTGCCCTGTGGTACTGGAAACCAAACTCAGGTCCTCTAGAAGAGCAGCCAGTAGTCCTCCTAACTGCTGAGACATCTCTCCAGCCCCTGAACAAAGGTTCTTACATATTTGGTTTTGGTTGCACCTCCTAACAACTTGTGTGCTAATCCTAGTCTCATTTTATAAAGGAAAACTTTGGGTGACTTTCCCAGAAAATGAGCTGGTAAAGTGCAGAACCAAGTACCAACCCAGTCTTTCTTACTCCAAAGCACAATTTTTTTCCAGCAAATATTTACTGACAGTTTACTACATTCTGGATAATACTCCTGAGTGAATATACAACATCTAAAAAAGAATTTATGAAGTTGGTGGTGGTGGTGGTGGTGGTTTTTGTTTGTTTGTTTGTTTGTTTTGTTTAGCCTCTGTATGGACTTTTTACTGTAAATCAAACAACTTCTATATTTTACCAGTTTTCTTTCTCCTTCAGCAAGCAGAATAAAATAGGTACATGCTACAGGAATGAATTCATCCCTTTCTTTCACCACAGCTGCTGCTCAAACAGCATTCAACTGTGTATCCATCAATTTCGCATCCTTTCCTCTACCTACATCAAGCCATATCTTAAATCAAAAGCTTCCTTGAAATACTAGCAAATCCATTCCAGTTGCTCAGTAAGTATAAAAATAAAAGCTCTTTAAGGCCTCAAAACATTTTCACATAAATAACTTTATTTAGCCCTCTAAAATTAAACAAGAACGGTATTATTCCCATTTAGCAGGCAAACTAACACCTAGAATGCTTAGTTACTAGTCTGCGAATACACTGAGTACAGGGATGCAGATGCCACAGGGCTTTCTACCCACAGAAGACATTCTTCTCCCGTCCTAAGAATGCTTAATAACTCTTCAGTGCAGAGAAACCAGAAGGGGATTGTGTCACTAAGCAAGTTCACATTTCCCGTTATATCAAAATAAACAAAAAGCAACAGAAGCATTCTTGCTAAGCCTGGACCACAGTGACACAGGAAAACCAAGGCTACACAGAGAAACACTGTCTCAAAAAAAATCTACTATGTATCAACCAATTGTAGAATTTAAATATTATATCTTACCACTTTTTCTATAAAGTGTGTTTTTGTTATATTCAATTATGGTCCAATTTGCAATCTGTTCACAAAGGAACAAACATTTCATGGTAAAAATACAGCACATATTTGGGGAGTGGTGACACACACCGTTAACATCAGCACTTTGCAGAGGTGGGCAGACTCTCTGCGTTCCAGGCCAGCTTGAACTATGTAATGAGTTCCAGTCCAGCCAGGAAACAGACAGATTTTGTCTCAAAATTGAGGGTGAAAAGCAAGCTGGAGAAATGGCTCAGCAATGAAGAACACTTGTTGCTCTTTCAAAGGACCAGAGTTCAGTTCCCAACACCCACCTAAGGCAGAGCACAACCATCGAAATTTGACATGCTCTCACATGTATGTACTTACCCATACAGAGATACACACAACCTACACATAATTAAAATAATTTTAAAGATAACTTTTTAAAAAAGTATATATCCTATTTGCATCGCAAACTACCAAAAATACTTTTATAATTATTTTCCAGTCATTGAGAAAGAAAATTGAACTTACTTTTAAAATGACTTTACACATGCTTGCCTCTTCCAGGAAAGCCCATTTATTCTGTGAAGTGATGCATTTCAGAGGGCAAACGTTACAGAAAGTATATGTTCCAAATGCTGGGTTAACAGCTCGGTATGTCTTTACAAAACATAAGACCAGCAAACACCACGGTCAGAAGGCATATTCCAGCAACTAAAACTTTGTTATACTTCTCTACCAAGGTACCACTGAGCCTAGCTCTACTGGCTGCAAGGACAACGTTAAAGCCAAACACCTAAATAAATAAATAAATAAATAAATAAATAAATAACATGAAGGAAGGGATGCCTACCCCTGGGGAACCAGAATGCCCTTGGATAGAGATCCATTGCATCCGGTATAAAACAGCACACTAACCAAACCGCAGGCTGGGCTTTACTCAGAGAGCTAGCCAAGACTCTGACCAAACCCTGCTTTCATCAGTCTGTTGTGACAGCTGAAATTCCAACCTTACAACTTCATTCGATTCTCCTTGATGGAATAACAGCAATGAGATAAGGAAAGCAAAGGAATCAGTTTTTAACTTTAGAAATCAGACTTCCCGAAAGTGAGAACTTAGCTAGGCTTGAAGGATAAAAGCCTAAGAGGGCAAGCACAGTGGAAAGCACGCAGTCTTAGCCACTTGAAAGGAAGGCTGATACAGGAGGATGACTGAGCCTAGAAGCTCAAAATCAGCCTGAGGAACCGACTGTAAAAGCACAACAGCATGAGGTCATTTATGCTGCCTTAGGAAAGTAGCCATAAGCTTAAGAGATATCTAAGTTATGATTTGGTTAATAACAAGCTCTAATGACCATCAGGCATGTGCTTTTCCTTCTCTGAATCCATTTCCTCCTCTGTAACACAGGCGTTGTGAAGCACTCCTCAAAAAGTAGGTGTGTAAAATACTAGCCTGACCTGGCACACAGTGGGACTAAGTAAATATCCTTTCCTTATCTACCCCTTTTTCTGGTTACCCTGGGCACCCCAGTGTAGGAGAAATTACTTGCCAACTAACAGAATAAAGCCATGGACAGTGAGGAGAGACAAAACAAAGTAAGAAATCAACCTCAGGGGCATCTTGGTAGTCTGAAAATTGCAAATCCAGGATACATCCAAGTCTCAGTACACATTTCAGTCTACTGCCAGATGTCTGGCAGCCTATACTGGACAAATGTCACACCGTAGTGTTTAGTACATGAAGAAATAAAAACCCACTCCTCTGTTCCTCAAGAAAGACCATCATATGGCAACTGCTAGAACTCCAGGAGGCTGAGTTAGTGCAAGGAACTTAGTGCAAGGAAAAGTATTGAGTCCAGCTGCCAACATATTTTAATTAGTTCAACCTTAAAAGTCTCTAACCATAGGAGATTTAAAAGAGCCCCCAGGGAAAGTCTCTGCCCTTCACAGAGTTCAGCCAATTAGATCTATTCAAGTGCCCTAATTTTCATCACTGAATTCTTTAGGGAATCAGACTCACCAAGTTCCAAGTTCTATCTGAGAGTCCAGGCACATGTTCAGCTCAGAAAAACAGCTGTGCAAGAGCTACACAACAGGCAGTAAATCTAGCGTGCCCTAAGATTGTGACACCCTTCATGTACAGGTAAGCAGAACGGTTGTACCTCCAGTCTCACAGTAACTATATGCCAACTCAGTTCACACTAGGATGTGAGGGAGCAAAGGCAAGTTTTGACCCCTCAGTTCAGGAGAAACTTCATCACAATAATACTTCCATTTCATACATTTTTTTAATGTTTACATTCATTTATTGATTTTACTAGTTTAAAAAAAAACACTTGTGGGCTGGAGAGATGGTTCGGTGGTTAAAAGGACTGGCTGCTCTTCCAAAGGACCTGGGTTCTTCAATTCCCACCCCCACGTGGCAGTTCACAACCGTCTGTAACTCCTGTTCCAGAGGATCTGACAACCTCACAGAGACATACGTGCAGTCAGACACCAATATATATAAAATAAATGCAAACAGACAAAAAACACTTGTACTTGCGTGCGTGCGTGCGTGCGTGCGTGCGTGCGTGCGTGTTTGAGATGAAGTCTTTCTGTGTAACCCTGGCTGTCCTGGAACTCACTTTGTAGGCCAGACTGGACTTGACCTCACAGAGACCCACTACCTCACCTTCCAGGTGCTGGGATTAAAGGTGTGTGCCACCATGCCTGGCTGTACATGCTTATGTGTGGATATGCGTTTGAGTGTGCTTGGTGCCTGTGTGGAGACCAGAGGCTCTCTGTGGAGTTGGTTGTTTCCTTCCACTTTTATGTGGGTCCCAGGGATCGGAACTAAGGTCCTCAAGCTTGCACAGCAAGTGCTTTCCTACTGAGCCATCTCATTGGCCCCAATGCTTGCATTTTAAAGGAGAGAGGGAAGGGCCTCAGAAATAGAAGTAATTTAAAACCCAAAAGAAGTCTAGGGGTATAGCAGTGGTAGAGTGCATGCATAAGACCCTGGGTTCAATCCCTAACACCAAAAGAAAACAAAAAACAATCAAAACAAAACTGGGCTGGGCAGGGTGGCTTTCCACTTTAATCCCAGGACTCAGAGGCAAAGGCAGGTGGATCTCTGAGTTCAGGGTCAGTCTGGTCTACAGAGGAAGTTCTAAGACAACCAGGGCTGATACAGAGAAACACCATGGGGGAGGGGTTTAGTACTTGACTATAATCCCAGCACTCAAGTAGAGGCAAAAGGATCACAAGTTCAAGGTCATCCTCAGCTACACAGTGAGCAGAGGACAGCCTTGGATACAAAAAGACTTTGTATTTATCAAGTTAATTAAAATATTGTTTGGGGCTGTAGAGGTGGCTTAGTGATTAGATTTCATACTTCTCTCACAGAGGCCTGAGTTCAGTTCCTAGTAGCCACACTGGGTTACTTACAACAGCCTCATAGCTCAAGTCCTTTCCTCTGCAAATGGGCCAGGGGTAATGTTAGTGTAATACAGTCAGTCTCCTGCTGTCAATTAATTTTTTTTATATTTGTTGGTGCTGGTGGCACACATCTTTAATCCCATCACTTGGGAGGCAGAGGCAGACAATCTGTGAGTTCAAGGCCAGCCTCATCTACAAAATAAGTTCTAGGACAGCCCGGGCTAACATAGAGAAACTCTGTCTCAAACAAAACAAAACATGTGTCGGCACTTGAGTGGCTGAGGATAAAGAATTACTAAGAGCAGCAGGCCAGCCCAAACAACGCGGTACATTCCAGGCCAGCTTAGCCCTCAAAGTGAGATGCTGAAACAATACTGAAAGAATGACCAAATGAATGAAAGAACCAAAACAGAAAAATAAAATAAGCAGCCAGGCATGGTGGTATATAGTTCCTAGCACCAGGAAGCTGAGGTGGAAAGACCATGGGTTTGAGGATAGTCTTAGGCTATAAGACATTCTCACACAGGGAGAGGGAGAGAGAATAAGGTCAGGCATGATGGTGCATGCCTTTAGTCTCAGCACTGGGGAGGCAGGTGGATCTCACTGAATTCAAAGCCAGCCTGGTCTACACACTAAGTTCCAGGCCAACCAGGCTACATAATAAGAAAAGAGAGGAGGGGAGGAGAGGAGAGAAGAGGGGCATCCAAGCTCTTTCACCCTTTGCTGGGCATTGTAGTGCATTCTTAAAATCCAAGCATTTGGGAGGTGGAGACAGAGGCTCAGGAGAGTTCAAAGCCAGCCTCTGGTACATGAGTTTGAGGCCAGCCTGTGCTAGAGAGGCCCCACCTCAAAAACAAAAATTAGAAAATGACAAAGTATGGGGCTGAATCCAGGACTGTCTACCTCTATGACCCTTTCTGATATTCCTAGAACAAAGGCCCAGCCTTTGTTTGCAAACTTAATGGCAAAAAAAGTGATTCCAGAAATACTGTGGAGTATGGCCCCTTGCCCAGCACTTCAAATAAGGTCAACTGCCCTTCCACTTGGCACTCCTGGCTGCCATGTTTTCTGTTAATGGTACAATCAGTCTCCTGGCTAAACTAAAAACAGTGGTGTGGCTTCAACTCTTTCCGTCACTCTGCCTCCATGGAAGACTCATCTCCTCTGCTCATGAACAACTTCAAAGTCCCCTTCCTATAGCCCTTCTGCCTTAAATCTTAATCTCACCAATGTTTTATGAATATTCTATGAGATTCAACCTTCCTAAAGCACTTGGGCTTGTCACTTCCATGCTCAAAACTTACAAAGACTTCTCCCTGCCTAAGAATAAAGTCTAAACCAGTGGTTCTCAACCTTCCTAAACCCTGATCCTTTAATACAATTTCTCATGTTATGGTAACCCCCAGCCATAAAATCATTTTCATTGCTACTTCATAACTGTTATTTTCTACTGTTATGACTCATCATGTTAATATCTGATATGCAAGATATCTGATATGTGATCCAACCCACAGGTTGAGAACCACCAGATTAAGCTCTTTAGCCTAACATTGGACCCCTCCATGACCTTTCTTCAGTGAACCTTTTGTACTTTACTTCATAGCACTTTCCTGCATAGTTATCACACAGCAATCTGGAATAATGAATGTCTCCCAAATCTCCAGTTTTTCTCTCTCCATACCTTTGTTTATGGCATTGCCTCTAACTGGCATGTTTCCCTTCCCCTTCTTCACACTTTGGCCTTTAGTACCAGAGACCCACTAAGAGGCTACTTCCTCCACAAAGCTTCTCTGATCTCACTAGGTAGAGGTGATCCCTTCTTCCTTCTGAAAGCACTAATAATACATATCAAAAGTCACTGCACATACACGCTGCCTTTCATATTAAAAGCTGTTGTGAGATTAAATAAGATCATGTGGACTAGAGATAGATCAATCATTAAAGAACTTGACTTAAGAAGCAGAGTGTGGTGGTGCACGCCTTTAATTCCAGCACTCTGGAAGAAGAGGCAGGTGGATCTCAGTGAGTTCGAGACCAGCCTGGTCTACAAGGCAAGCCCAGGACAGCCAAGGCTATACAAAGAAACACTGTCTCAAAAAAACAAACAAAAACAAAAAACAGGCATCAGCCAACACACAGCTCATCATGCAAAAACATCTACCTCCAAATAACAGTGTTTCTATCTCCAGGATCCACACAGTAAGAAAAAGAATTTATTCCTGCAAGTCTGAACACAACACATACATATATACATAGGCCCACACACATATATTAAATAAAACTTTTTTTTTTTTTTTTTTTTGGTTTTTTAAGACAGTTTCTCTCTGTTTGTACCTCTCTACCTGTCCAGGAACTCACTCTGTAGACCAGGCTAGCCTCAAACTCAGAGATCTACCAGCCTCTGCCATCTGAGTGCTGGGATTAAAGGTGTGCCCCACCAGTGCCAGGCATAAACTGTAATTAAAAAAAAAAAAGTAGAGCTGGAGAGATGGCTCGATGGTTAAGAGCACTGCCTACTCTTCCAAAGGACCTGGGTTCAATTCCCAGCACCCACGTGGCAGCTCACAACTGTCTGTAACTCCAAGATCTGACATCCTCACACTAATGCATATAAATTAAAGTTAAATAAAATATTCTTTTAAAAAAGTAAGGTGAGGCATAATAGCACTCATTTGTAACACACTAGGGAGGTAAAGGCAGACAGATCCCTGGGCTTGCTGACTAACCAGCTTAGCTTATTTGTTGAGTTCTAAGGCAATCCTGTCTCAAAGAGATGGTGGACAGCACCTTAGGAACAACTACCAAGATCTCACATACCACACCACACCACAGACAAACACACACACACACACACACACACCTGCACCTATATACACATAAAATAATAAAAACAACATAATGTAAAAGTGTCTAGATTACTCCTAATATGGACTAGGTAGTTGAGTTGGTAAAGCACTTCTTCAGTGTGCACAAACACTGGGTTCCACACTCATACCAAATAAACAGGGAGTGGTGGCACATGACTGTCATCCCAGCACTTGAGAGAGAAGCAACAAGATCAAGAGAGCTACATATTCAGATTGAAGCCATTCTGGGCTATATTAGAACCTTGATTGAAATAAAATAAAACAATAGAACTGGCTCCTACTATTATACCAAATACTTCTATTGAACAGAGATTGTCGGATCTAATGATATGTTAGTTAGCTGAAGCAAAGACACTGTAGAGATGCAGCAACTACCCTGAGTCATATCTAGAACACTCCAACCAGAGTACTACTTTTGGAAGATACAGCTGAATATAAAATACTCAGTAGCTAAACATTTCACCAAGTGGTACTACCCACTCAAAATCCCTAGGTAAAATAGTCACTCTTTCTCCCTCTCCAACCCCCAAACTCCTAATTTTAACTTCTTTCAGGCCACCTCAGTGGTAGAATAAACTAATGCCATTAATAGTTGTATTGTTTCTAGTCAAAATGCTTATCTTTACTTAAATCCAGACTTAAATAACTCCACAGGAGTTATTAAACAAAAATAGAATTCCTTGTGGTCTTAAGATCAGATAAAAATTCAAATCCCGGTTTAGTCTTCTTGAGAAAATTACCTTAAGTTCTTGGAACAATATACACCTGTAAGGTCGTTATACAGTTGTAAAGCATCTACCCAGAAGCTCAATAAATCCTAGCTATCATCATCACTCTTATCACTGAGTTATTTGAGTTGTTAATTACATATTTATCTCTTTAAATATATGAAGTATTATTTCCAATGACCTTTGTCCTTGTCAGGAGAAGTTTCTCAAAACAAGACCACAGAAAAGTTGACCTTGTATTCATAGAAACACAAGGCACCGATTTCTCTCTAAGCTAGGGAGATACATACATGAAGGGTATATTTTAGCATCTGGCTTTGAGAACTTGGCAAACATAGGCACATTTGTTTTAACATACACTGTGGTGATGAGAGTTCTGAGAGCTTCTTGAGAGGCCTGAGATAACCCAGAGAGTCCAAACAAGTGCAGAGCTACTGAATCACACTTTGAAAATTAGAGACACATGAGACTTGGAAGCCTGCCTGCCAGTGAGATTTCTGGCCATTACCTAGACCAGAGATCAACACGAGGCAGCCAGGAACTCTGGAAATATGGCTAACAAGGGAAAGGGCAGGTTTGTTCTAGTTGCACCACACTGAAAGCACAATGGGCTGTCTTTTTCTTTCTTTCTTTCTTTCTTTTTTTTACTCTTCCATCAAATGAAGAGAGACCCCTCCCTAATGCCTTGAAGGCAAGGTTTAAGGAGCACTTGGCATCTCAGATAACATTTTAAAATCAATCAACACAGAACTAACCCATCTCAGTGCTACACAGCAAACACTGCAGCGAGAACCACAAGAGAAGGTTCCCTTCTCCATCCCACATGCCAGGCTAGGAGAAGCAGCTAAAAGTTCATTTTGTTTATCTGGCTGCCTCTTGTCTAACCTGAAATAAACCCATGTAGACTGTAGAGCCAACAAAGACAGGGCAACAGGACCCAAGGGAGCTTTACCCATCCTGGACCCAGCCTTCCTCCATGCCTAGTCAGCCACTTGATCAAGGCAGCCATAACTGTTTCAAACAAAACTGCTAAGCAGAGACACTGACAAAACGTTCCCCACAGAGCATGACTGAAGCTGTCACTAAGCGCAGCTTCATTAGATGCTCTGGTTCTGTGTGATCCTTCAGTGAATATGAGCTGATCTTAATGACCGTCTCCCAACAACTATGGAATACATGATAGCATAACAATTCTAAAGTTGATTTTTTTTTCAAACTCTCATATCATAAGACTTTTCAATAAAGAAGCCCATGTAACAAGAAACAAAAGCCTGACAAAAGCAATGTACATTAGCTTGAAAGTGCATATTCTTGTCCTAGCCTTTAGCCTTAGCCAACTGTTTGACTCTAACCTCATGAAAGACCCTAGCCCACAACCAGGGTAAACTACACCCAGATTACTGACTTGCAGAAACAGATAAAAATGCTTATTTTAAGCCTTGAAATTTAGTCATGATCTGCTATGCACCAAGAAATAACCAGTCAGTACACTTGAAGACCAAGCTCATTTGCTCAACCATCTCAAGACTGCAGATTGGCCTGGGAAGTGGGTCTATCCAGAAAAAAAGGGAGAGTTCAAACCAGATATGAGGTCAAATACTGGAATCCAGATTTTTATTAACCATTTTCTCAAGGCCAAAAGTAAACCTGAAATAAAAGCTTGCTTCCCTTGTACCCAGAGTCTACATCTGAGGAAAGACAGCAGATGCCACTACCCTTAGAACCACTCAAGAGTCTCCCTGAAGTTTTTAGGGCCCACAAAAAAACAAATGCTGAGAGGACCCAAATAGCTCACATCGTGCTGTGCCTTATAAAGCTCCAGAGTTCTCGGTTTTTAGGACAAACAAAAGAACAGGGGCAGAGAGAAATGGCTGCTTCTTCACTATGTCTAAACAACCAGTAAAGAAAGGAGCTGGAATTCTAAACCCCCTCATCTCATCATGTGGCCAACTCTGACATTTTTGAAAACCAAAACCAATCATCCCACTTTGTGTAGGCATCTACCCAGCTCCACCTCATTTCCCAGCTCTCCCAGCTCTCCCTCCTCTCAGCAAGGTCCTCTGTGGAATTAGTTTTTCCCTACTGCTCTGCTCCCCTGGTTTTTCCAGATGGTTTCTCTGTGTAGCCCTGGAGGAAAAGTCAAGGCAGAAACTGTAGCAAAGACCATGGAAGAACACAGCTTACTGCCTTGTTCCTCCTGGAATGCTCAGCCTGCTTTCTTCTACAACCCAGGACCACTTGCCCAGGAGTGGCATCTCCCACAGTGATTTGGGCCCTCCCTCATCAATAAAGTGCACCACAGACTTATCTATAGGCAATCTGATAGAGATATTTTCTCAGTGAAGGTTCCTCCTCCCAAATGACTCTAGCTTGTGTCAAGTTGACAGGGGCAGGACTAGCAAGGACACCACTTGAAGGTAGAAGAAAAAATTTATTACTGAAAGCTGTCCTCTAACGACTGACATATGCACCCTCCCCTAACATACACACACACACACACACACACACACACACACACATACACAGAGTAAATTAATTAGTTAGTACTTCTTCCAAGTAAAATTTTGTTTTATTGTGGAGTTTATTGTGGAGTTGAATATTCTGTTTAGTTTTTTTTTATTTGTTTGTTTTTCAAGACAGGGTTTCTCTGTGAGATCTTCGCTGTCCTGGAACTATGTAAACCAGGCTGTTCTGGAACTCAGAGATCTGCCTGTCTCTGCCTCTCAAGTGCTAGGATTAAAGGTGTGTGCCACCACTGCCCAGCTCTTCACTTTTTATTGTGTGTGTGTGCGCGCGCGCATGTATGGTGTGTGAGTGTGTGTGTGTGTGTGTCTGTCTGTCTGTGTGTGTGTCTGTGTGTGTGTGTGTGTGTGTGTGTGTGTGTGTGTGTAGTCATAACATTCATATGGAGGTCAGAGGACAACTCTCAGTTCTCTGCTTCCATGGTGCATTCCAGGGACTGAGCTCAGGTCATCAGGCTGCTGTAGTTAGAGCTTTTTACCCAATGAACCACTCATTAGCCTTTATTTTACCTTTTAAAAACAAATGCAAGACTTATCAACGATCTGTAGTGAATATGAAATTCTGAAAGAATGAGCTTTCCAAATAAGTGAAGCTTATTTCTTTAAGGAATCCACTCCAAATTTTCAAGTACCTAGTCATCTACGGTAAAACTGAAACTACTTAACAAAATCTAATTCAAATGCACAAACTTTATAACATGTATAGTATTGTCACATACCAAACCTTGTTCTAAGAACTTAATTGTCTATCCCAAGCTAGTTTCAAAGATGACCTTGAATTTCTAATCCTCCTGTCTCTACTTCCTGAGTTCTGGGATTATAGATATGAGCCACCATGCCCAGTTCATGCAGTGCTAGAAATTGAAAGCCAGGGCCTCATGCATGCTCAGCAAGCATTAACAACTGAGCCAGTCCCCAACACGGGTTTGTAATGAGTGGCTATACTAACCAGCCAAACACCTTGGGCAGTATAACTATATGAAGGCTGTAACAGACAAAGGTTCTGAATACCAGAGGTATTCACTCTGGAGCACACCAATGAGTAATGTTTTTGGTTTAAAAAAAAAAATGATCCCAGATTCCCAGTTATTGTTCTGAAACTAGCCTCTTTTTAGCTATATGCTCTAGAAGGCAAATTGTCAGCTACAAATTTTTCTTGAAAATGTCAAAAATGAGGGTAAATAAAAGATTAAAGAGGGGTTGGGGGTGGTGGCGCACGCCTGTAATCTAGCTCTCAGGGAGGCAGAGGCAGGCAGATCTCTCTGAGTTCGAAGCCAGCCTGGTCTACAAAGCGAGTCCAGGACAGCTAAAGCTACACAGAGAAACCCTGTCTCAAAAAGAAAACAAGAAAAAAAAAAGATTGAAGAAGGATATGAATTTAAATAAAACTTGATACAAACTGCCCTAAGTAAACAGTACTACCTCCAATGGTTGAGAAAAGGCCCAAAACATGAGACATTTGAAAGGAAGAAAAATAATTCAAACAGGCCCCAATGACCAGCTTTTCCAACAAACTTCAACAGTGGATAGGCTTAACACAATAAAAACAATAAAGTACAATCACTCCTATCTTCTTTCACAAAGATCCCAGGGAAGAAAATATATATATAAAGTACTGTATTTATAACAAAATATCATACAAAGTACCCTTGACTTAATAAAGAAAACTCTTTATTGTTACTAGTTTATTTCTTGTGTGCATCTGATATTTGATATTTTGTTATCTTAGTATTTAATAATTTTTATAAACAATAACAAAAAACCATAGTAAGCTAAGTCTGATGTCCTTTTTTTTTTCTCCCCACGAGCCTGACAGCCAGAGCTGCTGGGTTTCCTGAGACTTCTTTCCCACAGCGATGGAAATGTCCCACCAGGTGCTCATGAAGCCACTCTGCAATGTGTCTCAAAGGTCACCATCAGGAAACAAAGGAGCCACAGAGGACTAGAGCCTGAGGTCTGTGAGGACCTAGCAAACACTGCCTTCAATGAGCCCTCGTTCCTTCTGGCCAAACAGCAAAAATTTAGCAGGGAGTTTTGGAGAGAGGGGTATCTGTCTATAGCCTAGACTGGCCTTAAACTCACGGCAATCCTCTTGGCTCCACCTCCAAAGTACTGGGATTATAGACATGATCCACCACATCTGGCAAACAGCAAAAATCCTATTTTGCTCTGTCTTGGTTTGGTGTGGTCTGAGTTTGGAGACAGAGTCTCATATAGCCCAAAGCCGACCTTCAACTTACTGTGTAACTTCTCATCCTACTGCTCCGTCTCCCAAGTGCAGAAAATAGAGGTGGCCAGCACTATGCTCAGCTAAGAGCAGAAATTCTTAGCATTTTAGCCCCACACCCCTCAAGAGCACACAAGCAGAATTTAGGAGCCTTTAAGTTTGAATAGAAAAGAAATTATATCTTCATTTTTTGTTTGTTTTATTTTGTTTGCTTTATTTTATTTTGTGTTTGTTTATTCTTTTTCTTTGTTTGCTTGCTTGCTTTCGAGACAGGGTTTTTCTGTGTAGCCTTAGCTGTCCTGGACTCACTTTGTAGACCAGTCTGGCCTCAAACTCAAATCAATCTGCCTGCCTCTGCCTCCTGAGTGCTGGATTCAAGGTATGCACCACCACCACCATACAGCATGAAGCAAGTCTTCTTAACTACTGGGCCATCTCTCCAGCCCTGTTTTGTTTTGTTTTGTTTTGTTTTGTTTTGTTTTTGAGACAAGGTCTTACTACACAACCATGGATGACACAGAATTTATCTTGAAAACAAGTCTAGACTCAAACATTTTTTTAAGATTTATTTTGAATCACGTGTACATGTGCGTGTGTGAGTATATAGAGATGAATACAGGACATGAGTGTGAGTTGGCCAGAAGCACTGGATAACCTTGACCTGGGGCGATAGGCAGCTGTGAGGCACCTGATGAGGGTCCTGGGAGACGAACTCTAATCCTCTAAAAGAGCAGCATATACTCTGAACTGCTGAGCCAACTCTCTAACCCAAAGCCTCAGACTTTTGGTGATCATCCCGCTTCTGTCTCCTAAACGCCTGAGATCACAGACATACACCCAGCCTACATTATCATTTTGAATAGTCTCTTACCACAAGTAAGTATTTCTTTTAAACATATGTGTATATGTAAAATATATGCAATCAACCACAATATTAACAATAGCTAAAAATTTTGTCACTGGCCAAAATCATAAATATTCTCCTATCATATTACATTATTACAGAAACTAAAAATAATATATACACTCATTGTTATTTTAAAATTATGATGATTATGAGAACCAGCAGTAGGTCATATATGACCGCCCCCTTCCTATGTACAGGGACTCACATGACACAGTAAGCCAACAATGACACACCTGTCTAGTTACCAAACCACCCAGGAGTGAGATCCCACATGTTCACACTGGTCACCCACACATACACAATACCCTCTTTCTTCAACCCTCCCTGGTTACCTTAGCCTAATGTAACCTATACATATCCCTCTTCCTTTGCCTACACAGCCTATACTGTTATAATCTGAAGTTGGCTAATCTGTGCATTACATTATATTTAATATTACCTAAATAAGCCAAGCCTTGTGGCACAAATATACCTGTAACCCAAGTCCTTGGAAGATAGAGGCTAGAAAATCAGGAGCTCAACGTTCTCCTCAGTTACATAGTAAGCTCAAGGCCAGCCTGAGCTATATCAAAGTGTGCCTAAAAAAAAAAAAAAAAGAAAGAAAATAGACTCAGGCGCATTGGGTAGTTCCCTTTACAGTACACACTGAATAACTAAGTCAAGATCTTTGGCTCAAATGTTCTAGTCTAGTTTATCTACCAATAACCTACTATGAAACCTACAGCTGATGCCTCTCTGGGTATCAGTTTCATCACATATAAAAACAAGTACGCTGAACTACTTGGGGTTTCCATCGCTTAACTTCTAACTAAGCAACCACTTTTTAATCTCCCCAAGATCTGAGAAAACTATGGGGAAAACTATAAAGCCTCCCCCAGCTCTCCCAGGCAGGGTTAGTCATTGTCCTCTGGACTTTCCACAGCTCTCTCAATGTATGCATGTAAGTATGCATGTAGGTATGCCTGAACACACACACACACACACACACACACACACACACACACACATACACACACCCTCTCCTATGAGGTTTTTTTTTTAGCTAAGACAGTGCTAAGGAAAAAGTCAGAACCCTAAATTCAAACCCTGATGCTCTTTACTCTCTGTGTAACACTGAGGAAGTTATTTAACCTCTCTCATTTAATTTCCTGCCCTATAAAACAAGGATAACATCTATCACAGAATCTGGTTGTAATCATTAAATGAAATAAAAGCTTATAAGTTGGACATGGTGGAACATGCCTTCAATCTCAGTCCTTGGGAGGCAGAGACAGGAGGATCTCTGTGAGTTTGAGGCCAGCCTGGTGGTCTAAAAAGAAAGTTCCAAGACTGCCAGGGCTATAACAGAAAGAAACCCTATCTTGAAGAAAAGAAAAAAATCAGGACTGGAGACATGGCTCAGAGATTAAGAGCATTTATCTGCTTTTCCAGAAGTCCTAAGTTAAATTCCCAGCAACCACATGTTAACTCACAACCATCTACAATGTGATCTGGTGCCCTTTTCTGTCATGCAGGCAGAGCACTGTAAAAATAATAAATAAATAAATCTTGAAGGAAAAAAAAGAGCCAATAAGACCTGGCTTGTTATTTTAAAAAAAAGCTTATAATGAGCCTCTAATCCTAGCATTTGGGAGGTTGAGGCAGGTAGATCTTTGTAAGTTCGAGGCCAGCCAGGTTTATATAGCAAGTTCTAGGCCAGTCAGAGCTACACAGTGATTGCTGTCATTATTGCTGATAGTATTGTATCTCTGTCCCGTTAGACACCAGGTTCCTGGTTTAACTAAGCCTCTAGTCCCTTCTCATTCCCCTAGCACCCTTTTTGCATTTTTCCCATTCTATTTTTCACAAGACAATATTTATTTGTGTGCTTATTAACTGTCTCTCTGACAAAATACAACTTCCATAAAGAAGACAATGCTCTCATTCATCCTTAAATCCCCACAGAAAACATACACAGTATGACCCAGTGCAGTCACTCAAACACTTGTTGAATAAATAGCATCTGAGCTGGCCCTGTTCAATGTTTGCTGAATCAATTAACCTAGCTAAAGGTGGTTGTCAAAGCTAAGGTCTGGTGTGGTCATATGGTAGAAGAGGAGGTCCCCTTCTGTCAGAGGTCTAGGGGAGGGGAATAGAGCGGAAGAGGGTGGGAGGGTGGGAAGGGGACCAGAAGAGTGAGAGGATAACAATCGGGATGTAATGTGAATACATTATAATAAACAAATTAAAAAAAAAAAAAAAAAAAAGCTAATGGCTGGAAGTAAATACATCCCAGCTGCCCCAGGATAGTGTATCCCTCTTGCCAGGCCATGGTATTAGCTTCAAGCAAGCCCCACCCACCTACTCTAGGCTCCAGCCCAGTTCCAGGAGCCACCCTTAGCTAAAATTAGCATAACTACCAAGATGGCCAGGCCATTTATAGCCTTGGAGGCAGCAGCAAGCTAATTGGGTGGGCTGGCTGGGCTCTGACCTGCCTCTCCAAAGAGGCTGAGTGAGGGGCAGCCTGCACTCTGCAGAGGTGGCTTTCCTCCAAGGCTGGATTCTAGCTAAACCAGTTTCTGATTAGAGACCCTCAAAACCACCTAACATGGCAGCCACAACTCCAAACCTGAGGTCTCTAACACAATACACATTCTATAGAAAACATCTGAGTTTCTGCAAGCAATGACCCTAGCGTCTACAGGTTCCTGGTATTATTTTGAGTCAGGCCCAGAAATGTGGGCCCTAGAATAACACAACCATAGACAGATCTTTCCTGAGAAAGTGACTTCGTACAGTATTCTAAAAAAGCAAAAAGGGACAGGACAGTTCTCTCCACTGCCCAATGAGAACAGCCCGAGCCCAAGCTTCAGAGGAGATTCTGTTTGTCTGGTTGGTGGTGGGTTGGGTTGGTTTTGGTGTTGAGTGAAGAGCAAAGCCAGGGCACTATGCATGAAAGACAACACTCTACCACTAATCTCTCATGGCCAGGGTTTTGATTGTTGGTTTGTTTGTTTTTTTTTAAGAGTTGCTTATTTTTATTTTATGTGTATGAATGTTTTGCCTGCATATATTTATGTGCACCAAGTGCATGCCGGGTGCCCTGAAAGGTCCTAAGAGGGCAACAGAGCCCCTGGTGCTGGAGTTAAGGATGGCTGTGAGCCACCATGTGAATGCTGAAAGCCAAACCCAGATTCTCTGCAGAACCAACAACTGTTCTTAACAGCTGGGTCATCTCTCCAGTCCCTGGTCAAGGTTTTAATCATGTTTGGTGTATGCGTAGAAAAGACGAAAAAGTCATTAAGCATTTCTTTCTTTCTTTTTTTCTAAGTGGTGCTGGAAATGGAACTCAGGATTTTCATCCACTAACCAAGTACTCTACCACTAAGCCACACCCCTAGTGCACCATTTTTTTTTTTTTTTTTTTTTTTTTTTTGAGACAGTATTCTCTATGTGTAGACCTGGCTGGCTTAGAACTCACAGAAATCCACCTACCTCTTCCTCTGCCACTATACCTGGCCAACATGAAGATTTTAGCAAAATCCTTAGAATCAAATTTTATGACTGACTAAATGGTAATGGGTTGGTTGCATATACTTCCAAAATGGAGGAGCTGGAGAGATGGCTCAGTGGTTAAGAGCACTGACTGCTCTTCCAAAGGTCATGAGTTCAATTCCCAGCAACCACATGGTGGCTTACAACCATCTATAACGAAATCTGGTGCCCTCTTCTAGCCTGCAGGCAGAATGCTTTATATATAATAAATAAATAAATCTTTAAAAAAAATACTTCCAAAATGGAGAGTGGGGTTACAATTCTTTCATCAACACACTCTCCAGAAGAGGGGGGAAGCACCCCTTTTCTTGGATCTCAGATCCAGAGTCACCAGCGCCTACCTAACTGCCAAGAGAACAACAACACTCTCCAGGCCCCACCTAGCACGTCTTTTAACAGGACAGGACCTGAGCAGATGGAAGAAATCCAGGACTTCAGCATTGCACACCTGCTTCAAAGACCAAGCAAGGAACCCAGTCTTTCCCCTCTCCCCTTCCCCCCCTTCTCTCCTCTCCCTCCTTCCCTTCTTCCCTCTCTTGTGTGTGTGTGTGGAGTCAGTTCTCTCATTGCACCTTTCTTTACTTGAGTCCCAGGGATTGAGCTTAGGTCACCAGATATGCACAGCCAGGGTCTTACTGGCTGAGCCACCTTGATAGTCCAAAGCATTTATTTATTCACTAATATATACATATTAGTTTTAGTTTTGGTGGTTTTGGGGGACTTTTTGTTTTTTTCATTGTTGTTTCCCACCTACCCCTGTAGCCCTGGCTGTCCTGGAACTAGCTCTCTCTGTAGACTGGGCTGTTCTTGAACTCACAGGGATCTGTAGCCTCTGCCTCCCAAGTGTTCGGATGAAAGGCATGCACTACCACTGCCCTGTAAATTGATGATGTATTATCATCATTTCCCTGCATTTAAATGGGGCTATTGTGAGGATTTGCAGAGTAAGTCATGTAATTATAAAATACAAACTGTACAGAGCACACAAATTTACCAGTTATGTTGAATCTGGCTGGGAAAAGTGCTAAGTAGGCAGGTATGGTGTCTTGTGTCCTGTAGTCCAGCACTTGAGTGGTGGAGGCAGAAAGACCGAGAGTTCAAGACCAGCTTCAGCTAAAATTTAAGTTGAAGGCCAACCTAAGCTACTGAAGACCCAATCTCAAGAGAAAAAGAAAGACAAGGCGAGGGAGAGAGGAAAGAGGATGAGAGAAGAGGTAGCTTTAACACCAAGTAAAACTCCTGTGTTCTGTGGACACAGAGGGCTGCAAACACTGCAAGAGTCCCTGACTATTTCAACAGTTCCTCCCTGAACCCTTTGCATAGCCCAAGCAATAAACCATTTCTTTAAAAAAAAAAAAAAAAAAAAAAAAAGGGCCTGCCTGAGCCAAAGTTCCACAGCGACCCAAGGAAACAAACAACCAAAACAATACTGGTAGGACACCCACATTCCCACAAAAACCAGAGACATTCCCAACACCTAGAGTCTCTGAGACTTTCCTCCCTGGAATATAATTACTACAACAACAGAAGCCAATTTCTGAACTAAGAGGAAATAAAGATGAAAAGAGAGGCCTTTGTGTTATAATCTAACTAGTCAGTCCTCTAAAATAGGATGTATGAAAAATGTCTCCATAAACTCGTCATGAGGTATTCCTAAGGAATGCTAGAATGCTTTTCTACCTTAGGCAAAACACACACACACACACACACACACACACACACACACAACCAAAAGTCAACTTCATAAAGGCTAGGTAATATCTGAAACTCGAAGCTGCATTCTTTTAGTAAAGATCTGATGTACAGAACACCCTCCATAAAGACTGATTTTATGCCATACGCTCATATTCTGAAGTGAAAACAGAAGGATACATGATCAATTATAAACAAGGATGGCTGTCTGTCACTGGGACCACAGAAATGCTACTCAGATACAAGTAAGGGGATAGCAATCGGGATACAGTCTGCATACATTATAATAAATTGAAATTTTTAAAAAAGAAAAGGAAAATGTTACTTCACAGTTCAACCAATCTTTCCCTTCATAGACCAATGAGAAGTAATATTGAAGCTAAGTTTCAAAGTCTGGGAGACTTCCTGTGGAGATGCAGGATTCATTTGTAGAAATGGCCTTTCCTAAAAGCAACAGCCCAAACTCCATGCTTACACCAGGGACAGTCCTGGACTCATCTGAATACCAGCCCTTGAAGTACATAAATGTATACCCAAACTCTGTCCAAAAAAAGCTTATACCAAGAAGAGACTTGATACCCTATGAGCATATGCAGGGGGAGGAAATCCCCCTCAGGAACAGTCATAGGGGAGGGGAATAAGAGGAAAATGGGAGGGAGGGAGGAATGGGAGGATACAAGGGATGGGATAACCATTGAGATGTAACAAGAATAAATTAATTAAATTAAATTTTTTTAAAAAGCTGAAAGAGGGCAGTCCAAGAAAAAGCCTACCACTAATGCAATCCATGGACCTACCTCTTCCCCCACCATGACTTATAGTCTTTTCCAGCCTGTCCCAGCAGATACCAGCACAGACATACCCCCAACTGAGCTCTCCTATCCTCAAACACCCCAGCTATTCTCTGCCCCCATCCCTCAGACAAGTTTGGAGCAGATTGTAGTGACAGGATGTGAGAAAAAGAGAACTGATGCACTTCTAAGTTTTGTGTAAAATAATTGTTTTCCTTTTTTTTTTTTTTTTGTTTGTTTGTTTGTTTGGTTGAGGTTTTTTCGTTTTGGTTTTTGGTTTTGTGGGGTTTTGTTGTTGTTCTTGTTGTTTTGTTTGTTTTTTCAAAACAGAGTTTTTCTCTGTGTAGTCTTGGCTGGCCTCAAACTCAGAGATCCCTAAATACTGGGATTACAGGCCTGCGCTACCACATACAGGGCTAATAATTTTTTAAAATAATTTTTAAAAGGTTCCTTTCTACTTCAAGAGTATAGACCACAGCCACTGTTGCCAGACAAAGCTCCACAAGTATACAGGGAAAATAAGGACAGCTTAAAAATAATAACATGGACTCCTTATTAGTCTCATCAGTCAGATGAAACAGATTTAGTCAGCAAGTGGTCTCAGGATTTTTTTTTTTTTTTTTTTTACGGAGAAGTCAAGAAAAGGCCATTTATGTCCCTAGTGGTAAACAGGATTCCATCTAAGGACTTGCTTTGATATTTCACATGGTTACAACCAAAAGACAGAATCTGATTTCCAAAGGGTAAGGAGGGACTAAGGTTCTCACGGTGATTAGAACCGAAGGGCACACCTGAACACCAAGCTTCAGGGAAACAGCCCTGCCCTGCCCTGATCTTCCCTGTCCATCCCAAGCGGCCTCAACCCGCCGCTGCCACCCACCGCCTTACACCTCGTGATGAAACTAGCGAAAAGCAGTTTTAACACCCGGGAAGGCCACTCTTGGAGACAAGAAGTCCTGAATGGGGTCTTAACCTTGCTGATCTGAAAAGTCGAGGTACCTCCAAAGGCTTCTCACTACTCCCAAAACATCCCGAATAGGGATAAGAAAAGTTGCTCAGTGGAAATAGTCACACTAGGCAGGACTGCTACACAGAAAGAACTTCTTGGACTACTGAGTGCTACGGTGTATCCACCACCAACCTCACATGTGCCTAGATTGCAACTTGACCACTTCGGGCCACTCAGTTTGGGGCCAGTCAAGTTCCCAACAAGCAGCAAGGCCTTACCTGCTTCGGTAGACTCCTCAGAAGTCACCCCAGCACCGGCTCCTGTATTCTTTTCGCTGTGACTATGGCTGAGGCTCTGGCCCTGATGCAGGAGAAGCCCCCAAAGAAGCCACAGGGCAAGACGGGCGCACACATCCATGACGATAGGTCTCAGTCAACATGCGCCTGATGTGGACACCTTTGGATCCCAGAAGCAAATCCCAGAGTCAGGGAGTGCAGCCGACGGTTCCCAGGCAAGATGCCCTCGCAGCGCCGTAGCTGTCCAGCCACCTGCGGGCTTGCCTCCTCCGACAACCTAAGGTCAAGTGGCCCAAGTTTGGGTGCAGAAGGATCGGAGCCTCGGGTCCAACCTCGCCGGGGCTGCGGCGGCCTGAGCTCTAGCTGCTTCCGGAGAGTTTGAGCAGGGTGGCTGCGGGGCCGCTGTCAGCTCCGCAGCCTGCTGCACCCCTGCGGGAGGAGGCGGGCAGGATCTCCCGCCCGCACCGAGGTGGGGGAGGGAGGGAAGGGAGGAGAGAAGGGGGGCACCTGACCTCTCCCCGCGGACCAGCGGTGAGCGGCTGCAGCTAGGGCTTTGGCGTGCGACCCGCAGGCCCCAGCGGGCACGGTCGGGCTCCAGGATCCTAAGACTCCTAGGCCGAGGTCAGCGTCCCTGCCCGGTCCTGTACCTCTGCGGCTCCTGGTGGCCCGATGCAGCAGGCGGACGCTCACCGGCCAGGCCCGGGACAGCGGCTCCCGGGAGGGCGGGAGGGCGGCGCGGGGCGGACCCGAGGTGGGCGGAGGCGTGCTCTACCGCCGGCCCGCCCCGCGCCGCCCGGCCCCCAGCGAAGCCCGGGCCCGCCCCAGAGCCTGCTTATCCCGGAATAACCTGTTGGAGGCCGGAGGCCCCCGCAACTGGCGGGGTCTCGTGGGGACCTGGCCTGCGCTGGTTGTCGTCAGGACCGTGGCCCCGCGACAAGAACGGGGCCTCGGGCTCTGCCGTGCGCACCCCAGCCTCCCGCTCTACCGCCCGCCGGCCGGCGGGCGCCTGACACGCAGTTGCTCAGGTAACTCGGGCCTGCGACGGCGATGACAGCTACTACCCTGCCCGGATCTCCAGGCCGCAGCGCTGCTCCGCTGCCCCCACTGTAAGGCCAGGTTGAGCAGAAATCTCGGCACTACGATAACCGACCGGCACCCGCCAGAGTTGACTACAGTCCGCCTGGGTTTGGACCGGGGGCGCGCTCCCAGCCCCCAACTTCGGGCTCCTAGGCTCCGCCCTTTCGACGTGCCTCGCAGCCAATCGGCTTCCGCATCTCTGCGGCTCAGGAAAACCCGCGCGTCCTGTCCCCCGTCGTCCCCCCCCCCATGTATGCAGCGGTCCCTGGTGGCCACATCTAAGTACTGCAGTCGGGACTAGTTCCTAAGTGGCCCTAACCCTTTCTAAAGGGTTAATGAAGAGAAGGGGAGCCCCTAGAAGAAATTGTGCTAAAATGCAATATGAAATGTCCATCCCACTGTAGGTAGAATTTCATCTGTGCATAGCCTAAAAGGTCTGTCTGCCTTCTAGCCCCCTTCCTGCCCCTCTGATCTTCATCAAATGCCTTTTCGAAGCTCTTACAACCCCTCAAGCCCCAGCCTCTTGAGGTTTATGGGGCTTTGCCCTGTTCCTCCCATCTCTCTGATTCAGCTAGAGGAGGTGGCATCGACTTGAGAATAAGTGCCCCAAAAGCAGAGAACCCCGCCCAGGCTTCCTCTAACAAGGCCTATACTTCCTGTTCCTTCTCCAGCATACTGTCAGCAGATCTTGACTGAAACCTCTGTGCCCTACCCCTGTCCTTGGCACCGGAGGCAGGATTAGGCCCAGTCTCCTTTCTGACAGTGATAAACCAGCTCCTGTTCTGAGCAAGGCCTTTGAAGACCAGAACACGGATTTGCCCAACAGCTGCCTGGCTTAAGGCTTAGGCTGTTGATATAAAAATACATGTTGGACGTCATCTACTACCACTCTCCCCCCTCCTTAAAGCTCCTATCACACTGGCCTTTTTTCTTTTCTTTTGTGTGGTGTGTGTGTGTGTGTGTGTGTGTGTGTGTGTGTGTGTGTGTGTGTATGTATGTGTACTCTTTTGCAGTATGCTGGGTCAAACCCAGACCCTCAGACACTAAACAATCGATCTGTGATCCACGGGGCCTTCAGGAAGTTCCCAGACACATCAAACATGCTTCAGAGCCTTTGCATCTGCATCTATTGTTGCTTCTACCGGAAACCTTCCTCACCCTACTTCCCCTACCCCCCCCCCCCCCCCCCAATAAAGTTAACCTCTTGTTATTCTAGAGAGAGATGGTTGAATAGCTCCTTAGAAAGGCCAACCTAAGGCTGACAACCTGAGCTCCAGCCCCAGGGGCCACACTGCAGGAGAGAACTGACTCCCACGAGTTCTCTTCGAACCTCCACATGTGCCAAATGAAACTTTGTAAACTTTTTTTTTTCTTTCAAAACAGGGTTTCTCTGTGTAGCCTTGGCTGTCCTAGACTGGGTTTGTAGATCAGGCTGGCCTTGAACTCACTGAGATCCACCTGCCTCTGCCTCCCGAGTGCTGGGATTAAAGGCTTGTGCCACCACAGGCCTGCAACTTTGTAAACTTTTAAAGAAACTGCTACTGCCCTAGGTGGTGGCACAAGCCTTTAGTCCCAGCACTTGGGAGACAGAGGTAGATGGATCTATGTGAGATTGAGGGTAGTCTGCTCATCAGAGTAAATTCCAGGACAGCCAAGGCTACCCAGAGAAACTGTGTTAGAGGGAGAGAGAGACAAGAGAGAGAGAGAGAGAGAGAGAGAGAGAGAGAGAGAGAGAGAGAGAGAGAGGAAACTGCTACCTGTATCACCCTTCAAAATCAGTCTGCAGGCAGAGTTAGGCCATAAACATATCTGCCCTCCCACTATAGTTGTGATTGTGAATTTTCAGAGGTCACTGTCTCTGAGATGTACACCCTGCACATAATAAGCACTTAGTAAAAGTTCACTAGGAAGAGTTAGTTCATTTGATCACTCAAATATTAATTGAGTGACAGCTGTATGCTGGGAAATTGGCTAAAACAAAAGACAAACCCCTGACCTAGATTCTACTAGAGCTGTGTTCTGAGCCAGACCTCAAACTCAAGTGGCAAAATGAGCAAGTAATATGACTGAGTGATAAGGTAGGAGTAATAGCAAGTGGTGGGGACGACAGACTGGAAAACAGACAGGAAAGTGGACCCAGTATCAGCAGATTGTCACCAAAAGATGATAGAGGAGCTGGAGAAATGGCTCAGCAGCTAAGAGTGAATGCGTTCTTTCAGAGGACCCACATCAGGCCCATCGTAAACTCCTGAGTCTCCAGCTCCAGGAGGATGTCAGATTCTGTCCTCCGGAGGCAGGCAGGCAGGCACACACACACAACTAAATATAAAATAATCTCAGAGAATGGGGGGCGGGAAAGGACTGAGATACAGCTTAGAGGCACAGGGCTTGCCTCCCATCGCTGGGTTCAATTCTCAGCATGTTGGAAAAACAATATTTTATTTTCTTTATTTATTTATTTTATTATGTATACAATGTGCTGCCTGCATGTATGCGTGCACTCCAGAAGAGGGAACCAGATCTCATTATGCATAGTTGTGAGCTACCATGTGGTTGCTGGGACTTGAACTCAGGACCTTTGGAAGAGCAGCCAGTGCTCTTAACCTCTGAGCCATCTCTCCAGCCCCCAGACAATAAATTTTTTAAACCCCAAAAATTGGCATTGCACACCACAGAAAACCTTATAGACAGATGGATAGAAAAGAACTGGGGATGTAGTTTAGGGATATTTGCCTAGCATGCACAAGGCTCTGGGTTTCATCCCTAGCAACACACACATACACACACACACACACACACACACACACACACACACAGAGTAAATAGGTTTTGTCAGGCATTGTAGGTCATACCTATAACCCCAGCACTTAAGAAGCTGAACCAGGAGATCACCCCAAGTTCAAGGCCAGCCTAGCTCTTCAGTGATTTCTAGGCCATGTGGTACAGAGTAAGAGCCTGTCTCCAATTAATGTGTACAAGTGTGTAATCCTAGCCACACTGGAGGCTGAAGCAGGAAGATCATGAGTTTGAGGTCAGCCAGGGCCACCAAGTGGGAACCTGTCTCAAAAAGGAAAAGGGGCCGTGCATAGTCACACGTAACCCCATCACTTGAGAGGTAGAAGCAGAAGGATGAAGAGTTCAAGGCCAGCCTCCGCAGCATAGTGAGTTCATTACCCTCCTGCCACAAATTGAGTTTTCCATATCTGGGGAAACAGGTAAGTAGTAGTTGTTGTTTTTGTTGTTGTTGTTATTTATTTGTGTACATGTGTGTATCTCTGTTTGTGTATGCCCAGATGTATGCAGGTGCTCACAGAGATCAGAAGAGAGCATCAAATCCCCTGGAGCCAGAGTTTCAGGAGGTTTTGAGGCACCTGATGTGGGTGCTGAGAACCAAACTCGGATCCTCTTGCCCACCAGGAGATGACATGTGCTAGTCATCTTTCCAGCTCCAATGTCTCTCTTTAAATACTGTGCAATTAGCTTGTTGTCCTGCTTGCTGTTGTTCTGTTCCTTTACACGCAGCTAACTTTAAAACTGTAAAACCAGGCGGGCAGTGTTGGCGCACACCTTTGATCCCAGCACTCAGGAGGCAAACGTAGGCAGGTCTCTGTGAGTTCAAGGCCAACCTATTCTACAAAGTGAGTCCAGGACAGCCAAGGCTACACAGAGAAACCCTGTCTCGAAAAACAAAACAAGAGTATAAAACCAGGCAAAAAGGCTGGGCTGGGTGGCACAAGCCTTTAATCCCAGTACTTGGGAGGCAGAGGCAGAGGCAGGTGGATCTCTGTGAGTTGGAGGCCAGCCTGGTCTACAAAGAGAGTCCAGGACAGAGAAACCCTCTCTGGGGGTTGGGGGGGGGGGAGGGGGGGGGGTGGGGGGGGGGTGGAACAGGCTGTGGAATTAGTTGGCTTAGTGGCTCAGGTGCTTGTGTGAGCACAAGAATCTGGTGTGCTTTAATCCCAGCACTCGGGAGGCAGAGGCAGGCGGATCACTGTGAGTTCGAGGCCAGCCTGGTCTACAAAGTGAGTCCAGAATGGCCAAGGCTACACAGAGAAACCTTGTCTCAAATAACCAAAAAAAAAAAAAAAAAAAAGAATCTGGTGTGGTAGAGTGTAATATTGGTGCTGAAGAGGGAGAAACAACTGGATTCCTGGGGCTCATTAGCCATCCAAGTTTGCATACTTAACAAATTCCAACTAATGAGAGACATTGTCTCAAATAACAAAACAAACAGACGAATAAAAAGCCCACATGGATGGCCCCTGAAGAATGACACTAAAAGCTGACTTCTGGTCTACAAAAACACACAAAAGTTGTTGGGTTGTTTTGTTGTTGTTGTTGTTGTTGTTGTTGTTGTTAATTAAGTGATGGTGCTGAAGAGATGGCACTCACTGCTCTTCTGAAGGTCCTGAGTTCAATTCCCAGCATCCACATGGCAGCTCACAACTGTCTGTAACTCCAGTTGCAGAGGATCTGGCACCCTCACACCAACACACATAAAGTAAAATGAAAATTAATTATTTTTTTAAACCCTAAAACTGTGGGCTGGGGCATGGCTCAGTGGGTAGTGCTTGCTTAGCATCAGGATCCTGTGGATTCAATCCTCAACACCACATACAATCCAAGGAGCTATACAGCCATAATCTCACTGCCCTCCAGGGTTAGGAAGTTCAAAGTCACCCGTAACTGTATAATGAGTCTTAGGCCAGGCTGAACTACAGAAATGTCCAGAAAAAAACAAAACAAAACAAAACCTTTAAAACTATTTACCAAATAATTTTAAGAAAATAACTCAGTTGCCAGATGATCCAGCAACTGTACCTCTGGATATATATCCAAAATAAAAGCAAAATCTGGAAGAAGTATTTGTACATCCATGTTTACAGTCGTGTTTTTTAAAACAACTACAGTGAACAAAAACAAGCATACATGGATAACTGAAGGGATAAAGCAAAAATACAGCACTGCTAGGCAGCCTTAAAAAAAGGGCTCCGGGGCTGGAGGGATGGCTCAGAGGTTAAGAGCACTGACTGTTCTTCCAGAGGTCCTGAGTTCAATTCCCAGAAACCACATGGTGGCTCACAACCATCTATAATGTGATCTGATGCCCTCTTCTGGCCTGCACTGTATACATAATCGAAAAAAAAATTTTTTTAATTTTTCGAGACAGGATTTGTAGACCAGGCTGGCCTTGAACTCACAGCAATCTGCCTGCCTCTGCCTCCCTAGTGCTGGGATTCAAGGTGTGCGCCTCCACACCCAACTCAATAAATAAATCTGTAATTAAAAAAAAAAAAGGAATGAGGGCTGGAGAGATAGTTCAGAGCACTGGCTGTTCTTCCAAAGGTCATGAGTTCAATTCCCAGAAACTACATGGGAATTTCAACTACAACAACTCATAACCATCTATAATGTGATATGGTGTCATTCTGGTGTGCAGGTATATATGCAGGCAGAAAATTGTATACATAATAAATAAATCTTTTTTTTTTTTTTTTTTTTTTTTTTTGGTTTTTCGAGACAGGGTTTCTCTGTGTAGCCTTGGCCGTCCTGGACTCACTTTGTAGACCAGGCTGGCCTCGAACTCACATCGATCCGCCTGCCTCTGCCTCCCGAGTGCTGGGATTAAAGGCGTGCACCACCACGCCCGGCTAAATAAATCTTTTTTTAAAAATGAATGAAAGGCTGGTCAACAGATAAAGGTGGCCTGCTTGGTGTTTGATGCCAAGCCTGATGACCTGAGTTCAACCCCAGATTCCACATGGGTGAAGAAGTGAACCAGCTTACTCAAGCTGTTCTCTGACCTCCACATGTATACCATGATATGCATGTACATATGCAGACACACACACGTAAATAAATAAAACTTTTTTTAAAAAATTAGGGTGCTAGAGAGATGGGTCAGAGGTTAAGAGCACTGACTGTTCTTCCAAAGGTCCTGAGTCCAATTCCCAGCAACCACGTAACCACATGGTGCCTCCCAACCATCTATAATGAGATCTGGTGCCCTCTTGTGATGTGCAGGCACACATGCATACAGGCAGAACACTGTATAAATAATAAATATTTTTTTAAAATTGCAACGCGTGATCCTATATAGATAGAAAATTTGAATAATATGCTAGTAAAACCAATCATGAAAAAAAAAAGATTCCATTTATATCATTTCCTAGAGTTGTCAAATTCACACAGACAGAAAAGAAAATAGTAGCTGCTAAAGCTAGCAGAAACGAGGGATGTGAGTTGTTTAAACCGGTTTCAGTTTTGCAAGAGGAAGAGTTGTGGCAACTAGATGTGCCACTGTGTGAATGTATAATATTTAAAATGGCTGAAGTGTGCACTTAAAAATGACTAAGAGGTTAACGATGGAGGTCAACTGTAGAGTGCCTGCCAGCCACCAGCACCACAAAGCCAGGTGCCATAGTACGCACCCATGCTCATGGCTAGAGAGAAAGCTAGGGCAGGAGGATTGTTTGAGACCAGCCTTCAAAGCATAATGAGCCCCCCACCTCAACATAAATTACAGATTAAGATTTTATGGGGGCTGGAGAGATGGCTCAGAGGTTGAGAGCACTTGTCTGCTCTTCCAGAGGTCCTGAGTTCAATTGCCAGCAACCCCACAACCACAGGGTGGCTCACGACCATCTATAATGAGATCTGGTGCCCTCTTCTGGTCGGCAGTCACACATGCAGGCAGAGCATTGTATAGATAATAAATAAATAAATCTTTTTGAAAAAGATTTTATGGGGCTGGAGAGATGGCTCAGAGGTTAAGAGCACCGTCTGCTCTTTCAGAGGTCCTGAGTTCAATTCCCAGCAACCACATGGTGGCTCACAACCATCTACAATGTGATCTAATGCCCTCTTCTGGCGTACAGGTGAACATGGAGGCAGAGCACTGTATACATAATAAACAAATTAAGAAAAAAAAGATTTTATGTTATGGGGTGGGTGGGTAAAGGGGGCTCCCCTTTTCTGAGGAATAGAGGAGTGGGGAATGGGAGAAGAGGGAGGGGCTACAATGGGATGTAAAGTGAATACTTTTTTAAAAGATTTATTTATTTATTATTTATATAGTCTTCTGCCTGCATGTATGCCTGCACACCGGAAGAGAGTATTAGATCTCATTATAGATGGTTGTGAGCCACCATGTGGTTGCCGGGAATTGAACTCAGGACCTTTGGAAGAGCAGTCAGTGCTCTT
This sequence comes from Acomys russatus, assembly GCF_903995435.1. Lineage (NCBI taxonomy): Eukaryota > Metazoa > Chordata > Mammalia > Rodentia > Muridae > Acomys > Acomys russatus. The sequence goes on along the minus strand of NC_067143.1, from coordinate 54,233,017 downwards.
AACCTCTGAGCCATCTCTCCAGCCCGAATAAATAATTTTTTAAAAGATTTTATATTGTGATATTTTCTGGTTTTGTATTTTGGGTTTTCAAGATGGGGTTTCTCTGCATATACCTGGCTGTCCTAGACTCACTCTGTACCAGGCTGGCCTCAAACTCACCGAGATCCACCTGCCTCTGCCTCCCGAGTGCTGGGATTAAAGACGTGCGCCACGGCACCAAGTTTTCAGAGTGCATTCTTATAACAGAAACATACTTGGGTGTAGGGTAGAGAACCTGGATTTAAATTTTTGTCTTACTGATTTTTTTTAAATTTGTAAGTCTTTTGATAGCATATAAAATAGCAGATTCATCTATCATTTTCATGTAGAAATATTATTATTTGTTCTTATTTAGTCCCCTACTATCCTTCACCATCCTTTCCCCTTCTTTTGTTTTGTTTTGGTTTTTGGTTTTTTGAGACAGGGTTTCTCTGTGTAGCCTTGGCTGTCCTGGACTCACTTTGTAGACCAGGCTGACCTCGAACTCACAGAGATCCACCTGCCTCTGCCTCCCGAGTGCTGGGATTAAAGGCGTGTGCCACCACACCCTGCTCACCCTTCTGTTTTCATGTGATATATTCAGTTATTCTCTCTTGTCCTCCCATTTCCCTTCCTCCTCCACTCTCTGGCCCCTTTGTACTTCCATCTCCTACATACATATGCAGGTATATTTGTAAAACTAAACCTAAATTGCCTATGAAACTAAATATACAATACTTGTCTCTCGGGGTCTGGCTTGTTTTGCTTACTGTGACGATCTCGTTCTGCCCATTATCCTGCAAATGTCATAATTACTTTCTTTCTTATAGTGAATAAAATTCCATTGTATATATGTCCAGAAATTTTTATGACATCAGGTGGTGACACTCAATGTAATATGAACACTTAAGAGATATGAACAACAGAAGATCAGGAGTTCAAAGCCATGCTTGGTTACATAGCCATTTAGAAGGCCAGCCTGGACTGTATGAAGTACTGACCCAATACAAAAGTAAAAGAGAGCCGGGCAGTGGTAACGCACACCTTTAATCCCAGCACTCAGGAGGCAGAGGCAGGCAGATTGCTGTGAGTTTGAGGCCAGCCTGGTCTACAAAGTGAGTCCAGGACAGCCAAGGCTACACAGAGAAACTCTGTCTCAAAAAACAAAAAACAATAACAACAACAAAAGTAAAAGAGACCTGGGTAACATAGATCAGTGGTAGAGCACTTGCCTGGCATGCATTCCCAACAATTTGGGTTCCACCCACAACAGCCCATACACACACACACACACACACACACACACACACACACACACACACACAGAGCGATTAGATTTGCTCAAAAATATTTAGTAGTTCTTGTCTGAAATGCCTTAGTGGCGCTCCCTGGTGTCCAAAATAAAAGAGTACAGTTGTTACTGGAAATGACCCATGCATGTTCAGACTGTGTAGTTTGGCTGCTACAAAGACAATCATCTCCTCTTCCAGAATTGCTTCTTGAATCTTTTTTTCTTTCGTTCTTTCTTTCTTTTCTTTTTTCTTTTTTCTTTTTTTTTTTTTTAAACAGGGTTTCTCTATGTAGCCTTAGCTGTCCTGGACTCACTTTGTAGACCAGACTGGCCTCAAACTCACAGCAATCTGCCTGCCTCTGCCTCCGGAGTGCTGGGATTAAAGGTGTGCACCACCACATCCAGCTTCTTTCTTTTTTTTTTTTTAAAGAAATTTATTTGCCAGGAGGTGGTGGCACACGCCTTTAATCCCAGCACTCAGAAGGCAGAGGCGAGCAAATCTCAGTGAGTTCAAGCCCAGCCTGGTCCAGGACAGCCAAGGCTACAACAGAGAAACCCTGTCTCGAAAAAAATAAAAAATAAATAAGTAAATTATTTGTTTACTTTATATATGAGTGTTCTGCCTTCATGTACACCTGCATGCCAGAAGAGGGTGTCAGATCCCAGTATAGATGGTTGTGAGCCACCATGTGGTTGCTGGGAACTGAACTCAGGACCTGTGGAGCCATCTGCTGAGCCATCACTCAAGCCTGAATTTTTTTTTTCTTGGTAATGGCTTGATTTGATTTGATTATATATGTGATCTATATGCTTCTGTGTGTATGCTACATGTGCATGGGTGCCTTTAGAAGCCAAGAGAAGGCATCAGATCCCTGGAGCTGAATACAGGAGGTTGTGAGCCACCCAGCCCGTGTGCTAGGCACTGAACTCTGGTCCTCCAAAAGAGCAGTAAATGTTCTTAACCACTGAGCCCTCTCTCCAGTCTCTGAATCTTTTTCTTTAAAATGCACTGTGTGAGCCAGACATGGTGGCACAAGCCTTTAATCCCAGCATTCGGGAGGCAGAGGCAGGTGGATCACTGTGAGTTCGAGGCCAGCCTGGTCTACAAAGTGAGTCCAGGACAGCCAAGGCTATCACAGAAAAATCCTGTCTCAAAAAAACAAAAACAAACAAACAAAAAAAACACACCAAAAAACACAGTGTGTCGGGGCTGGAGAGATGGCTCAGAGGTTAAGAGCACTGACTGCCCTTCCAAAGGTCCTGAGTTCAATTCCCAGCAACTACATGGTGGCGCACAACTATCTATAATGAGATCTAGTGCCCTCTTCTGGCATTCAGCTGTACATTCAGGAAAAACACTATACATAATAAATAAATCTTGGGCCGGGCACGTTTTTAATCCCAACACTCAGGAGGCAGAGGCAGGTGGGTCACTGTGAGTTCGAGGGAGGCCAGCCTGGTCTACAAAGTGAGTCCAGGACAGCCAAGGTTATACAGAGAAACCCTGTCTCGAAAAAACCAAAATAAATAAATCTTTTTTAAATGCAGTGTGTGTGTGTGTGTGTGTGTGTGTGTGTGTGTGTGTGTGTGTGCGCGCGTGTGTGTGTGTGTGTGTGTGCGCGTGTGTGTGTGTGTGTGTGTTCACCCAGGGGAGCCCAGCTATACCTGCAAGGTCAGCAGAGAACAACTTTTGGGATTCAGTTCTCTTCTACTGTATGAATCCTAGGGATTGAACACACTAAGTAGACCAGGCTATCTTCAAACTCACAGAGATCTGCCTGTCTCTGCATCCAAGCTCCACTTCTTTTATTCCTTTTGAGGTTTTTGTACGTGTTTTATTTTGTGCATATGAATCTTCTGCTTGCCTAAATGTGTGTACACTGAGTTCATGCCTGATCCTGCCCATTAACACCAGAAGATGGCATCAAATCTCCTGCAACTGGAATCACAGATGATTGTGAGTTGCCATGCCCAGGTCTTCTGGGAGAGCAGGGCAACAGCTCTTAACCACTGACCACCTCTCCAGCCACCCAACCCCACTTCTTGAATCTTACTGCCAGTCTTTCTTCATTTGCTCTACATCCACTGAGTTCACAATAACCGCGTCCATACCCTCAGGGAGTTTGGAGTTTAGGAAGATTATAGAGATATTTATGAAGAAATCATTTGTAACTTGGTAATATCTCAAGAGGAAGTTGTACAAGAGCAGGTGAGGAAGTGTAGAAAAGGTAACTAATTTTTCTAGGAGTAGCCAAGGAGGCTGTGCAGAGGTACAGTTTGGGAGGGCAAGAGGCAAGGGGACAGCTTCAGACAGCCCAGACTTCTGCCTCAGCTCTGCTGTGTGACTTCTAAGCAAGTCACTCAACTTTGTTGGCCTTGAAATCTCTCTCTGCCCTCAGCTTTCCCCTGAGTCAGCGGAACTGCTATCAGTTCAAGGCCATCGAATGCTATAGAGTGAACTGCAGGCCAGCCTAGTCACAGGGTAAGACTCTGTCTCAAGGAGAGAGAGAGAAAAAAAATAAAGTAGATGGTTTAATGTGTCTAAAGCAATCAGAACAGTGTCTAGCATATTATGTCCAATAAGTATGGACTTTCTAAGGCATCTCAGAGCCATTAAAGAGTTAAAGGATATGGCTCACACATTTAGTCCCAGCACCTGGAAAGAGAAGCAGATGAATCTCTCAGAGTCTAGGGCCAGCCTGGTCTACAAAGCTAGTTCCAGCACAGCCAGGGCTACACAGAGAAACCGTGTTTTGAAAAACAAACAAACAAACCAACAAACAGAAGAATTAGGCCAAGATCAACTACCTATGTTAAGTGTTGACAATGCACACCAATAATGCAGGCACTCAGGAGGGGGAAACAGGAGGACAGTAAATTCAAGGTCATTTTTTTGACCTGCAACCCTGGGCACATGAAAAACCTGTCTCAGAAAAAAAAAAAAAAAAAAAAACAGCAAAGTCAACTAAATTTATAGGTGTCGAATCATCCTCATGATAATGCTGAGAACAGATTGGAAAAGTAGAAGCTGGGCGAGCGAGCAACGTAGTCAGAGGGACAGACACAGAAAACCCAGTTCCCCTTGTTAATTTAATTTAATTATTGTTTACATGTATGAGTGTTTTTTTGCCTTCACATGTGTCTGTGCACCCTCTGTGTGCCTGATGCCTGTTGGAGGCCAGAAGAAGGCATCTTGTTTTGTTTTGTTTTTGTTTTTCGAGACAGAGTCTCTCTGTGTAGCCTTGGCTGTCCTGGGCTAGCTTTGTAGACCACACTGGCCTCGAACTCACAGTGATCCACCTGCCTCTGCCTCCCGAGTGCTGGGATTAAAGGCGTGTGCTACCACACCCGGCCAGAAGAAGGCATCTTGAAGCTGGAGCCACCTTGTGTGTTCCGGGAACCAAACCTGAGGCCTCTGTTAGGCTAGTAGGGACTCTTAATCACTGGGCAACCTCTCCTCACTTTCTTATTAGATGGGTGAACCTGAACAGGGCCCGAGGAACAAGTGTGATTGAGCAATAGTGGAAGAATAGAAAAGATCCAGATTTGTAGTGATTAATTGGCTGGGCAGGTGAGCCACCAAGGTTGATCATGATTAATTAATGGTTGTAACTTTGGAAAGTACTTTTTAATTTTGTTGTTGTTGTTGTTGTTTGAGACATGGTTTCTCCACCTGCCTCTGCCTCCAAAGTGCTAGAATTAAAGGTATGTGCCACCACTGCCCGGCAACTTTTTAAGTTTTTTTTTTTAAAGATTTATTATTATGTATATAGTGCTCTGCCTGCATGTACACCTGCAGGCCAGAAGAGGGCATCAGATCACATTATAGATGGTTGTGAGCCACCATGTGGTTGCTGAGAATTGAACTCAGGACCTTTGGAAGAACAGTCAGTGCCTTTAACCTCTGAGCCATCTCTCCAGCCCACTTTTTAAATTTTTTACAAATTAAATTGTGCTGTTGTTTTTTGAGCCTAGACCAGCCTTGATTTGCTATGTAGCCAAGAACAACCTTGAACTTGTCTTCCTGGCTTCAGCTCATGAACACCGTGATTACACGTATGTGCCTTCATGCCCATCTGGAAGGCACTATTATAGGCTGGATATTATGTTAAACACAATACACCCAATTATCCCCTCAACAAATATTCACTGAGCCAGGCACTGAGAATAAAGCACTAGAAAAGCATAGTTTATTGCCCACAGCTTGCATGCGTCCTATGATTAACATCCACAGTAAGCCAGTGATGTCACATAACTCTGATTCATTTTGTAAAGGTTTAAATTAAGACTGGTAAGTCATATTTTCTCACATGGAGGTATGTTTGTTTTGTTTCTGTTGTTTTGGTTTGGTTTGGTTTGGGTTTTTTTGAGACAGGGTTTCTCCATGTAGCCTTGACTGTCCTGGACTTGCTTTGTAGACCAGGCTGGCCTCAAACTCACAGAGATCCGCCTGCCTCTGCCTCCCAAGTGCTGAGATTAAAAGTGTGTGCCACCACCGCCTGGCTGGAGGTATGTTTTTCAATCTATAAAATGAACGGAGATATTGCTTTCCTCAAAGAGTTCTTATACAGATTTAAAAAGATGTAAAGTATATTTAAGTTATGCTAAAATTGTAACTTTTTCAGAGTCACATAGAAAATAAATGAGAGAAATTAGAGGAGAGAGGACAAGATGACACGTACCTTTCTTTGATGCCATCAGTCCAAAGCAGGAGTAGATGGGTCTCTAAGTTGGAGGCCAGTCTGGTCTCCAAAGTAAGACCCTGCCTCAAAACCTCAAAACAAAACAACAACAAAAAGGTTAGGGGTGACAAGGGTACAGCCAATGCTGAATTATTTAGGCATCTACAGAATGGAGCTGTTCCTGAGGAAGAGAGATTTCGCAAAAAACGGATTATGCCAGGTAACCCGGGTACCACCCATCTCAAGAATGCAAAGGTGTTCTGCAAGGAAACAGGAGGACTATTGTTGTACATTCCAGGGAGGAAGGACTTTCCTGGAAAACTCCCTCCGTCGACTGGGTTCCTCCAGGGAGCCAAGCACAATGACTTGAGCTTTGTTTAATTTGTCACTTCCCTTGTTAGTTCTTCCTGTCTTTCCTATCAAAGCCCACAAACACACACACACACATACACACACACACACACACACACACACACACACACACACACACACACACGGACAAGGAAACAGTCCTTAGCAATATGGATAAAGAAAAGGAAGGAACAGACTGTCTACCTCTCAGGCAGGCTGAGAAAGGCCTGAGTTCCCAGAGACTACACACTTAAGGTTAGCTGGCAGGGGCTAAGACTGATGCTCAGAACACCCTCTGGGCCATGGAGTGTACCACAGGAGCTGGGCCTTACCAGGGACTAGAGATGAGAAGACCCGTTTGGAAGCCAGTACAGCTCAGATGATATCACCCAGAACATCTTTCCTCCCTGTCTCTGGACCCTTTGATTTGAGGGGTACTAGGTCACTTTAGCATTTTGACTTAAGAAACAGAGAAAAAAAAAAACTTAAAAATGGGATACAGGAATTAATGCTTATTTGTTGCACCAATGGCCAATATGTCATTTCACACGTTATTTCACCTACACAATTCCTCAAGGCATTTGACATTCTCATTTTAAAGTGAAACTATGACTCAGAAAGTAAATCTGTAGTGTACTCTTGCAATACTCTGTGCTTTTGTGTGATGCCTGTTGAAGATATCTCTATCTGTCTGTGTCTGAGACAGAGTTTCACTATATCGCCTTGGCTGTCCTGGAACTCTCTAAGTAGAGCAAGCTCGCCTCCAACTCAGAGATCTGCCTGATTAAGATGTCTTTTATTATATACTTACTTATTTATTTATTTGGTTTTCTTTTTGTTTGAGGCTTTTTGTTGGTGGTGGTTTTTGTTGTTGTTGTTTGGTTTGGTTTTTCGAGAAAGGTTTTCTCTATGTAGCCTTGAACCAGGCTGTCCTCGAACTCACAGAGATCTGCCTGCCTCTGCCTCCCTAATGCTGGGATTAAAAGTATGCATCACCACTGCCTGGCTTTTCTTTTTTCTTTTTTAAAGATTTCATTTTTTCCTTTACGTATAAGAATGTTTTGCCTGCATATATGTGCATCACGTACATATGCCTGGTACCTTCAGAGTTCAGAACACAGCATCAAGTCCCTTGGACTTGTAGGTACAGATGATTGTGAGAACCTGGATCCTCTGTAAGAGCAATGAGTCGTCTTAACCGCTGAGCCCTCCAGGCCTCTCCAGCCCTCAGATCTATGGTTTTTTGCTACTAATATCACGAGAGGGTCTTGTCTGTTTTTTCTACTTCATCATTGGAATGTAAAACTTATGCCTGGTGGCAAGCAGATTCTCTCTCTCTCTCTCTCTCTCGTTTTTTTTGAGACAAGTTTTCTCTGTGTATCTTTGACTGTCCTCGACTAAGCTATCACAGGGATCTACCTGCCTCTGCCTCCCAAGTGCTGGGATTAAAGGCGTGCACCACCATCATCGTCCCGTGCGAGCAGATTTTCAACGAATATGCATTGAAGGGGCTGAAGAGCGATGACTAGGTTGGTAAAATGCTTATGAAAGCATGAAGACCTGAGTTCAAATCTCTCTAGCATCCAGGTATGCATAACATAATGGTGTGTACCTACATTCCCAGTCCTGGTGAGTAGGAGACAGGAGGATGCCCTGTACTTGCTAGCCATCCAGTCTAGCCCAATTGAAGGTGGAAAGTGATTGGGGAGGACACCTGACTTTAACTTCTGGCCTACACACACACACACACACACACACACACACACACACACACACTTGAAGTTATGAATACAAGAGGGCGGGTTATTTGTCAAAGGCCCTCACCTACATCACCACCATGCTTTGAATTCTATCAACTCTATTCTGTCATCTATAGTCTACCCACCAAAAAAAACTTTCAGAGGCAGGAGTTCAAGGTCTGCTCCCATTAGGAATGGGAGCCTAACTACAGGAAACAAACAACAACAACAAAACCTCTCTGTCCTCTCACTTCTAAATACCCAGGTTGGTTCTGTGGGTGCCCTAGTCTCTCAGTTGTCTGTACGTGTGTAACAGGTACAGCTTTCACAAACTCACCTGACTGGGAAAGCTCATGAAAGAATAGGAAAAAGAATATGGGATGAGCCAGACACGGTGGTACACGCCTGTGATCCCAGCACTCTGGGAGGCAGAGGCATGTGGATTTCTCTGAGTTTGAGGCCGGCCTGGTCTACAAAGTGAGTTCCTACACAGAGAAACCCTGTCTCAGGAAGAAAAAAAAAGGGGGGGGGGATCCTGGATGAACTTTCTTCAGCTTAGCATTCTCCCCCTCCAAGAAGCTTTTCCAGATAGTTCCACCTCTCTGCCTGTCTCCTTGTTCTGGCCTTATTGACCCTCTTACATCTGGGACGCAAAAGTGGCTCCAAATACCCTGGATGCTGATGACTCTACACATACTAGAATTTATTGAAGCAATTTCATCCCACAGATGTTTACTGAACACAAGTGTATGCTCAGACCTGCCTATGCCAGGCCCAGTGGGTGAACAGAGAGATGAATCAGACCCAACCTCAAAGGGCTCAACAGTCAGTAAAGACAGCCATTAGACACAGATAGAATTTACTAGAACTCAAAACAGGATGACCTAAGTGATATTAAAGAGCTGTGAGCAATATGTTCTATGCATAAACCTCAATTACTTAATTATTATCCTCAAGAGTGCATCACAGAAGGTCAGAGCTGAAGGGTATCATCTGCTTCTACCTCCTGTTTTCCAGTGGGGGAAACCCGAGATTCAGAAATGGCCAAGGACGTGGCCTAAAATCTTTCCAGTCTGCATGGCTGAGTCGAGACTTCATGGTCTTCTGAAACCCCAGTCCTGGGATGTTTCTCCTTCCTGTAAGAGCTTCAAATGTGAGGGTCCCACATCCCATCAAACAGGTATCTGAGGAGGTTCTCCCTCCAGGACTAAGGTGAGGCAACTCCAAGACACTCAGAGGTCAGGATGCACAGCACGATCCCAGGCTGCCGACCCAGTCTTTCAACTTGCTGTGCTGAATGGTCTTACCACCTTGTTCCTACCACTATGCCCCCAATGGATTCTAAAATAAACATTCCATTGTTTGTGGTATTGGGGTACAGGCCTAAATGCCTCAAAAGCAAACATTCTACTACTGAGCTATAGTAGAATTTTCAATTTTTTTTTCAGGAATTTTGGGGTTTTTTTGTTTTGTTTTGTTTTGTTGCCTTCTTTTTGTCTTTTTTGAGATAGGGTTTCTCTGTGTAGCCTTGACTGTCCTGGACTTAGTTTGTAGACCAGGCTGGCCTCGAACTCACAGCAATCTACCTGCGTCTGCCTCCCAAGTGCTGGGATTAAAGGCGTGCGCCGCCACGGCCCGGCTTGTTTTTGTTTTTCAAGACAGGGTTTCTCTGTGTAGCCTTGGCTGTCCTGTAACTCACTCAGTATACCAGGCTGGTCTCAAACTCGGCATTTATTTTGTTTTAAGGTAAAGTCTCATAAAGCCCAGGCTGGCCTTGGATTTGTGAACCTCCTGCCTCCACCTCCTGTATGCTAGATTACAAGTGTGCACTACCACACCTGGTTTGGAACTTATTTTAATGGCTTCAGGACTCTGTTATTTCTGGGGCTCACAAACTTCTTTTTCCACTAAAGCTCTAGTTCTGCCCTCCCAAATTTCTCTTAGCCCCTTCTATTCTCCTTTACCCACAGGGAAGGAAGAATTTGTCAGAACATGCATTCATTCATTCAGTCATTAACCAGCCTGAGTCTGATTGTCTCTTCACTTCAGTTTGTTTGTTTGTTTGTTTGTTTTGTTTTGTTTCTTTTGGTTTTTCGAGACAGGGTTTCTCTGTGTAGCCTTCACTGTCCTGGACTCGCTTTGTAGACCAGGCTGGCCTCGAACTCACAGCCATCCGCCTGCCTCTGCCTCCTGAGTGCTGGGATTAAAGGTGTGCACCACCACGCCCGGCACGTTATACAGTAGCACAGCATGAACACCTATTCCGTTATTTTCACACGCTCAGGGTGGAGAAATTTTCTGTTGCTTTTGATTTTACAAGAAAAAAAATGATATTTGGAAACAAACTATTTGGCAGAGCTGATCTTTATTTGGAGGTCCTCTGTAAGACAGAGTATCTGTCTCGGGCTGTTTTCCCTTCACTTAACACGTGGTAGAGCACCTGGAAAGTTGTTAAAAAGAACCAAGAATGTGGATTCTCCAGTCAAAGCTCTGCACCCAAGGTTAGAAGCACCAGAGGGCGCCCACGAGTCCACTCACTCGCTGGTCTCCAGGGCCCAAGCCGGACTTCAGGCCTGGGTGCGGTCCTACCGCTCCAAGCTGCTGCGCGCCAGCCAGGGGCGAGATCAGGGAACAAGAGGAGCCCCAAGTCTTCCCACGCCCCGCCCCCTCCCCAGAGCCCCACGGAGCCGCGAGGTGCGGAACCACCACACGACATCCTGTTTTTGGGGCCCGCGCAGCTCCGCCTGTCTCTCTGCTGATAGTGTCTTTTCCCGGGGTGCTGACTGCAGCTGCCCTCCCCTCCCCCCCTACCGCCCCTCCGCCCCCGTCTCCCCACCCTCTCCAGGGGTCTGGGACCTTCCCACTGCTGAATCACCACCACCCGTCACTCTCCCAAGGCTCAGGGCAGGGGTGGGGACTGCCCCAGCCTGACCCACTCCGGCTAACCCCTAGCCAGCCACAGCTACCTCTAGATTTCCCGGGCTGAGCGGAAGGCATTCTTCAGCCTTCCCGCGGAGTTTGCGGGGCGGGAGAGAACTAGAAAGAGATCAAATGCCTAGCGCCTAGTTTAGGACCCCTGTTGGGGTGCGGTGCTAAGTGAAAGCAGGGAGACCTGACCTTGAGGGACTGGACCCCAGAGGTCTCAGGGGCCCTAGGGCGAAGGGTGGAGAGAAGCAGAGGGTCCGGGATTAGGCGGAGGGAAAGGTTTGCAGAAGACCGCCGGCGGGATAGTGGGGGAGAGGCCGCGGACTTCCTGGTCCGCCCCGCCCCGGCCGGCCCGCCCCCGCGCCCCGCCCCGGTCCCGCCGGTCCGTCCCCCACCCCCCCACTTCCTCCGGCCTCCAGTTCTCACTTCCTTCTTGAGCCCAGAGCCGCTGCCGCCGCCCCCAGCTCCCCCGCCGCGGGGAGGGCACCAGGTGAGGCCTGGGCCGAGCCGGGTGGGCAGGGGTCTTGGGAAGAGGAGCCAGGTTGGCCGGGACTAAGGCACCCTCGAGCCGGGAAGTTTGCAGGAGGGAGGCCGAGGGCGGGAGGTTTTCGCTCCTTGCAAGTTGGGCGGGGCGCGGCAGGCCGGGCGGGGACAGCGGCCACCGCGAGCCGATCGCTGGTAGCTGGATTGAGGGTGGGATCCAAGGGACAGCGCGGGCTCCCGAGAGCCGCGAGGGACCCCTGAGATCCGGGTCGTGAGGGGCTCGGAGGTGGAAAAGCGCTGAGCTGTGAGGATAGGACTCTGCGGTGGGGTGCCCTCAGAAGTTGTGTGTGTGTGTGTGTGTGTGTGTGTGTGTGTGTGTGTGTGTGGTGGCGGCGGGGGGGGGGTTCAGTAGTATGTGAAAGGAAAGGGCCTCTGGGCTGCAGAAGGCGCGCTCTCTGCTCTGCAGTTGTGACATTTGTGAGGCTGAGAGGGGGGCGGTGTCTGGGGCCTCTGAAGCCTGAGACGGAGGAGAAAAGTCTCACCCGGGAAGGTCCGAGCCAGTCGGTAGCTACACTGTTGCTGCAACCCTTTGGAGGACCCGGTGGGGAAATCCCCGCTCCTTCTTTCCGTATTTTTCTGAGCCGACCTCTTTATTCCTATGTCATGCAACAGGTATTTAGTGAACACATCTGTTGTGTCTACCGGACTCAATCAATATGGTCTTGCTTTTGGGGGGATAAACAGGAAAGAAAAGGCCTCGATACTGATACCGATAGTCACTGACAACTTACAGGACTTTGAAAGGCAAGCCGCTGAAGTGCTGGCTTTCGGGAATGACTGAGAACTCTTAAGTCGCCTTCTCCCTCACCTGAATACTACATATCTGTCTTCCTCCACTCTCCTTAGTGTCAACCACATTCATCTTCAGTCGCTTTTCTCCCAACCACATACATCCACCCAGATCCCACACTTACCCTGCCTTGCTGTTTTCTGTTCAAGTCTCTACTACCTCCGGTTCGTTCTCTTCCCAGCCCCTGGCTACCACTCACATATGCCCCCATCTTCCCTGCTGCCCTCTTGTCTGTCTCCTTCCCTCGGTCTGTATCTTTAGCCTTGATATCAGAAACTGCCTTAGACTTGCAGAGTTTGGGAGTCCGTTTCAAACCTCTGTAGCTTGGGGATGCAGCCTCCCGATGGTGGAGATGATTAAAGGGCTGGAAACATGTGCACACGCGCGTGAACCTGCAAGTGCTGGTGTGTCAACATCTTTATCTCTTAGAGACAAAATAACTGCCCTCAGCCTTGAGAAGGCCCACAGTAGAAGCTGGCAGAATGAAGGGAACCTACAGTGGGTGACATTGTGGTTAGACAGGGGGAAGCAGACTGTAGCAGCCAGGGTAGGGTGACACAAGAATAAGACAAATGAGACAGGCCGTAGGAAATCAAAACTGCCCTGATTCTCAGGTGCTCAATAAAGAGACCAGCCTAGGAGTTGCGGGACTAGCCTGAAGGTGCCTGTCTCCTAGCAGTTACTGGTTCCAACCAGTGGGGAGAATAGGGTGGGCTATTTGGTGTGATAGGAAAAGGAGGGGGGTGGGAAGGCAAGATTCTAGAGGGAGGCTGCTGCTAGTTTAACCAGTCTCCACTGGTTATTAAGTTTTTGATCAGGAAGGGGATGTGAGGCAAGGTTGTTTGTCCCTCTTCCCTGCTGCTGAGGCTGGGTGTCTACATTTTCTGATGTCTGTCAGAGCCTTGACTGGGACTTCCACTTCCGTGTGTCTTTAAGCACCCTTGATGCTTTCCTTCTTACCAAGGCCTCTTACTCCCTTTCTCTGAAGAATTTCTCCATGGTCTGACTTAGTCTGTCTGGCCCTGTAAGTGCTTGTCTCCGCTGAGCCCTTTCCTCAGCCTTTGGGTGACCCGCTTGGCGTTTCGTCTGTCTCTGCGTCCTCCACTCTCCTGTATTAACTTCTTCTCTCCATGAGAATAAAAGGGAAGTGGAGGGGAGCAAATGCCACATTTGGGGGAGTCTTCGAGCACAGCTAAATTTAAGAGCTGGGCTCATTGCCTTTCCTCTCCTCTTACCACATCGCAGTTGTCCCTCTCCCATCAATTGTTTTCTTCCTCTAGTCCTGTGCGTCTCCACCTGTCTTTCCTACTCTCATTTCTGGGAGGTACAGAGGTTTGGCCCCACGGAGGAAATCCAAGGGATCTGTATTAAATCCTCGCTCAGGAAAGGATGTGCATACAGCACATTTTCTCAGCATCACAGCTAAAAAAAAAAAAAAAAAAAAAAAAATCCTCAGGAGCCCTAATTCTTAGCTCAACAAACCAGTACTTAATTTACTATTCTGTATAACTAAGCAATCCACAGGGCTCTGAGGGCAAAGATGGGATGGAAGTAACAGGGTTTTTTTTCTCTTAGGTCTGGCCACATTGGAAATTTGAGCTAATTGCAAGAAGACTATGACCAGGATGGGAGGGATCTAAATGGGAAAATACCATGGGGGGGGGGGGGGGAGTGCCGAGGAAGCTGCTGTGGAGGCCTTGGCTTCAGAAGTATGGTTAAGGTAATATGAGAAGAAGTGGCCGGATGACGATGCTACATGCCATGCTTAGCAATCTGGGCTTTGGAGAGTTGCTTCAGGGGAGATGTTCAGGCAGATGAGGTGGCTGATAGGAGCTTATAGGGGGTTATGAGCAGGAAGATATGAGAGGCTGCGGTTACATGGGCAGCCGTGAAGATCCTGGCTGAGAGGAGCTGCAGAACTGGGAATAAGAGCTGGGCACAGACTAAAATCCCCTTCACGTACAGTGTAAATCCATTAGAGGGAAGGCTTGAAGGGGTCTGTGAGAAGACCTTGGAAGGGAAGCCAAAGACAAAGCCTGGGCCACCTCCCCAGATCAGACTGGTTTTCCTGTCCAGGGTCCAGCTTCCTCTTTTGTCCTCATCTCAATGGGGGCAGGGCAAATAAATCCCCAGGAGCTAAAGACTAAAGGAGGAGCTTCTCAGCTAGGGCAGGAGCATGGTAGCTGGCTGTCCAGGAGCACACTGTAAGTGCTAAGCTATGGGTCCTCCAAGATGGACCGGAGCTGGGGAGGCAGGAAAACTTCAAAGCAAAAGGATGCAGATGGATGTCAACCTGACTCCTTTGGCCCTTTTCTTTCTTTCTTTCAGGTTTGTTTATGTGTATGGGTAGTTCATTTGTTTGTATGTTAAGTGTACCACACCCAGGCCTGGTGCCCACGGAGGGTGTGGGAACTCCTGGAACTGGAACTCTGTGGACCTGGGAGCCACCCTGTGGGCGCTAGGAATTGAATCTGGGTCCTCTGCAAGAACAAGTGTTCTTAAACCCACGGAACCATCTCTCTAGCCCTCTGGCCCATTACTTAAAGAAGCAAACCATGCTAAAGCCATTTTGAATGAAGTCAGAGGTCAGAATAAAGGACTTTACCTTCTCTGCTTTATGAGACTTAACATTGGCTAGAGGTTAGGAGATCCTGGTCCTCAACCTGGATTTGCAACTAACTCTTGGTATCACCCCGGTCTACTTAGTATCTCTTTTTTATTATTATTATTATTATTATTATTATTATTATTGTTATTGTTATTGTTATTGTTATTATTATTATTAAAGATTTATCTATTTATTATTATATATACAGTTTTCCGTCTGCATGTACACCTGTGCGCATTACAAGAGGGCATTAGATCTCATTCTAGATGGTTGTGAGCCACCATGTGGTTGCTGGGAATTGAACTCAGCACCTTTGGAAGAGCAGGCGGTGCTCTTAACCTCTGAGCCATCTCTCCAGGCCTACTTAGTATCTCTTGATGCTATTTCAACATTAGGTTGCAAACTAGGCCTGGTGGTAGACACCTTTAATCCCAGTGCTTGGAAGGCAGAAGCCAGCCTTGTCTACATATCAAGTTCCAGGCCAGCCAGGGTAACATAATGAGACCCTGTCTCAAAAAAAAAACAAAAAAACTGCCTTGTATTTTAAGTACTTCCAAAGGCACAGTGAGCACTGATGGGTTTGACTGTCCTTCATCTAAGAGAAATAGCAGTGCCTCAGAGCCAGCCTTCATGTCTCACCAGCCTTGATCTGACCAGGACAGAACCTACTCAAAATACAAAGACTGCTATAGGCTGAGAGATAAGAAGGCCGTAATGGGGCTGGAGAGATGGCTCAGTGGTTAAGAGCGCCACCTGCTCTTCCTGAGATCCTGAGTTCAATTCCCAGCAACCACATGGTGGCTTATAAGCATCTATAATGTGATCTGATCCCCTCTTCTGCATATAAAGCACTTACATGCAATAAATAAATCTTACCCAAAAAAAAAAAAAAAAAGACTGTAATGCTGGGATTCTGTCAAGGGTGAAGGTGCTTGTCCTCTCTCTGCTCCAGCTCTATGCCCACGGACAATGGAAAATAGATGTGGAGTTTTTCCCTTATGGAAACCCCCCTAACAGGAAGGCCTGGGTTTCTCTCTCTGTTTTTAAGTGGGGGAGACAGGACTGCAAGGTTGGTACTCACAGCCTTGTGTGAAGTGAGCAAAAGCAAAGGAAGCGCCACTTCACAGGCCTTTCAAGGGGCCCAGAGAGCTGCTGCTAGGCGGGGGAGACATAAGCCCATGTGTGAGCCTTCCTCTGTGCTGCTGGGTGGGGGAGGGGCAGCTTGGCTCCTCAAGCTAGAGCTGTCCTGTCTCTGGGGCTCACCCTTTGTGGAACACCCTGGGTGTTGGGATGAGCATGGGACAGACTTAGTGAAGCTGTCTCAAGCCTCTGTGTCCTTCTGAGCTACAACTGTCCTGCCTCTTCCTCCTCCGCAACCAGTCCCTAGTAAGTACCGACAACTCTGTCCTCTTGCTTTACCTAATTATAGTGCAAAATCTTCTATAGGAGCCCAGAAATGGAGAATGACAAAAGGGGAAAGTCCTCCAGCATGAGCTTTTTGTGTATTAGTTTTTCTTTTTCTTTTTCTTTTTTCCTTTTTGGATTTTTAAGACAGGGTTTCTCTGTGTAGCCCTAGATGTCCTGGAACTCACTCTGTAGACCAGGCTGGCTTCGAACTCAGAGAGTGCCTCTGCTTCCTGAGTGCTGGGATTAAAGGTGTTTACCACTACACCTGGCTCAGGATTTTTTTTTTTTTTTTTTAGGCTGAGAACTAGGTTCTTTTGGGCTCTTCCCTGCTGATGCTGAGAAGAGGAAGAAAGAGTCTCAGCCTTTGGCCTGGTCCCAGTCCCACATTGACCTCATGTCTCCCCTAGCTTCCTCCTCACAGCCCAGCTGCAGCCAGCTGCAGCCCAGTGTGAGCCTCCTTGTGTCATCTCTCCTGTCTTCCCTGCAAAACAAACAAACAAACAAACTTGAAGTGTCCTGTCCCTGGCCTGTTGCCTTTGGCCAAAGGTCTTCAGCTATTCCACTCTAACCCTTGGCCTATCTTTATCTTGTACTTTTTCTTCCCACTTTCTTCAGCCCCTCTGAGTTACCATTGCTTGGTCTTTTACTCTTTCAGCTGAGGACAGAGCAAGTCTAGTTGGCTTGGTCATTACCCTCACTTTATGTTTCTCTGGGTGAGGAAGAAGTTGGCTACCTTTGTCCAGTGTCTCTTGGGCATAGAGGCTTTCCTTGTTCCCAGTCTCAATGTCAGGATTGATTGGGGAAGGTGGGGGGGGGGGAGGTTGTATGTCACTCTGCAACTTTTGCTCAGCCCTGTACTGGGCTTCTGCAAATAAACAGAACAGAACAATCAGTACTGAGAAAGGTAAAGGAAGGAGCTATGTTAGCCTGGAGAAGGTGGAAAACAGAACTGAGCCCAGAGGATAGGAAGAATCCGGAGGGGCGCACAGCATTCACGGGAGCCGAGCTCTTGTATGCACAGGTGGACAGATTGAGCTCATTATTTGTTCTGGTTTGGGGTTTTTTTTGTTTGTTTGGTTGTTGTTTTTTTGTTTTGTTTTGTTTTTTCGACACAGAGTCTCTCTGTGTTAGCCTGGACTCGCTTTGTAGACCAGGCTGGCCTCGAACTCACAGTGATCTGCCTGCCTCTGCCTCCCGAGTGCTGGGATTAAAGGCGTGCGCCACCACAAGTGCCTCTCTCAGCCAGGGAATCAGAAATCAGACAGAACTTTGCCCTCTAGGCTTTCCTAATCTAAAGACAAGAGATAAAATTCTGACCAGCCTCCACATGGAACAGACTCGGACGAGACTTTGGATATGTGACTTGGATTATGTACAGAAACTTTGCCCCACCCCCACCCCCTTTCGGTTTTTCAAGACAAAAGTTTTTCTGTGTCACCTTGGCTGTTCTGGAACTCACTCTGTAGACCTAGCTGGCTTCAAACTCAAGAGATCCACCTGCCTCTGCTACCCGAGTGCTGGGATTAAAGGCGAGCGCCACTGCCACCACCATTACCCAGGTTGTACAGAAACATTTTTGGAGTAGGTGACAGTAGTGCTCGGCCCTGTTTAGTGTTGCTTGTGTTTTGGGGCAGATTGGGGGTGGGGGGTGGCGGGGAGGTGTCACTTTGCAGAGGTAAGGGTTAGAATGTGCATTCTCAGTAGTGTGCAAAACACTGAGAGCCTTGTGCTCCAGAGGTGGCTTAGGAGGCTGTAGGCTTACACTTACCCATCTTTCAGAGACCGTGCTTCCCCTCCCCCACTCCCAGTTGGGACACTTCCCCTGCTCTAACTGCCACAGAGATCAGGCAATCAGGCAAACAGCAGTACTTCCTTTTCCTCCCCCTTCTGGGCCTGCCTGGGACACACCCCAAGGCTAGGGCCCACTGGATGCAAGCTGCTCTTCAGGGACCATTCTCACCCTCCACCCTTCTGCCCCACGGTCTATGTCGTCCCCCCCCCCCCCCAAGCCAATTAGCAAGATTTTTTTGGTTGCCATTATTCTCCACTAAAACTCGGCTTTGTAATATTGTTGGCAGGGGCAGGCTTGAGAGGGGCCCATCCTCCTGTTTGTGATAAGGGCTGGCCCCGTAGACCAGAGGGTAGTGGTGGTACTCTCGTGTGCGCCGCGCCCTGTACTCACTCACACAGCTTCTCTGTGGTTAACAGAAACCGAGTCTGCTATTTAAGGGGATACCTATCACTAAGGTACAGCGAAGGAGACTCACACATGGAGCCAAAGTAGAGTTTTAAAAAAAGGTGACAATGCTCTGGAAATGCAAAGACTTGAGTAGCTTTATGGAATGGTGAGACTTGGACTAGGCCTTGAAGAACCCAGAAGCTTTGAGAGGGGAAAAGGAATAGCAACAGAAAGGAAAACAAGCATAAAAATCTAGGATACAAAAAATGACTAGGACTTGACAGGAGTGGCGCTGCCCACCTTTCATTTGGGAGACAGAAACAAGTGGATCTCTATGAGTTCAAGGCCAGCCTGGTCTACGTATCAAGGTCCAGGCTAGCCAGGCTACACAATGAAACCCTGTCTCAGGAAACAAAAGGAAGAAAAGAAGGCCTGAGATTTGCTCTACTTAGGTACTTATATCACACACATAGTGTATATTAACACACTTAACTCTGTCTCTACCCTGTGAGATAGTACTGTTGTAGCTGAATTTGAGAGATAAGAAAACTGAAGATTACAGAGGCAATTCACCCTACATCTAGGGTCATACAACTCATAAGTGGTGGCAAAAGGATTTAAATCCAGGTCTCTATGATTCTAAAACCCCTCTTACATCGTGATCATCTCTTGAGTGACAAACTGAGAGTCCAGGTATGAGCTGAATGAGTTAAACTGGGTGTAAAAACCTAGAACAAATGTTGTCATTGGCTAACATAGAGCTCTTCAAATACCAATTTATTTACTAAACCAAGATTTTTGTTTTTGTTACTAGGGAGTAGAATTCTGAAGATAAAAAACGGCCTTTACACATGCTAGGCAAACTGAGCCACATTCCCAGCAAAGGTTTTTGTTTTGTTTTTTAAGTTATAATCAAAATCTAATCCTTTATAGGCCACTCCTGGTTTGGCGTCCTGCAGCACTGACGATCTTTTCTTCCTATTTGGCATAAGGTGTCAAGTAGTGTAGAGTTTAAGTAGTTAAAGGAAACTTATTTGACCCACTTCGGCCAAAATTTTTCAGAGAAAAGAGCTGCCAGACAGCTGGAGACGGAGCTCCATGGTAGAGCACTTGTCTAGCATGTGTGAGGTTCTAGGTTCAGTCCTCAAAAACCGCTAACAACAACAGAAAGATAATAAAATAAAGAGAGAAGGGGAGGAGTTATATTGGGAGAGGGTGAGGATCGAACTGGGAGTCAAGGGGACACTACATGCATGCCACGCACACATAAGCACACCCCGTGCTCGCTGACTCTAGGAATGAAAGCATTTGCTTTGGTCGCCGCCTGTGTGCACGGAGCATGATCGTTTACAACATCAGGAAGGCAAGTGTTATGACTTGCTGTGCAGATGAAGAAACTGAGGCAGTGGTAAAGGAAGTGACTAATTTGTTCAAGGCTCTGCAGTTATCTGGGAGCCATGTGATACAAGGAAGAAAGCTTAGGACTTTGGATCGCAGAGCTAAGCTTGTGTTCAGGCTACTGTGTGAGGCTGGATTACTTTAACAGTTTTGAGTTTGGTTTCTTTGTAAAATCAAAGTCCTACCCGTAGGTTGTCAGGAGAGTTATAGATAACATGGTACCATGCCATCTATAAAGACTTACACCATATGGAGGTGTTTAGTGAGGGTCAAGCTCAGCCGGTGAGCTCAGTAGGTCAGATTCAGGCAGCTGGTGCTCTTGATCATATGCCACGCCTTGTTTTGGACACTAATTCATTCATAATCCTTTTCAGGTGTCAGGTCCTCTTCCCTTGCCAGCCTGGAACCTACTCTCCCTCACCACCCCTTTGAGGGCTGGTTTACTGATTGCTGATTGAGAACCACCTCCCTAGAGAGCCTGCTGTACTTTCAGTCTCTTGGGC
Source organism: Acomys russatus (assembly GCF_903995435.1). Lineage (NCBI taxonomy): Eukaryota > Metazoa > Chordata > Mammalia > Rodentia > Muridae > Acomys > Acomys russatus. The sequence goes on along the minus strand of NC_067143.1, from coordinate 54,212,583 downwards.
CTTGTGACTGCTGGCCAGAGTTCCCTCCTGGCCTTCCTGCCTGGGTCAGCCCATTGCTGGACTTGAGGGGGTCTTAGTCTTACTGCCACTTCCCCCCCTTCTGTGTGGATCTGAAGATTTCAGGCCCAGGGGTTCTGCTGTGAAAGGCCAAGACTCAAATAATGCACTGGGCACAACTAATGACCCTTTCCCCTAGGGTTCTTTTTTTAAAAGTTAGGATACAAGAAAATAGATTTCATTATGAAGTTTTCCTGTGTATCATATTTATCCTTATACTTTGCTCATAGTCACCCCATCCCCCTCCCTTGTCACCCCTCCTCTCTCCACACTGATGTCCTTCCTCTTCCCAAATAGTTCCCCTTCTGCTTTCATGACACACACATTTAAATCATATATTTAAATTTAGATTTCACATATGAGAGAAAACATGCAATATCTTTTCTCCTGTAAGCCTAAATCTTTTTGTTTTGCCGGTGTTTTACCAAATATCTGTGGGTGGCCTAGGACTCACTAGGTAGACAGGCTGGTGTCAAATTTGCATAATCCTCCTGCCTCTGCTGCATGTGTGCCCAGCTTGTTTCATTTCATCCACCTAGTGCCTTTGTCATAGACTTTTTAAGATTTATTTTTTTATTATGTGGATTCATGCGTGTCTGCATGTATGTTTTTGCATGTGAGTGCCAATGCCCTCAGAGGCCAGAGGCATGGGTTTCCCTAGAGCTGGAGTGACGGGCAATTGTGGAGCTGCTCAAAGTGCTAGGAACTGAACTGAACTGGGGTCCTCTGTAACACAGTCCTTGCTCTTAACTACTGAGCCATCTCTCCAGCTCTGCCCTACACTTTTTAACCTTCATTTCCTGAAAAGAGAAACTGAGGCCCAGAGGGGTAAGTACCTCGTGCTTGGCTGCAGTGAGTCAGAGAACTGAAGTAGAACTTAGGTCTCTGGTCTTCCAGTCTCAGGCTCTCTGTACTGCCCTGGGGTGGGGGTGGGGGGACCTTTATTTACATCTGCTGCCCTTCCCTGAGGGCCTAAGGATCCTGATGTTGAACACACTCCTTCAGATCAGATGAGAATCCTGTGAGTGAGGATGCGAGAAGAAACCTTCAGTGGTACCATTCCCTCTCCCTGCCCCTCTCCTGCCCCCCCCCACCCCCCCCCCCCAGCTGGTCCTGGAAGAAGCTGTGGCCTAGGAGAGAACCAGTCCCAGGCTTGGGTCCATTACAGCCCCACAGCACCAGAGTTCCTTCAGCCGGTCCTCCGCTGCTGTCATGCAGATTGCCTTTGATGTTTGAGTCTTTGGAGCAGATACTGAGAGGGCAGACTAGTGAGAGGAGTCCATATGTAGTAGATGACCTAACAGGTATCTGTGCTGAGGAAGAATAAAAACTGTTTATCGACCGAGTATTATCCTCAATGTTTGTAAGTGTAATAACTAATCCATACAGTAAGTACATGGAGTAGATATGATCTCTACTTTGCAGTTTAAAAAAAATCTAAGGTTTAGGGAAGCGGTTTGTCCATTGTCATTGCTAAAAGTAGCAGCTGCACCATGATTTGCCCCTAGGCTGGTACCAGAGCCCATATAATGCTGTAGCTTTTGTAACGTGTTACTCAGTACCTCTCCTTGTTTCTTTCCTTTTTTGGGGGAAGGGGGAGCATGTTTGAAGCAGAGTTTCTCTATGTAGCCCTGGCTATCCTGGAACTCTCTCTAGATCAGGCTGCCCTCACACTCACAGACTTGCCTGCTTCCACGTCTCAAGTGCTTGGATTAAAGGTGTGTGCCCTGCTACCTTCGGGCTTCTCTCCTTGTTTCTGATGTCTGTCTTGACAGGATTTTGGGATGTCAGGATCGCTGAACAAGAAGTGGTTTTCCTCTGTCTTTATCTTTTCTTCTCCATAGGTACAGTTCTCCTAAATCACGAACGTCCTCCTCATCTCTCCGCAGGTCAGTGCTTCCAGCGCGGTCCAGAAGACGGAGGAGGCACTGCCTCCACCACTGTAGCAACTTGACACACAATGCAGAGCATCAAGTGTGTGGTGGTGGGAGATGGGGCTGTGGGCAAGACGTGCCTTCTTATTTGCTACACGACTAATGCCTTCCCCAAGGAATACATCCCCACTGTGTTCGACAATTACAGTGCCCAGAGTGCAGTTGATGGGCGCACAGTGAACCTGAACCTGTGGGACACTGCGGGCCAGGAGGAATATGACCGCCTCCGCACCCTTTCATACCCTCAGACCAACGTCTTCGTCATCTGTTTCTCCATTGCCAGTCCACCCTCCTATGAGAACGTGAGGCACAAGTGGCATCCAGAGGTGTGCCACCACTGCCCTGATGTGCCTATCCTCCTGGTGGGCACCAAGAAGGACCTGAGAGCCCAGCCTGATACCCTACGGCGCCTCAAGGAGCAGGGTCAAGCGCCCATCACACCGCAGCAGGGCCAGACGCTGGCCAAGCAGATCCATGCTGTGCGCTACCTCGAGTGCTCGGCGCTGCAGCAGGACGGCGTCAAGGAGGTGTTTGCTGAAGCTGTCCGGGCAGTGCTCAACCCAACACCGATAAAGCGTGGGCGGTCCTGCATCCTCTTGTGACCCTGGCAGTCAGCTTGGCGGCTATCCCTTGTTCCACCCCCACCCCCCACCAATTGTGCCTTGGCGCCCTGTCTGCCCCCAGCTGTGCCTTAAGGACTAATTCTGGCACCCCTTGCTAGGGGACTCCCTGAATGCCTTTTGTCCCTTGAGGTACACAGGGAAAAGGGGCTTTGGGCCCCACCCCACTCTGCTTGGGAATACCAAGTATTCTATGAGTTCACCTAAGCCAGGTTGACCTTTCCAAGAGGCCGCCCCAGTGCGCCCCTCCATTTCCCGCTACTGACCAGTTCATCCAGCTTTCCACAAAGTTGTTGCTGCCTGTTGTGGTGCCTCCTCTCAGAACAAGGGTTCTAACCTCTCCCTGCCTTTGCTCCTGGAGTAGGCTCTCCAAGATGGTCTCTCCCTCCCCCAAGGGAGGAGCCACAGAGTCCTCAGAAGAAAAGTGTGCCCTAACCTGCCCCGTGTGCCCAGGCCTTGCGCATCTGCTGACTGACTCAGGCCCCATGCTCCTGGGGGGGCCTTCCCTGCCCCCATCAGCATCAATAAAACCTCCTGTCTCCAGTGGCCCTGGCTCCTCCCTGTGTGCTGGCACTAGCGGGTGGGCATGAGCTAGGGCTACCCCAGAGACTGGGGACCTTTGTTTCCTCCACTGTGGGGACAGAAGACAGTAGGCTTCATTGTGGTTCTTTGTCACCACCCCTCAATTTCCCTAACAAAGCTCTGGGACCCAGCCACAGATGCCATAGTGGACAAGGATGAAAAGCTCAAGGAGAAAGACTTCCTGGTCTAGGGCCCCAAAGGGGAGGGTTTGAAACCAACCTGAAGGAAGGTACTTTCAGTCATACATCTGAGTTGTTCTCTCATACCTCCAAGGGGACAGGCCTTTGCTAACAGGATTCTAGTCAGAACCAGGCCTCTGCTTCAACTGAAGACTTCTAGCTAGCCCTGCTACTAGGCTGAGTAATTTCAGCCATGTCTGTTCACCAAAATGGAGGCTGAGGCCAGCCTTAGGAAACACTAGGCAGGGGAAGGGGAGGGCGGGGATGGGGATGGTCGCAGGTAAGGGAGATACCAGATGAAATAAGGGGCTGCTATATAGACCCTCCCTTCTGGAGCCCTTTCCTCACCTCAGTTCCCATGCAGGAATAAACCCCGGAAGTAACATACCAACCCCAGATTGTTGGCAAAAGAAAAAAAATTTTATTGCCTTTGAAATAAAATACACAAAAGCTGTGGGATTTGGGACAGTAGAGAAGATGAAAGAAAACCAAGGAGCCCATTCTGGAGTAGGGAAATTTACCTCTGACCTCTGTCCCCTTGTAAAAGGAGGGAAAGGTCGAAGCCTATGGTTTTAGGGCTCTTTGATTTTTTTTTTTTTTTTCCTGAGACAAGGTCTCACTGTGTGGCCCTGGCTGGCCTGGAACTCACAGATATTTGCCTGCCCCTACTGTGCTGGGATTAAAGACATGTGTCACTATCCCTGGAATCTTACGTCATTTCTGAGACGAGGTCCCAGGGCCTAGCCCAGGTTGGCATAGATCCTGAAGCAGTGCACCCCCCTCAGCCTCCGACAGCCTAGGGTTATAGGCATATGCCAGTATGCCAAAAAACCAGTGGCTCTCGATGAGAAAGAAGAGACATCCTCTGCTTGATGCTGTTTCTGGGACAAGTTATCTGTGGCGTATGGAGCACTATTTCCTTTGGATGGCCTCAGAGACAAAGCCCTTGGAGAGCATACAGCATACCTCCCCCAGTCGTGCCCAGGAACACAGGCTGATGGGGAGCAGGGTACATCTAGAACACCTGGGCAAAATGACAGAACTACTGCCACTCTGGGTGTGCACAGTGGGCCACCGGACATATCAAATGAATGACCTAGAGGGGACTCTTCAGGTAGCAGCCACTGCTCTGCTCCTAACCTTAGTGAAAAGTCTACATGAAGGCCAAAAGCTAGGTGATGGTCACGAACCTCAAGACTTCGCTTTTTAGCACCAAGTGGTGGAGCTTTCCTGCCAGCTCAGTTTTTAGGACTGCTCAGTTAATGGTGATGCTTCTTGAAGATCCCTGTGAGGGTTGGGGAGAAGTCAGATGTGCTGGGGTTCAGCCTTGTCACATGGCCCCTACTCTCCTCACCCAGCCCCCAGCTTCAGAAGGGCCCAGAGAGGGCAAGGAGTTAGGGAAGCCAGAGTGGCCTCTTGTTTCTGGGCAGTGGGCTGCTGCTTCCCAGCATGAGAGAGGGTTTAGAATCTCTTTTCCTCAGGCTGAGAGGTGATTAGCAGCTCTTTGTTCCCGAAGTCCCACCAGGCTGTCATGTGGAACGCCATGTTGGTTAGGACAACAGTGTATTCCAGGATGGCAAAGATGGTGTACACTGTTAGGAGGACACAAAGAACAGGGCATGATGGACCTCCTGTCTTACCCTCCTAGTGGGTTCTCACATCATCGCATTCCCAGCCCACCACACAGAATACAGTAGCAGCCAGTGCCCATCAAAACCACACAGCTGCTCTGGAGTCACTTATTTACAGATCCTAGCCTGGCCTCACCTCCAGCCTCACAGTACATGTTGTGCCGGAAGTAGACAGCCAGCGCCGAGAAGAAGGAGATGAAGTTGATGACGAAGAGCCGCTGTTTCCAGCTGTAGGACTTGCGATCCTAGAAGAGAGGCTATCTGACCACTCTGTAGCTCGCTGGGGTCTACGGCTTCCCTCTTAGACTCAGTTCCTAAAGGCCAGGACTCCCCCTCGGTTCCCCAAGCGGTCGTGGAATGGGGAGCACAGGCACGGGCAGCAAAGATGATGAGCATGTTCGCATGCCTGGATTTGGGGGGCCTGGGATGAAGCCAAGCAATAGTGCTATTCCCTGCTCTTTCCACTTGAGTGGGCTGGACTAGGAAATAAGCATGAACTTCAGCCAGCAATGTGACACTTTCAGGTGTGGTGGGGCAAAGGCCACGTATGTGGGTGGGGTTATTATAAGCCAGTCTACTGGGTCTGGCTGCTACCACTGATTTTTGGTTATACTTCGCCAGTACACCCAAATGGTTGACTGGAACAAGTCAACCATCTTCCACTTCTCTCCAAGCCTCGGCCCAAAGCTCCATACCCTTCTGCTAGGTTCCTATTAGAAAGTTCTTCGTCACCCATCATTACCCACATCCTGAGGACAGGTGTCCTTGATTTTCTTCTGGGCCTCACAGTGCCCGGTGGGAGTAGACCGTACCTCCTGACTTACTGTGTGCCTCCTGGTCAGCCGCCAGAGAATGCAGGTGAGGAGCATATAACCGAGGGATGCCGCGATAAACACAATGAAAGCATTTTCGTGGATGGCTGGAGGGAGACAGGAGGATGGACACCACCCTCACCCTTAGGCAGGATGGGGAGGCTGTGCCCCATTCCCGTGCCCTTCACCCCTCCCTTTTCCGAGCACCCACTGAAGTCCTCGGAGGAGGAGACGTAGGTGAGCACGAGCAGTGCGAGGTTCTCCACCACATTGAGGCTGAAGTTGAGGCGGCAGAGAAGGCGGTAACCCGGACAGGGCGATGCACAGCTGAGGTAGTGGTTCCAATAGGCGAAGGCCGCCAAGAAGCGGGGTGCTGAGTGCAGGCCAATGCAGAAGCGCCACACGTAGCGCTGGGGAACCTCCCCACCAATGGCAGAGCTCACTGACGGCAGGTAATTGGGTACCTAGAGAGTTAATCCGAGAGTCTAGGCATCTCCTTTGCTGGTCCAGCCCACCAGGAGAGCCCCCCCCCCCATTTACCAAAGCCACCCCCTTCTCTTCCAAGTTCTCCTTCTAGTGCCCTGCCAAGCCTTCCACTTCTAGGTCTCAGGACTGACTTGTTCATTCCCTAGTCCACCTGGGGCTTAGCCAAGGGTAAGCTGATCTTCTCCATCTTTCCTGAAGCTGGGACCTGCACGTTTGAGCAGGCCTTCCCTATGCTGACAGCTTGGGCTGTGCCTGAGTAAGGCTGGGTGGCATCCCAAAGTCCCAGGTTGGAGTCGTGCTGCTGAGCTGCTCTTTAATGCTTCCACCTCCACTCACTCCCCTAGGCAAGGGCACCACCTTGTAGAGGATGCTGTGAGCGCTGAGGGAGCCAGCAATTCCAGGAAATCCCTATGCCGTGTATCCCCATGTGATCGAGTTTAAGAAAGTGGGATCTAGCCTGGCAGTGGTGGCACGTGCCTTTAATCCCAGCACTCGGGAGGCAGAGGCAAGCGGAACTCTGTGAGGTTGAGGCGCCAGCCTGGTCTACAGAGCGAGTTCTAGGATAGCCAGGGCCACACAGAGAAACCCAGTCTCTAAAACGAAACAAAGACAAAGCAGAAATAAAGAAAGAAAGAGGAATCTTCTGACAGATTCTAATAATTCTTGCTGGTGTGGTGGTGCACACCTTTAATCTCAGCAGAGACAACAGCTGGCACATCTCTATGAGTTCCAGGCCAGCCAGGGATACCAGGAAAAATAAAAAAAGGAAAATGAGCCTGTCCCTGTGCACCTCTTCCATCCATCTTTCGCAGTGCCTGGAACGCCTCATTGTCTGAGGAGCTGTGGACTCGCTCCCTAAGCTTGATCAAAGAGGGGAAGCTAACATTCCCAGAGCTGCAGGGACCGGTCCTATTTGATAGACAAGAGGACGGGAGCAGGGGAACAGTGGTGTAGATTGGGTAGGAAGAAGATCTCTTGCAAAACCGTGCTTGGCAAACTTTCACACACATAAACTCTCTGTAGAAGTCTGTGTGTGCATGCAGGTCTAGAAGGTGAGAGTCCCTTTCGTAAAAGATCCTTACTATCAGAAGCTACCAGCCCACTGCCCATGCTTTGTACAGATACTTTTAGACTCGTAATACCAACCAGGACAACGTAGAGGCCGGCAACTGGGCAGCTCTGCTCTACGTGTCAAGGGTCTAATTTTTAGATCCTTAGAAACAAAAGTTGTGGAAGCTCCATTCCTTCCTTCCAATGAAGACGCTGAATGTGCCTCTGGACTGCTGGTACAGTGGGCAATGCTGGAGGGAGCTCCCAGGGCATGAGGTAGGTCACCCAGGGACTTCACAGGCACCAGAGCACCGCCAGAGGAAGCTAAGTGCCAAGTCACACCCCAGCTCTGCCTTTATCAGTTAAGTGACCCTGAGCAAGGCTCTACGCCTCTCTGAGCTCCAATATGGTTATAGTTATAATGTCACCTGTCCTATAGAAAAGGCTATGAGCCACATGGCTACAGAGTATCAGAAAACCACTTATAGGGGAAAAGCAGCACACCAGACAGTGAGACCTCTCCTCTGGCCTTTAAAGCCTCTCTGATGCCCCAAGTTGGGTGACTGAGTGCTGCCTTCCTGGAATGGTCATTCTGAAGACTACTTCCCAATCCCACTACTTTGTGGGGAGCAGGACAAGTATCTGAAGCCTCCTGGGAGAGCTCACAGTATTCAAGGTGGTGGCCCCTGACTGAGAGGAAGAGAGGGCTAGTGGTGATCAGGCTACTTCACAAGCTTCTTTCAAATTAAAGGTGCAGGATTTTGAGAGTAGGGACTGTCTCATCCATCACCTACAAACATATACATATAATCAGGTAAATACTTCCACTTTCTTCTCCAGCAATTAAGTTTCCCTAATTCACTAAGTGTGCCAACAACAACCTCAGAAATTAACAGACACCGATATACACAGTTCACTCCAAACATCCCCATAAACCCAGAGCTAAAAGCACTAATGAGGAAAGAACCCTGTTCTAATAGGGAAGTAGATCAGAAATTCATAGAGGGAAAGTTTCAAGAAATCCCCTAACCAGGGACTGGAAAGATAACTCAGTAAAATGTTTGCTGTTCCAGCATTTAAACCTGAGTTTGAGGCCAGGCAGTGGTGGTGCATGCCTTAATCCCAGCACTTGGGAGGCAGAGGCACGTGGATCTCTGAGAGTTTGAGGCCAGCCTGGTCTACAAAGAGAGTCCAGGACAACCAGGGCTATTATACAGAGAAACTCTGTTTTGGAAAACAAAAACAAACAAACAAAACAAAAAACCTGAGTTTGAGCCCTAGAACCCAGGTAAAGGAAGCCAGGCACAATGGCAGGTACTTGTAATCCCAGTGCTGTGTGCGGAGACAAAGATAGGGAGATTCCTGGGGCTCACTGGCCAGCTAGCCTAGCCAAATAAAACTGTCCTAGAAAACAAGGTGTGGCTCCTGAGATATGACAACCCCACATAAACACACACTCACGTGCGTAAACACACACACACACACACTCCTTATCAGTTTGTACCACTAAAGAGTAATTCTTTTGGCTTCAGGTAAAAGACACACATACACACACACACACACACACACACACACACAATTATAGAAAGCTTATCTACCTCTTATCCTCCACTCCTTACCAACTTGACAAAAACTCCAGTTCCTGATGATTCCATTTACTCCTCTGGGCTCCACTCTCTCATCTGTGTCCTCAGTCTCTATCTTGGCAGTGGTCTCATGTAGAAGCCACTGCACTAACATTTCCACTGTCTCCCTAGTCTTTTTTTGGTTTGGGTTTTGTTTTTGTTTTTTTTTTTTAAGGTTTATTTATTTATTATGTATACAATGCACATCAGATCACATTATAGATGGTTGTGAGCCACCATGTGGTTGCTGGGAATTGAACTCATGACCTCTGGAAGAGCAGTCAGTGCTCTTAACCACTGAGCCATCTCTCCAGCCCCTTGGTTTGGGTTTTTTAAGACATGACTTTGGACTCCACTCTGTAGACCAGCCTGACCTCAAACTCACAAAGATCCACCTTCCTCTGCCTCCAAGTGCTGAGATTAAAGGTGTGTGCCACCATGCCTTGCGTGATCTCCCTAATTATTTTGGGGTGGGGAGGGGAGGCTTGAGATAGGGTTTCTCTGTGTAGCCTTGGCTGCCTTGGACTCAATTTGTAGACCAGGCTGGCCTTGAACTCACAGAGATCCTCCTGCCTCTGCTTCCCCAAAGTGCTAGAACTACAGGTGTGTACCACCAAGAGACCAGTGTGGTCTCCCTATTTTTTTTTTTAAGATTTATTTATTTATTATTATATATATAGTGTTCTGCCTGCATGTATATCTGCAGGCCAGGAGAAGGCACCAAATCTCATTATAGATGGTTGTGAGCCACCATGTGGTTGCTGGGAATTAAACTCAGGACCTCTGGAAGAGCAGCCAGTGCTCTTAACCTCTGAGCCATCTCCCCAGCCCCAGTCAGAAGCTGGATCATGTCTCTTTCTGCTTACAATCTTCCCAAAGCTTCCCACACCCTCAGGATGAAATCCACAGCTGTCAGCCTGACAGTCACAATGATACTCTCTCACCTTTGCACATCCCAGCAACAAAGTTCACACCTTCAGGAAAGAAATCTCCAGTATCCAAGCGAGGTTAAATGTCTCTTCTGAGCTCTATAGTCCCTGCATTCCCTTTTATTACAATAAGATCCCAATTCAGGGTCAAGAGATAGCTCAGCAGTTAAGAATGCTTGGTTCCCACCTCAGGCAGCTCAACCATCTGTTACTCCAGTTCCAGGGGACCTGATGCCACCTTCTGGCTTCATGGTACCTGCACTCATGTACACCTACTCACACACAGACACACACAGGAAGAAGCCAGCGCAGTGGCACGTGCCTGTTATCCCAGCGCTCAGGGAAGCAGAGGCAGGCGGATAGCTGTGAGTTTGAGGCTAGCCTGGTGGCTACACAGAGAAACCTTGTCTTGAAAAACAAAACCAGAACAAAAAACAAACAAACAAAAAACCTAAACTAACCAACCAAACAAAAAAATTCCAGCTCACTACACCGTAACTCCATCTAAGGACCATCTCCAGTATGACTGAGATGCTAAGAACAAGGATGTGTTCACCTCCACTCCTCTGACACACAACTCGTCCTCCTGAGTCTTCAGAAAAGACCTAGTAGATTGATCTAGGCAGCAGTAAGCCTGAGTAGACGTACATTGTGGGGTCTATGGCTGCCAGAAGAGAAACCAAGCTTGAAGATTCCAGAACAGGTACCATGCCCCTTGAGCTAAAACTACCTGTTACTTATCCTGGCTCCTGGCCTCTTGTGCATCCTTAGTCCCTACCTTCCTCTAGTCTAGTTTTTCTTTAGTATCTTCCTCCTTCTCCTGACCAAGCCTGCCCAGCCCCAGTTCCTCCCCTCCCCCACACCTCTTACCATCCTCTGCCCCAACTCCTTTGTACTTTGTGTAATCCTCCTCCGACTGACTCTGGAGGTGGTGGAGACTCTATACTTCTCCATGAGCCCTGACCTGCCTCACCTCTGACCCTTCTGTCACTTTCCTCTCTCTGATGCTCTACTTTCTCCTACTCCCCGATTTCCTCTTACCACTACCTCATAACCTGCCCCTGCCCCAGGTGCTGAGGGGTCCTGGAACTCACCCCACAGTCAGTGGCCACTGTGTACTCAAAGTGGAACACCAGAGACCAGATGATGCAGAAGAAGAAGCCGAACAGGGGGAAAGTGATGACCCACCAGACAAAGGCCGTGAAGCGGAGCCGGAACACGGTCCCATCGAGGTCCAAGGGCGTAGAGAGCATCCTGTAAGGAGTGGTCCAAGCAAGGCAAGGGGCACAAGTTGGGGCCGGGTAGGATACCTGGGCCTGGGAAAGTAGAGCCTTTTCCAGAGCTGGTACAAAGAAAAGCCAGAGCATAAACGATAGGAAGGGCAGAAGGAGAAGACAAGAAGATGAAGAGAGGTGGGACAGGCGTGGCAGATTGGGCAGGGGCAGCTCTCAGGAACCATGGCACTCTGACGCTCTCTCTATTCCACATCTGTAGGAGCCTAGACAATACAGGATCCTGGGGCCTGGACATTGGAACTGTGATGGCTTCACAAGCACGGTCCTCATGGCAGCTGAGGAGAAGGGTCAGCAGTGGAAAAGTTATCACTCCCATCACACAGGAGAGGAGACCAAGGCCCGGACTGAAGCTGCTACCTAGCAGCTTAAGGCCCTAAATTAAGGACCCTTGGCTCAGATGAGCTGGGACCTCCCACTGACCCTGTCTGATCACATTCCTCCTTCTCACCCATGTTTAACCAGGAACAATGAGAATGTCCTAGGGCCCATTTCAGTAGAACTACAAGTTACCAGCCACCCCACCCCCAGGCTCTTAATGAGCCAAGCCACAGGTCAGCAGACTGATTCTGTGGAGGCCCAAATATCTATTCTTTCCGCTCCGAGCGGCCTATCTTATCCAATCCAAAATCTGGAGGAGTATGAGGGACCTGGGAACCTTCTCCCTTCAGCTTCAGCTCAGTGTATTGAGTCAAAACCAGGAAGCCTCCATCCACGGAAAATACACACCCAGGAGGCTGGGCTGGCCTCATCCTTCTTCCCTCCGGGCAGAGAAGCCCAACCCCCACCCCCAGTCCCCACAGCCCTGACCACCATGGCTCCTTCAGCTGGGCTCCCTCTGGGGGCAAGCTGAGGCAGAGATCTGGGACCAAGTCTTTCCTTGCATCCCATCCTTCCTCCCGTTAAGGAGGAAGTAGACCTGGGTCCACCAGCCTAGCTTTCCATGAGGAATGGGGTGGAATGGGAGGCTGATCCAGAGACACTTACACTGGGTGCTGAAGAATCCTGGGATGGGACCGAAGGCTGCAGCCAGACTGAAACTGCTCCAGAACAGAGGGTCCCACCCCCAGGTCCTCAGGGCCTGCCCTCCCGCCCACAAAGCCAAGTTCTCCATGCCTGCCCAGGCACACAGCCTTCTCAGAATCAACAAGGCCACCTCATAAATCCCAGAACACTGTGCAACTATAAGAAGCGATAGTGACTAAGGTCAGCCCACTAGCTCCTTTGTCAGGCATGGAGGCGGAGACCTTTCTAAATATTGTGTCCAAGAAAGACGAGTCAGTTTCTAGAAAGGGACAAGGAGAAAGAACAGGATCCGGCTCTGTTCTGATTGGATCATGACTGGGTTTGTTTTTAGATCCACTAAGAGAGCTGACTAATCCTGTATTAAGAGAACCAAGGGGTTGGTGAGGAGGCTGAAGGGTATAAAGTGCTTGCCATGCAGCCTGGCGACCTGAGTTTGGTCCCAGAACCCATGTGAAGCTGGAAGGAGAGACCTGACTGCACCAGGTCGCCCTCTGACTGTCACACCTGTGCTATGGCACATGCATGCGGGAGTGCATGTGCTTGCGTGTATTCACATACAGAGAGTAAATAAAATAGAATCAGAGCCAAGAGAGCTCTAGATAGGCCTGAAGACGAGGTATCTGTAAAGCAACAGCTAACAGTAGCTTGGGCTACATCCACAGAAGCCTGACAGTACTAGGATTGAACAGCATTGCTGGTGCCTGAATTGCGCAGGCCAGCTGACATCCAATTATCCAGATCTGGGCCCAACAAAGACAACACAGTTAACAACTGGATAGAGTCCAAGGATGTATTTAGGGTTGTAAGGAGCTTATGGACCCTGTGCTGGAAGACTGCCTGCAAAAATGAGAGCTATGCTACTAGAAGAGACTTAGAGGTCTCCATTACTATCTCCTCATCTCTACAGGCTAATGTAAAGCCCGGACGAAAGCACAGCTCTACGGTCGTCAAAGCAGAGCCAAGGCCAGGGCAGGGATTTGGAAGGAAATTTGGGTTAGCATGGTTGTGCATACCTTTAATCCCAGCACTTGGGAAGCTGAGGCAAGTAGATGTCTGTGAGTTGGAGGCCACTCTGTTCTACATAACAAGTTCTAGGCCAGCCAGAACTATACAGTGATACCCTGTCTCAAAAAAACACCTCCCTCGCAAAAAAAAAAAATAAATAAAAATTAAAAAAAAATCAATGCTTATTTTTCAAAGAGTGTACCCGCTGTTATTTACTAAGCCTCCTTTAGAACAGGTTACCTGAAGAAGGAGCTCCCTGCTACTTGGAATGTATAAGCAGAGGCACCATCATTAACATTGGGTGTGGTAGGCTAGGTCACTTATTTTATTCCTAGGGTTGGTCCTTCCTGGGATATTCTGGATAGGAAACTCAGAGCATAAATAAAAGCTTCAATTGTATCCAACAGAAGAGTCCCAGGGAGTGGGAGTGAAGCATCCCCAGGGCCACCAGGCCAGCGACTACCTATGCTTTAGTTGCCTGACTGGTATGCCAGGTGTGGGGCAGAGGGTTATCAGGCAGACTGAGGTCACTGGTCCCGTTAGCCCTCAGGGCCAGCCAGAAGGGCAGAGCAAACAGTTTACTCTGTTGAACTTATAAGCTGTAAAACCTTTATAATTTTGTTTGGACTATCTGCCTTTCCCAAGGTCCTGGGAAGTCCTACCTATTTACCCTACAAATACTCTCTGACTCAGTGCAGTGCTTGTTCTCCAGGAGATCCCAGTCGGCGCAGGAAGACAGATATGGAAATGGTATGAGAGAAATGCAGGCAATAACACTGAGAACAGTAGGCACTTAGAAGAGGGAATTAAGTTTGACTCAAAGAGGCTAGGCAAGAGTGTCCCGGAGGAGGAGACACCTTGGAAGGGACTTTCAGGATGGACAGGAGTTAGGTAATGGGAACATATGATGTACTGTCTGAAGTAAGCACTAAGGCAGGAAATGACCTTAGATCACCCAGTTCAGTGGTTCTCAACCTTCCTAATGCTGCGACCCTTTAATACAGTTTCTCATGTGGTGGTGGTCTCCAATCATGAAGTTATTTTGTTGCTACTCTATAACTGTTATTTTTTTTCTTTCCCTTTTTTTTCATTTTTTTTGAGACAGGGTTTCTCTGTGTAGTCTTGGCTGTCCTGGACTCGCTTTATAGACCAGGCTGGCCTTGAACTCACAACGATCCACCTGCCTCTGCCTCCAGAGTACTGGGATTAAAGGCGTGAGCCACCACTGCCCGGCTTATAACTGTAATTTTTCTACTGTTATGAATCATAATATAAATATCTGATATGCAGGATAGCTAATATGTGACCCCTGTCGGGGAGGGGTCACAACACACAGTTGAGAACCGCTAACCTAGCTATTCTCCCAATCCGGTTCCTTCCATTTACCTTTACTTATTTGTTAGAGGGTGGGGGTGAGATAGGATTTTGCTTTTTTTTTTTTTTTTTTTTTTTTGGTTTTTTGAGACAGGGTTTTTCTATGTAGCCTTGGCTGTCCTGGACTCACTTTGTAGACCAGGCTGGCCTCGAACTCACAGAGCTCTGCCTGCCTCTGCCTCCCAAGTGCTGGGATTAAAGGCGTGCACCACTACTGCCTGGCAAGATTTTGCTTTGTTGTTGTTGTTGTTGTTTTTAAAGATTTTACTTATTTATTATTATATATACAGTGTTCTGCCTGCATGTACACCTGCAGGCTAGAAGAATGCATCAAATCACATTATAGATGGTTGTGAACCATCATATGGTTGCTGGGAATTGAACTCAGGACCTTCAGAAGAGCAGTCAGTGCTCTTAACCTCTCAGCTATCTCTCCAGCCTTGTTGATGTTTTTCAAGACAAGATTTCTCTGTGTAGGCCTGGTTGTCCTGGTTCTTTCCTTGTAGACCAAGCTGGCCTTGAACTCACAGAGATCCAACCACCTGCCTCTGCCTCCAGAGTGCTGGGATTACAGGTGTGCACTCATTAGCCCAGGCTGACCTTGACTTCACGTGAGCCCCCCTGCTTTAGCCTCCCCAATGCTGGGACTACAGGCATGAGCTACCACCTCTGGCTTCCCTAGCCTCTGATATCTCTCAGCAGACTGTGTACCCTCAATCAACGGTCATCTGGACAAATTAGAAAGAAAAATTTCAAGTCATACTGAACAAAAGCATTCAGCCTCCACACTCCCAGGCAGGATCCTGTGCTGGAGCTGGGCCTCCTGTGGGGGCCTTCAGAGCTCTCTCTCTCAGGCTACCTAAGCCGCATGGCCAAGCTCTGCCTCACCTGAGGCTCTGCTTTTTATCTCCTGACTCACTTCCTAACCTTATGATCGCTGACTCTTTCTCATTTTCTTCCTCCTGCTGTTTTCCATCCTTTGCACTGCCCAGCCCACCTCCACAGTCTAACCCATTCACTCTGGTATTTTATGGACAAAGAAACTCAAATTTCTTTTCATGGTTCAAGTACCCTCAAGGACAGGGGACACACCTTAGAACACATATTCGAGCACATAACTAGGTCCCCACACAGACATAATTTCTCTCTCACACACAATCCTACCTAAAGCCATTAAATATAGGCGCATCCCTCACAATCACATACATGCTTAAAGCCTGAAGTGACACACTGTGTCCTCTACAATGTCCTTATCTCAGTCCCATCCTCCCCTCACCCTCCAGGAAACACTGGAGCTCCTGAATCTGCTCTTCTATAAAGCAGGAGAGTCTTGGTTTTTATTTCTTTGTTTGTTTTTAAAGCAGAGTCTCTTTATATAACCCTGACTGGCCTGCAATTCACTATATAGATCAGGTTGGCCTCAGAGATCCACCCACCTCTAACTCCCAAGTGCTGGGATTAAAGACATACCTGGCTCGGGTTCTGGGTTTGGGGACTGCCTAACTTTAGTGACCCCAGTTCCTAGAATGCTCATGGAAAGTAGAAGGAGCCTAATTCAGGAGACCTCAATTTACAAGCATTCCACTACCACCCAGTAGCCCGGTATGTTTAATGGAGCCCGAAGAACTGGCTAATTCTGTTAATATCAAGTCAGGATCTTGGAAAAGATCCAGATGGGTCTGACTGTGAGCCACCAGTGCCATACAAGCCTTACCCCACAGTGTGTAGACGTTGTCTCCTTGAAGTGGAAAAGCAGGGACCACAGGATACAGAATAAGAAAGCGACAAGTGGACAGCAGACTGTGATCAGGGCCACCATAGTGAAGCGAAGCCGGACTAGGGTCCCATCCCGGTCCAATGGCAGTGGGACCTGGTACATCTTGTCAGACCTGAGGATGGAAGGTGTGCTGTCAGGCGGAGCCTCAGGCGGCAGGGCTAAGGGCTCAGTGGCAATGCTAGCACTCATGCTTGATCTAAAACTTAGGAGTAGAGAGTGTGAGGAGACTCCTAAACTTTGACAGCTCCTGTACCAGATGAGGAAGACTCAGGTCCCAAGGCAACAATCAACTTCAGTTTCTGAGGGAAGACAATGAACTCTGTCTATACAGACATAAAGCTTGAGACAGACTGGATGGCCTTCTCCTCAACCCTCTGCCCGCCTAGACAGGCCTTGGACTGAAGTATTTGATTTATTTAGTCTCTCACTGGTTCAAGAACCAAACTTAAAGCCAGGCGGTGGTGGTGCATGCCTTTAGTTCCAGCACTTGGGAGGCAGAGGCAGGTGGATCTCTGTGAGTTTGAGGCCAGCCTGGTCTACAGAGTGAGTTCCAGGATAGCCAGAGCTGTTACACAGAGAAACCCTGTCTTGAAAAACCAAACAAAAAATAAAAACAAAACTTAAAATCAACTGGTGAACAGACTGGCTGGTGTCCACCCAGCCAACCCTAGCCCTCTGCAGCCTCTTGGTTCCTGTCAGTTCTCCCGGCTTCACTCACCAGAGCAGGGCCCTGCTGCACCTTCAGGCTCTTCCCAGACTCTGGGGTGCTGTATGCAGGCACAGCAATCCAGTGCAGCAGGGACTCTGTGGAAGCTCACAGAACCTCCATCCCATGATTGTCCCTGCCTGCAGCCTCACGTGCTCTAAGGGTGAAAGGCTTTGCAGAATCAGGCCTGGTGATAGCCTGGGCTTGCTGTGTGCAGGTCAGAGCTGCTTGCTCAGCTTCTGGTGGCTTCCCCGTACCCAGTGCCTCCTGAGGCAAGGTAAAGCTCTTGAAAACTGGGTTTTCCCTCCGACAAGAGTTTCTGCTAGGTGGTGGTGCACACCTTTAATCCCAGCACTTAGGAGGCAGAGGCAGGGGTCTCTCTGTGAGTTCAAGGACAGCTTGGTCTACAGAGCAATTTCTAGGACAGCCAGGCTACACAGAGAAACCCTGTCTCAAGAAATCAGAGAGAGACACAGAGAGATTTTAAAGTCAGGCACTATAACAGCTAAGCAAGCATACACTAACAAGCACAGAATGGAAGCTCAGACAGGACTCTACTCAGTCAGCTGTAAGGATGTGTAGGGTCCACAAAAAGCCATATATTTCAATTCTGACTTTCTTGATCCCGTTTTCTCTGGGCCAAAATCTAGGCAAAAAGGTCAGATTTATACTGGAGTGAGCAAAGAAGAAAAGAAAACAAATACTATGTATCTGTACAAGATGAAGTAATCTGTCTGTTCTCATTGTAAAGATGGAGGAACCAAGAGGAGAGAGTCTCTTCCTCAAAGCTAAGACTGGGGAATAGTCATTCCCCAAGTTTAGGTTTCTTGGTGCCAAGCTATAGCCGGCTCCAGGTACATAAAAAACCGGCCCTTCTGGTCTCAAGCCATGACTCTTTCTGGCCCCACCCTTAAACAGAACTCTGATCTCAGGCTGGCCTCCTAACATTCCAGAAACAGGTGGACACGCCTCCGCATTTTCATCTACCTTTCCACCCACCTCTCCGCCAGGTCAGCTCAGGCAGCCCGACCCAAGTTCTCAAGTCCTTCCTTCCCTTTGGGGCAATAAATATTTGATCAAGCATCTCCCTGGGGAGCTGGAAGTGGCAGTGATGACCCTCCCAGATCCAACCCATTTCCTGGATAGGGCTCTCAATGAGAGCACTCCCCACCCAGCCCACACCTAGCCTCTGCTGAAGTTGATTTAATCCAACCCTCCTCCTAAACCATGCCGGAAGCCAGCTGCTCCTTATCCCCTGGGAACCACTGGGCTCCTCTAACTGAAGAGACCTGAACAGGCTTACCCCGGGCAGGGACGATGAGGTGCAAGGACAACGTCAGAAACAAACAGGAGAGTGGGTCCACTTCTTGGCAGTGTGCCTGGCCTCCCTTTTTGGTGTGTGACCTTGGACAAGTCACCTAACCATCTTGGGCCTGTTTCAAAGTGTACAAGAGAAGGAAATCAACACTTGGGAGGCAGAGGCAGGTGGATCTTTGTGAGTTCGAGGCCAGCCTGGTCTACACAGTGAGTCCGGGACAGCCAGAATGATCACACAGAGAACCCTGTCTGGAAAAACCAAAGAGAGGAGAGGAGGGGAGAGGAGAGGAGAGAGATTGGGGGGGGGGGTGTTTAGATTACTTATAAGGCTCCTCCAACTTGTTCACTGCTTCATATCTTAGTCGGAGGAGCTCACTACCTTACGTTCTGCTCCCAGACAGCTTTAACTTCTTCACTGTTACGGCTTTGTTGACTTTGTTCTATCTTAGTTTGTGTGTGCACATGAGCTTGTCCAGAAAGGCTCTTTCTGTGTATCCTAGACTTTCAGAAATTCACCCATCTTTCTGTCCCTGCCTCCCTGTGGCTGGGATTGCAGGCATGACACAGGACTCTGAAAACTGACTTTGTAGGAGTGTCCCCACTTCACATCCAAAGTCCCTAAAGATCTCACTACCACACTCCTGTCGGAACCTGCATTCTGAGCTCAGTAATACACACACACACACACACACACACACACATATATATATATAATCTCTTTTAGTTCTATTTATTTTAAGAGTAGGTGCTGTCCTCTGGGTTCCCATTTCACAGAAGAGTTAACTGAGTCCAGAGTGTTTAAAAACACTTACTCAAAGCCACACGCTAGTAACCGGCAGATCTGGGATTCAAAACAAATCTATGAGGTTCCAAGGCTCCTCCAGCCTCCATCCACAGCGCCTGAAGGGATCCTGAGCAGAAGGCCCTGCGGAGTAAATTAGGCAGCACTTAATTGCAGCACACCTAGCCCTGCTACCGCGTAGGCAGAGGCAGGGGGAGGCTCAGCGTCTAGAAGCCTGCCGTTCCTGGGTTCTGAGTGTGTGCACAAGGCGGGCAGGCACCCGGACTGCAGGCCTGTGGAGACCGGATCTCGTGGCCGGGCTCCCCGAGTGGGGTTGCCTGGAGACCCGAACCGGCAATTCTCTTACTCACCCAAGTACTGGAGGTTTAGGGGGCCGGATCCTGTAGCCAGGGCGCGGAACTGGGAGCCCCCACCCGACCCGGGGGCGAGTCGAAGGGGGCGGGTCGCGGTAGCAACGGCACGAGGCGAGGCCGGCGCTCTGGGGCGGGTCTTAGAGAGGAAACTGGGCCCGTATCTACACTGGCTCCTCCCCGTTTTGGGGACCGCGACCCCTACCTCTCCAGATCTTCTGGCACCTCCTGAAGCCGCGCCTCCCCAGGTCGGCTCTGTCCCCACTATTTTGACTGCGTCAGAGCAGCCAGAAGAGCCCTGGACACCTGGTTTTGACATGTTGCAAAAGTCACCTTGTCATCTTACCTCTGGCTGCATGCCATCACCTGTTGAAAGAACATAAAATTATTTCAGTGGGGCCCAAATTTCTTTCACTCCCTGATCCGGTTCGCCAATCTTCTACCCTCTAATCGAATTATCCAGCTTTGCACTTCTGAAACATTAAGCCGATTTTGCTCCAAAACTTTGCTCCCTGTGGCCGTTTATACCATCCAACAAAAAGGATGTGAAAAAGTAAAAATAAGCCAAAAACCACCTTGCCGGTAGTGAGATCCTCTAGGCCAATCCCAGAAACTCTGGGCCAAAGCTGTTCCCGTTTTCTATCAGAAGAGGGCGCCCTATGCTGTCCGGCGTCGCTGGCAGGAGGTAAGGGAGGGGGGGGGGAGGGAGGTGGAGATTCTGGTCTTCACAATGAAGAGAAACCAGGTCCCATTGGTTTCTTTTTCTCCCACTTTGGCATAGCCTAGACTGATCCATGGAGGGGGAGGAAGGGGATGGGGTGGGGGAAACCAAAACTTTCTCCCGTAGAATTCGTGGGGATTTCCAGGGCTACCTGCAGCAGATGAAGGATTTCAGAGCTAGGCAGTTATCACCGGCTAAAACCCACTTATATTCTCACAGTAATAATCACACGTTCTAGTATCGTGTCTATCCTAGGCACATTTCTGCTTTGCATGTGTTAACTCATTTAATCCTCATAAAAATAAGGTGAATACTTTTTTTTTTTTTTTTTTTTTTTAAAGACTGACTCTCCTATGGGTGAGGTGGCCTGTTCAGTGAGACCTCTGGGTGGATGAGATAGCTCAGTAACTAATGGCACTTGCCACCAAGCCTGGCAACCCGAGTTCAATCCTTGGAAATCACAGAGTTGAGGAGAGAACTGGCTCCTGCAGGTTTTCCTCTCATTTCCACCAGCACTCCCACATCACAAAGTAAAAAATGGTCCCTTTCTTCCCTTCCCAAAAAAAATGTAAGCAAGAATCGCATGTAGCCCAGACTAGCCTACAAGTGTAGGACTACAAGTGTGCATTACCAAGCCATGGTTTATGGATTGCTGGGAGTCAAAGCTTGGTGCATGCTGAACGAGCACTCTACCAATTAAGCTACACCTCTCACCAAGATAGAAACGACTAATATCCCTTTACCAAATGGAAAACAGAAGGCACACTACTCATGTGCCTAAGTCATGCCAATAATCACTATATAGAGCCAATACCATAGAACAGCTATAACTGCCACACTGGAGAACAGGAAAGATGTTCAAATGTGCTAACTTGCAAGAGCTCTTCTTGTTAGTTTAACTCAGCCTAGCTCTTCTCTATGACAGATACGGGGCTGACCAATGATGGGGGATAATCTAGAGAAATTCACCTCAGACCCATTCTTTGGGCATCCAAGTCTAGAGAAAAGGTGAATTATTATTTTTAAAAATATATTTTGTTTTAGTTTGTCATTTTTCCCCCTGAGATGGGGTTTCTCTATGTAGCCTTGGCTATCCTGGAACTTCCCCTATAGACCAGACTGGCCTCAAACTCACAGAGATCTGCCTTCCTCTGCCACCTGAGTGCTGGGATTAAAGGCCTGGTCTACCACTGCCTGGAAAATTTGTAATTTTTTTTTAATTTGTAATTTTTTAATAATGTATTGAGGGCAGAGGCTATGTGTGGAGACCACAGGACATTCTTGCAGAGTCAGCACTCTTCTTTTACTGTACCAGTCCTTGGGCTCAAACTCAGACTCCTAAGCTTGCCAGCATGTGCCTTTGACCCACTGAGCCAATTCACCAGCCCCTTTCTTCTTTATCTTTTATCTTTTTTGTTGTTGTTTTTGTTTGGAGACAGGGTTTCTCTGTGTAACTTTGGCTATCTTAGACTCACTTTGTAGACCAGCCACTTGCCTCTGCCTCCCCAGTGCTGGGATTAAAGGTGTGTGCCACCACACCAGGCTCCAAACACTACTTTTCTTGACCGGATTACTTGTTTTAGTTATTTTTTCAAATTTATTTTTCTTTTATGTAAATTGGTGTTTTGACAACATGTATGTCTGCATGAGGGTGTCGGATCCCCTGGAACTGGAGTTGGAGATAGCTGCGAGATGCCATGTGGTTGCTGGAAATTAAACCCAGGTCCTCTAGAAGAGCAGTCAGTGCTCTTAACCACTGAGCCATCTCTCTAGCCCCTTCACTGAATTTTTTACCATTTCCATAAGGTTTCCAGAGCAAATAGACTAGTAAATTTTTACTAAAATGACCACGTCTACCCATTCTCAGCAGCTAGGTTTGTGTTTCCTGTCTGGGGGCTCCATGTCTTCTGTCTAGCTCCACCCCGGTGCTCCCTCTTTTGAATCCTTGACTGTTCCTGTGGACCTAATGTTGACCCCGGAGGTCGGCCCTGCAGCCTCTAGACTCTAAACTACCACCCACGTCTGGCTGGTGGCCAGGGCTGCTCTTGTGTTTGATTCTCTTGGGATCTGAACAGTGTGGACCATTTACCTCACACGCCTGCGTCTGTTCTTTCATCTGTAAAATGGCATAAGGGATATCTACACCACAGGGTGTTGTGAGAATTGCCGTAGCACATAGTGGCAGGGGAGTGGAAGGTACCCAACATGAAGGCTGTTACAAGCAGGCATGGAAAGCTTCAATTGGAACTCATCTTGCACCTTCTCTGACCTCAGTGGTCAATGACCCTCTCTGAACAGATTTCTGTCCTCCTCTGACCTCAGTGGTCAGTGACCCTCCCTGAGCAAATTTCTGTCCGTTTGATTCACGTTAGGAGAAGCAGAAGAGTGTAGGGTTTTTGTTTGTTTGTTTGGTTGGTTTTGGTTTTTCGAGACAGGGTCTCTCTGTGCATCTTTGGCTGTCCTGGACTAGCTTTGTAGACCAGGCTGGCCTCAAACACACAGAGATCTGCCTGCCTCTGCCTCCTGGAGTGCTGGGATTAAAGGTGTGGGACACCATGCTGGCTTTTTTTGTTGTTGTTGTTTGTTTTTTGAGACAGGGTTTCTCTGTGTAGCCTGGGCTGACCTAGACTCGTTTTTGTA
This sequence comes from Acomys russatus, assembly GCF_903995435.1. Lineage (NCBI taxonomy): Eukaryota > Metazoa > Chordata > Mammalia > Rodentia > Muridae > Acomys > Acomys russatus. The sequence continues at coordinate 54,189,668 of NC_067143.1, read as the reverse complement.
GATCACGCTGTCCTCCAAATCACAGAGATTCCCCTGCCTCTGCCTCCAGTGCTGGGATTAAAGGTATGCACCACTGTAGAGATCAAACCAATGCCATTTTGTGTTCAGGGCCTGAGAACTTGATTTCCCTGCCTCCCCTCCACCGAGTTACTAGGGAGAGCCACAAAGATACATCTAGCAACCACTCCTAGGAGCTTGTACCTGGGGCCAACGAATCAGAGCCTCAGGTCACAGTGACCAAAACAAACAGAAAAATTCCCTCCTGTGGTCTGGCCCTGGTCCCCTCACTTAGCCCTGTTCCCCCAGCCAATCAGCTTAAAGGGCAACTTTCTTGTGCCCTCTAACCTATCATGTCACAGCAAGGCCTGGAAATGGCTTGGAAACCACCTGCCTGCAGTTCTTTCCTTTAAAAACCCTGTTCCCCTAGCACTAGGGACCGCCATCTTCCCTCCTCACAAAGGAGCTGGTGGTTCAGGCTCTGACCTTGAAATAAACAAGATGCTGTGTGATTTGCATCCAGGTGATTCCTGGTGGTCTTTGGGGGTTTCACAACTTGGGCATTACACCACCACAGCAGGTCCTTTGAAGTGGCAGAGAAAGCCCAGCAGTGGTGGTGCACACCTTTAATCCCAGTACTCAGGAGACAGAGGCTGGTGGATCTCTGTGAGTTTGAGACCAGCCTGATCTACAAGAAGAGTTCAGGACAGCCAGAGCTATTACATAGAGAAATTCTGTCTCGAAAAACAAATAAGCAAACAAAAAGTGCCAGAGACTTTATAAATACTATTCCAGTTGATCCGCTTAATAATCTGGACAGATGAATTTGATGAAATCCATCATATAGATAAGGAAGGTGATTTAACAGGTGTAGAGGTGCAGGCCTGTAAATTCCCCACCAGGGAGGTAGAACAGAGGGTCATCCTCAGTTACATAACAAATAAAAGGGAAGGGGAGAGGAATGTCTGTGGTCAGATGACAAGGTACTTGCTGTCTAATATGACAATCTAGTCTTCATGGGGAAAAAAGATTAACCAACTCCCATAAATTGTTTTCTGACCTCTACGCAAAAGCTTGTGAACTCTTGGGCTTGTTAACACACACACACACACACACACACACACACACACACACACATACACAGGAATAAATAAATACTACTTTTTAAAAAGACATTTCAGCATTAGAAACTGCGTGAGCAATTAGGCTTCCAGTTTTACTTCAGCCAGCAGGCACTCAGTGCTTTCTAAATTGCCATTTGTCCACTACCCGAGTAGCTGCTCCTGTTGATATTTTCTGGTATTTCTTATTCTCCTTTGGATTTGCTTTTATCTGGAAAATACCCTAGACAGTCTGTGCCTTAAATACCATCACCAATATCCAGTTTTAGCCACAGTTACTGTCCAAATCTCCCTGTGCACACCCACACACCACACCCGTTCAAACAGACTCAAGTGTTCACAAAGATAATGCAGCACCCAGGAGCATGGGGGCAGTTGTACAAATGGGGATGAGAAAATATACGATCTGTCGGGCTGGAGAGATGGCTCAGAGGTTAAGAGCACCACCTGCTCTTCCAGAGGTCCTGAGTTCAATTCCCAGCAACCATATGGTGGCTCACAGCCATCTATAATGTGAAAATAAATAAATAAATCTTAAAAAAAAAAAAAAAAAAAGGAAATATACGATCTGTCAAGAACAGCCCTGTGGAGCTGAAGAAGTGGGCCAGCAGTTAAGAGCACTGTCTGTTCTTCAAGAAAACCTGAGTTTCATTCCCAGCACTCAATCAGTGACTCATAATCATATGTAACACTGGTTCCAGAGAATCTGTCACCCTCTTCTGGCCTCCTAGGGGACAAAGTATGCACATGGTACACATATAAAACATACAGGCAAGCCGGGTGTGGTGGCGCATGCCTTTAATCCCAGCACTTGGGAGGCAGAGGCAGGCGGATCGCTGTGAGTTCGAGGCCAGCCTGGTCTACAAAGTGAATCCAGGATGACCAAGGCTACACAGAGAAATCCTGTCCAAACCAAACCAAACCAAAACCAAAAAAAAAAAGAAAAAAAAAACATACAGGCAAGACAACAATCACAAAACAATGAAACAGAAAACAGATATAAGAACTCTTGCTGGGTGTGGTGGCTCACATCCAAGCACTTGGGAGGCAGAGACAGGCGGACTGCTGCCTGGTCTACAAAGTGAATCTTGGACAGCCAAGGCTACACAGAAAAACCCTGTCTTGAAAAATGAAAAAAAAACAAAAAACAAAAAACAAAAAAAACCCAAAAATCAAAAGCAACCAAAAACCCTCTTCACTGGTTTCCTGTCGCTCCCCCCCTTTTTTTCCTTCCTTTCTTTTTTTCTTTCTTTTTGGTTTTTCCAAGACAGGGTTTTTCTCTGGATGTCCTGGAACCCAGAGAGGTCAGCCTCTGCCTCCCAAGTGCTGGGATTAGAGGCGTGTACCACCATCATCCAGCTTCCTTTTCTGCCGGAAGAGGGCATCAGCTCCCAATATCGATGGCTGTGAGCCACCATGTGGTTGCTGGGAACTGAACTCAGGACCTTTGGAACTGGAAGAACAGACAGTGCTCTTAACCTCTGAGCCATCTCTCCAGCCCTTTTTTTTTTTTAGTTTGTTTTTGTTTTGTTTTTTTTAATATTTATTTATTTATTAAGTATTCAGTATTCTGCCTGCATGTACACCTGCAGGCCAGAAGAAGGCACCAGATCTGATACGGATGGCTGTGAGCCACCATGTGAGTGCTGGGAATTGAACTCAAGACCTCTCTGCAAGAGCAGGCAGTGCTCTTAACCACTGAGCCATCTCTCCAGCCCCTTGTTTTTGTTTTGTTTATTATTAGATTTTTTTTTTTTTTTTTTGAAACAGGTTTCTCTTTGTAGCCCTTGCTGTCCTGTACTCGCTTTGCAGACCAGGCTGGTCTTGAATTCACAGAGATCCCCTGCCTCCACCCCTAGGATGCTGGGATTAGAGATGTGCCCCACCGTGCCTGCTGCACATTCATTTTTTAGATGATTTTACTTTTATGTGTGTGTCTGTGATTGAGTATATATATGTGAACCATGTCTGTGAAGAAGCCCAAGGTGTTCAGAAGATAGTGTTGGATCCCCTGGAACTGGAGTTATCGACTATCATGTGGGTAATGAGAACAGAGCCAATGTCCTCTGCAAGAACAATAATTCAGAAATTGCTCTTAACCACTGAGCCACCACTTCAGCCAACATTGGTGCCTCCCTACCCAATTTGATTATTTTTTGGCAGGCTCTCACTTTCAGCACTGGCTAGTCTGGAACGCACTACATCCACCAGGCTGGCATGAACTCATAGAGATTTGCTTATTTTTTAGTTTTCTTTTCTTTTTTGTTTTTTCAAGACAGGGTTTCTCGGTGTAGCCTTGGCTGTCCTGGACTCGCTTTGTAGAGCAGGCTGCCCTGCAATCCACCGGCCTCTGCCTCCCGAGTGCTCAGATTAGAGGTGTGCGCCACCACGCCTGGCTGCTGCTGCTTATTTACTAGCTCTCCATAGCTTCTTTGAGCAGGGTAAATTCCTCAGTGTGGTGCTCATCTGCTTCTGTAACCTGGTCATCCTCTACTCCAGCAATTAGGGTTTCCACCCTAGCTCTATCCTCCTCTTCCACGCAGGACACCAAAGTAACCTGCCTGTCTTCCTACATCTGTAACAGTACAGATTTTCTATCAAGCTTTGATTTAGGACTCTGGCCACAATGTAGCAAATGAGTTTGTCTGTTGATTACTCTAGCTCCCCGCTGCTGAGAATTCTCTTTATTTTTTGAGATAGTTTCAATCTGTGGCCCAGACTGGCTCAAAAGTTACTGTATAGGCTAGGCTGGTATTAAACTCACAGCAACCCTCTTGCCTCAGCCTCTCAAGTAGTCAAGAGCTAGTTTAAGGAGGCAACCCCCACATAATTGGTTGCTAGATCTTTTAGCCTAGTACAGGGGCAGGGATACAGTTAAGAGAATAGGAAATATTTGATGGATATAACTGCACTGTTTTTTTGGTTTGGTTTGGTTTGATTTGGTTTTTTGAGACAGGGTTTCCTTGTGTAGCCTTGGCTGTCCTAGACTCACTTTGTAGACCAGGCTGGCCTTGAACTCCCATAGATCCACCTGCCTTGCCTCCTGAGTGCTGGGATTAAAGGTGTATGCCACCACGCCTGGCTTTGAACTGGGTTTTAATGACTAAGTATATTGAGACAGATCTAGCAGGATTTTAAGACTTGCAAGACAGGCGTTTTGAGAGCAATTGCTAGAGGGTGGGACTGAAGGGAGTATGGCTGGGGAACGTAAAGAGACAAAAGAGGCAGAGACACAGGCAATACTAGACATCCAGGCCCAGTGCTGACCCTGCCTCACAGAACAGTGTTGGAAACTGTGCTCTTCCTGAGCTGCTCAGTTTTGTTTTTCTCAGATATCTTTGTCATGGTCATGATACCTTTTTGGATACTCCCCTCCCCGCCCCCTGAGGCAGGGTTTCTCTTATAGTCCTGGCTGTCCTGAACTCGCTTTGTAGACCAGGCTGGCCGAGAACTCACAGATATCCACCTGCTTCTGCCTCCTGAGTGCTACCTTCTTGGATGGTTTTAAAGTACACACTCTGGGGCTGAAGGGATGGCTCAGTGATTAGGAACACCAGCTGTTCTTCCAGATGATCCAGAACCTGGGTTTGATTCCCAGCACCCACATGGCTGCTTACAACCATCTGTAATTCCAGTCCCAGGGGATCTGGTACTTTCTTCTGGCATTTCTCCCACATAGTGCACAGACATACATTCAAGTAAAATATTCATATACATAAAAACAAACAAAATCTCAAAAAATAAAAATAAACTTGCTGTTCAAGGTGGTACATAGCCCCCCACCCCACCCCACCCCATTAAGGTTAGCCAGGCATGGAAGAGTACGCCTTTAATCCCAGCACTCAAGGAGGCAGAGGCAGGCATATCTCTGTGAGTTTGAGGCTAGCCTGGTCTACAAAGTGAGTTCAAGACAGCCAAGGCTACAAAGAGAAACCCTATTTCATAAAAATAAGGAGAGAGAGAGAGAGAGAGAGAAAGAGAGAGAGAGAGAGAGAGAGAGAGAGAGAGAGAGAGAGAGAGAGAAGAGAGAGAGGAGAGAGACAGACAGACAGACTATCTTGGTCTATAGAGTGATTTCCAGGACAAGTAGGACTACACAAAGACACAAAGAACCCCTATCTTGAAAAATATTAAGCTCACCCAGGCATGGTGGTATAGCTTATAATCCCAGCACAGGATTTCTGTTTAGCCTTAGCTGTCCTGGACCAGGCTGGCCTCAAACTCCTAGAGATCTACCTGCCTCTGCCTCCCTAAGTGCTGGGATTAAAGGCATGCACCACCACACCTGGCTAAATATTTTTTTGAGAAACAGTGATTAAAAAAAAAGAGAAAGAAACAAAGTGATTAAGATCAATATATACAATTATAAATATCAAGATAACAAAAATTATAAAGCATTTGACATATGGTGGGAGGAGTTAAATACAGAGTTACCCCATATCCCAGTAATTCAACTCCTAGGTATAAACAGAAGAGAATTTGAAACATGTCTACAGAAAGCTTGAATACAAATGTTCATAGCAGTATTATCCCTAATAGCTAAAAAGTGAAAACCTAATAGTCGATTAACTGATTCATAGAGGAGAGATAGTATACACATACAATGGGATTTTTGTTTTGTTTTGTTTTGTTTTTTGAGACAGGGTTTCTCTGTGTAGCCTTGGCCATCCTGGACTTACTTTGTAGACCAGGCTGGCCTTGAACTCACAGCGATCCGCCTACCTCTGCCTCCCGAGTGCTGGGATATAGGCATGCGCCACCACGCCCGGCTTTTTTTTGTTGTTGTTGTTTTTTGAGACAAGGTTTCTCCGTGTAGCCTTGGCCGTCCTGGACCCGCTTTGTAGACCAGGCTGGCCTTGAACTCACAGCGATCCACCTGCCTCTGCCTCCAAGTGCTGGGATATAGGCATGCGCCACCACGCCCGGCTGCAATGGGATATTATTAAACCATAAAAATGGCACATTGATACATGGCGACTGTGCAGGTGAACTTCGAAACATTCTCAGAAGTGGAACCGCCAGACACAAAAGCAGCCATAGATCGCCTGATGCTGTTTACGTTAAATACCTGCAGGGGGCTGGAGAGTCGGCTCCGCCGGCCGGTAAGGCTAGGCTCACAACCAAAAATATAGGAGGTCGGTTCCTAGCACCCGCGGCTGTCTCTCCAGCCACAACAAAAAAACCCAAAAATAAATAAATAAATAAATAAATAAATAAAAATAGCTGCAGTAAGTCTACCTAAGAAAGAGATTAATGCGAGCTCGCTGGGGCTCAAGAACAAAGACAGATAGTAATTGCAAAAGGGTGTCGGGTTCTTTTTAGAGGGTTATAAAAATTGTCTTAGAATTATATAGTTGAGATGATAACACAACTGTTTTATTATATTAAAAACTACTGAATTATATACTTTAAAAGAATGAGTTATATTTTCTGTAAATTACATTTTACTTAAGATAAGATCCAGGGCCAGAAACCATGGTATATGTCTTTAATCTCTATACCCAGGAGGCATACAGGTGGATCTCTATATGTTGGAGGCCAGCCTGGTCTACATTGAGTTCAAGGTGACCCAAAGTGAGACCATGTCTCAAAAACAACAACAGGCCAGGTGTGGTGGCACATATGCCTCCCAGCACTTGGGAGGCAGAGGCAGGAGGATTGTTGTGAGATCGAGGCCAACCTCATCTACAAAGTGAGTCCAGGACAGCCAAGGCTACACAGAGAAACCCTGTCTTGAAAAACCAAAGCAACAACAACAACAACAACAAAAATCCAGCGAAAAATCAGGACTAAAGAAAAAGAAGGTGCTGATGGTGGTGGTGCACGCCTTTAATCCCAGCACTTGGGAGCCAGAGACAAGAGGATCAATGTGAGTTCGAGGCCAGCCTGGTCTACAAAGGAAGTCCAGAATAGTTAATGCTACACAGAGAAACCCTGTCTGAAAAAACAAAAACAAACAAACAAACAAACAAAGACAGAAAGAAAAGAAAAGAAAAAGAAGGTAGCTGTGCGGTGGTGGACACACCTTTAATCCCAGGAAGCAGAGGCAGGTGGATCCCTGTGAGTTCAAGGCCAGCCTGGTCTACAATGTGAGTCCAGGTCAGCCAAGGCTACGTAGAGAGAAACCCTGTCTCAAAACAAAACAAAACAAAACAACAACAACAACAAAAAAAAAAAAAAAAAGAAAGAAAGAAAGAAAAAGAAGGTACTATTACAAAAGTGAAATAAAAGAGAGATGGCTCAGCAATTAAGGGCGCTTGCTGTTCTTGGTTCCCAGAATCCATATGATAGCTCACAGCCATCTGCAACTCCAATTCTAGGGGGTTCAATACTCTCTTCTGTCCCCACCAAGGCAATGCATTTATGTGGTATACAGCCATACATGTATACAAAGTAGCTACATACAATTTTTTGTTTGGTTTTGCCAAACATGCCTGGCATTAAATTTAATTTTATTTTTAAAATTTGTATGTAGCCAGGCGTGGTGGCCCTCGCCTTTAATCCCAGCACTTGGGAGACAAAGGCAGGCAGATTGCTGTGAGTTCAAGGCCAGCCTGGTCTACAAAGTGAGTCTAGGACAGCCAAGGCTACACAGAGAAACCGTCTCCAAAAAAACAAAAACAAAAACTTGTCGTGGTTGTGCACGCCTTTAATCCCAGAACTTGGGAGGAGGATCCTTGTAAATTCGAGGCCAGCCTGGTCTACAAAGCAAGTGCAGGGCAGCCACAACTACACAGAAAAACAAAAACAAAAACAACAAAACAAAATATTTCTCAGTGTCAGTTTGGCTGTCCTAGGCTCTCTTTGTAAACCAGGCTGGCCTGGAACTCACAGAGATCCGCCTGCCTCTGCCTCCCATGTGCTGGGATTAAAGGCATACGCCACCACGCCCGGCTACTACTAGTACTTTAAATTGAATATATTCATCTGCTGATTCTCTTAAGACACTTTTCTTAGCCTTTTCCTGCATCAGAACACGTGCCTTAGAACTGGGGAGCCCCATTTTTTTAACTGTATTTTTAAATAATTTATTATGTATACAGTGCTCTGCCTCCATGTACACCTGCAGGCCAGAAGAGGGCATCAGATCTTATCATAGATGGTTGTGAGCCATCATGTGGTTGCTCGGAATTGAACTCAGGACCTTTGGGAAGAGCAGTTAGTGCTCTTAACCGCTGAGTCATCTCTCCAGCCCAGGAAGTCTCATTTTTAAGGAGTAAAACAGATCACTTACTGAGGTCACACTGTGTACCAGGAACCATACAAAATGTCATATTCCGCCCATTTAATTCTCCCAATAGTTCTGTAAGCCAAACAAAATTATCCTTATTTTACAGACAAGAAAACAAGTTCCGAGGCCTTGGAGATTTTTACCATCTGATCATAGTTTGGCCTAGATCTAAACTGGGGGTTTCAAGTCTGACAATTCTATTATTTCCCTGCTAAAACAACAATTCACTCATCTATATATCAAACATGTACGTGTTAAGTACGTTTACTGTGTGCCAGGCATTATGGACACTAAAATAAGTACCCAGGACGGGTTTAAATGTAGTTGCATTTAAAAGAGGAAAAAAAACAAAACCAAAAAGTTTGTGATGGTGGCAAGAAAGCCACTGTAAAGATGCAAAAGGAAAACCCTAAGGTTTGTTTTTGCTTGTTTTGTTTTTAAGACAGAGTTTCATAGATCCCAGGCTAGCTTTCACTTTCATATCCCGCTTCAGCAACTTGAGAGCTGGAGTTAGATCTTTTGGCCATTTCACCCCTCCCGGTAATGACTTTCTGATTCAGAGTCAAGGCAAGGAAGGGTGATGGAAGAGCAGGCTGTTTGGGCAGCAGGGTTTGGGGAAGGCGGCTGCAGATGGACGTTTACACTAGCTTTCCTGTTAGGCAATCTATACATTAACTTTTTTTCAAGTATCTACTAAGTAAATACCTACAATGTATCATTTCTTCAATTTACTGTCCCCCCCCCCCCCCCCCCCCCCCCCCCCCCCGCCGACCACAGACAGGGTCTCTCTGTGCAGCCTTAGCTGTCCTGGACTTGCTTTGTAGACCAGGCTGGCCTCAAACTCACAGCGATCCACCTGCCTCTGCCTCCCAAGTGCTGGGATTAAAGGTGTGCACCACCACGGCCCCCTCTCATTTAAAAATCTTAATTGCATTGATTTGTTTTGTATGTGTGGGTGCTTTTGCCATGAAACCTGTGTGGATGTCAGAGGACAGTTTTCAGGAGCTTGGCAGAGTGCTTACCGGAGTCATTTTGCCACACACGCCCGCGACCCTCCTCCCTCCACCGCCCCAATGCTCAGATTACAGGTGTGCACCTCTATGTCCAGTTTATGTGGTGCTGGGGAGTGAACACTGGGCTTTGCACATGGCAGGAAAGCAAGAGCTCTATTAACAGCCCAGACACCACTTCATTCTAAAGATGTTTTTAATTCCCGTTATTACCAAAAACATTGAGGGGATCATTTAAAAATTCGTAGCAAATCTCGTTTCAGTTGTATACTGATGTCCCAGCTCAGTAACTGGAGAGGTCTGGTTCCTAGAATATGCCCAACCCCTGCTCTTAGCTAGGTTCTAGGAGGAAAGACACCAACAGGCCGAAAATTCAGCTTTGACCAAGACCAGGAGAGGGAGGAGACCCAGAACAGAACAGAAGTAAGACACAAAGTAACAAGGTCCTGATCCGAGGGCTGCTCAAACAGCATCACAATTTGTTAAGGTTGGCAAATGTGTCCTGGAGAAGAAGAGAAAGTTGCACCAAGCCATCCAGAACAAGCGCAGGTTCTGAAGGTGCAACTGAGGTTGAAATGTCCAAGAATCCTCACTGTGAGCAAGCCCTATAATGCAAGTTCATAGCTACCTTAGAGGGATTCAGAGAAGCAAAGGGTGTGCGAGAGACTGGCTTGTGGTGGAAAGGACAGCGGGGACTGGAGGGTCTCCAGACAAGCTCTGTGGACCCATGGGTCTCCCAGAAGGGTCCTCCAGCACCGCAAGTGCCAGCTGGGTGGCCAGGGAGCCTTCCCATCATTGCCCACAGACTGGAGCTAGAGAAGGATAGAACAGTTACCATATCATCTTTAGGCCTTCCCTCTGATTGGCCGGAGCTTCCGTAGCCCGAGTCTCCGCGCTCCAAGGAAGGGGGCGGGGTCTCGACACAACGTCACCGCTGTTTGGTATTCACCTCTCTAGCCACTCACCAACCCCGGCCCTGTGTGACGTCACCCATCTCTCAGCCAACCGTCGCCGCAGAGGGAGTGGGACCCATCGTCCCTCCCCCATCCTCCTTTTTTTTTTTTTTTCCTCTTCGCCGCCCCCCCCCTCGCCCCGTCCATTCCTCACGCCCCTCCTCTTCCCCTCCGCTCCTTCGCAGAGACCGCCTTTCACGTTCGGTTTCAAAAGGCTCGTCGCCCAATGAGTAACGGAGTCGGCCTCGAGTGGCGGCCCGATCTGCCAATGCCCAACCGGCAAGGGCGGAGCACCCGGGCTTGGCCTCTGACGGCCGACGGCGTGTGACGCAGTCGGGCCTCTGCGCGCTGCGCCCGAAGCGGCGGTCGGTGGCGGCGGCGGCGGCGACGACGGTTTTCTGGCGGCCGCGCGCTGCTCTGTGAGCGGCGGGTGGCGGACGGACCTGGGCCTTCACTCCAGACGCACCGCCGTAAGTCAGGAGCGCCGCCGGGGCCGGGCGAGCAGATCTTCCCCCTCTGTACCGGCATCTGCGCGGGACACCCGGGGCCCTCTCCCGTCGCCTAGTCTCGTGCGGGGCGCGCTCCGTCGGGCATGCGTGAGGGGGCGGGGCCCACGGCCCTGCGGCTTGGCTCGGGAGGCCCTGGGAGGGAAGCCACACGCGTGGGGCGTAGGCCGGGGTGGGGTGGTGGTGTCGGGTAGCATCCCCTCGCTGAGTGAACCTCGTTCTCTCCGGTGCTACTCATTCATTCGCTGGACGGAGGTGAGCAGCCCCCCGGTAGGCTGACCCTTATGGGGGATGGTGCCTTGCTGGACTTAAGTGAGGTCTCCCCATTACTTCCTTGACCACTCTACAAGACGCATTTTGTCTAGGGTTTAGCCAGACGTTGAATCAGAACTGCGTTAGCTTTTAAAGACACTGTCTGTGGATTAGATGGATCTGGTCAATGGAATAAAAGGTTCTTAACTGTTCCGTGTAAACCTAGTTGAGAAAGATTGAATTTCTGAATTACTGTACCCGTAAGCATTTAAGATTATTTGTCAGTCCCTTTGCTCTGCATTACGTGCAGAGATGTTGGCGGGAGGTAGAGTAAGTTACCAGATTGAGGAATGTCTGATGGCTTAAGTCTAGTAGAAATTTTATACTATTCTACCCTTCCTGTTTGAGTCTCCCATTATTAGCTACTATTGGCTGTTAGCTATTTGGGGGAGGTGAAGGGGAAGGACACTGACATTTGACGTCATTTTCCAAACAGTTCCAGTTGAGTTGTTACCATGCTTTCTTATATATAATAAGATAATTTAGTAGTATCCTGATGAGGCTTTTGTTTTGTTTTGTTTCTTGAGACAGGGTTTCTTTGTGTAGCCTTGGCTGTCTTGGAACTCAGTCTGTATCTGCCTGCCTCTGCCTCCCGAATGCTGTGATTAAAGGCATGCGCCACCAGTGACCAGCCTGATGTGGAATTTTTACTTTTGTTTTTTTGGTTTTTCGAGACAGGGTTTCTCTGTGTAGCCTTGGCCATCCTGGACTCACTTTGTAGACCAGGCTGGCCTCGAACTCACAGCGATCCACCTGCCTCTGCCTCCCGAGTGCTGGGATTAAAGGCGTGCGCCACCACGCCCGGCTTGGAATTTTTACTTTTAATTACTTTTTTTTTTTTCTGAGATAGGGTTTATCTGTGTAATAGCCCTTGGCTGTCCTGACTGGCTCAGTTTGGAACTCAGGAAGATCTGCCTGCCTCTGCCCTGGGATTACTAAAGGTGTGTGCCACCACACCCAGCTTATATTTATTTATTTATTTTTGCTTTTTTAAGAGACAAGATCTCACTCCAAAACTCTGTAAACTTGGTCTGCCACAAACTCAAAGAGATCAGCTGCCTCTACCTCCCAGGTGCTGGGATTAAAGGCATTTGCCATCACACCCAGCCCTAATACAGACTTTTGAGAACTTAAAAAATGGTTAAAGAGACAGGCTTTCATCTCACCACTTGAGAAGCAAAGGCAGGAAGTTCTCTGTGAGTTCAAGGCTAGCCTCGTCTACATACTGAGGTCCAGGGCAGCCAGGGCTGCCTAGAGAGACCCTGCCTCAAAAAACTTAGTGTGTGGGAGGAATGGGGGAATAAAACCAAGATAGATGTGGTGGTACAGGCTTATAATGTTACCAGTTACAGAAAGTGAGGGTGGAAAACCAGAGCACTCACAAACACGCAGGCAAAACACTTATATCCTTAATAAAAGAAATAATTGAAAAATGAAACAAAAACCAGGCTGGACATTTTAGAGGTACTGGGAACTACTTTGAAAAAAATTATTTTTGATACTTAAGATTTAATAGAATTAGTTGTCGGTTTGATCTGAATATATCTATCAGCTTGTAGCGTTCATGTTAATATAAACCACAGAACCTAAAAGCAAGTAATACAGAGGAGCAGATGAGAACTGTGGCCTTAACGTGGTAATCTGTGTTCTCCTTGCTGTTTCCTTAGTTTGAGCATCACCACCTGGGAAGCTGCTGCTGGCATGCTCGCCTTGTGAGCTTCTGTAACACCTGGTCCTCTGCTCGTAGCACACATTTGCATTTTATCTGTCTTCTTACTAGATGATAATAAAATATTATTGTCTTGCTGGGTGTGGTGCTGTTGCCTTTATCTCAGTGCTCCAGAGACACAGGCAGGTGGATCTCTGGGAGTTTAAGGTCAGCCTGGTCAGGACTGCGTATGAGGCCCTGTCTCAAAAGTAGATAACATATATCTTTATATTTAGATAATGTGGCTCATAGGTGGTCCTCGGTTGTAGTTTTGTTTTTGGGGTTTTTGTTTGTTTTTTGCTTTTCAAGACAGTTTCTCGGTGTAGCCTTGGCTTTCCTGGACTCTGTAAGCAGGCTGGCCTCGAACTCACTTACCTGCCTCTGCCTCCTAAGTGCTGAGATTAAAGGTGTGTGCCACCACCGTCCGGCTCTGCTCAGCTATATTTTGTGAGTGAACAAATACAGAAAAGTTAAACAGAAAAGAGTCTAGATATTTGTGTGCTTCTGAAATACTTTGTACTTTTGTTTGTAGCCATTAACTCCTATGTATCTAAGAGTAAGTAAACTTTTAGGGCACCAAATTTGCAGATTGGAAAAATACCTAAGATTTATTGTAATATTACTTGTGTAGTGATTGTCTAGGACATAGAGTATTATAATACTGATTAATTTCTAGTAAGAGACTTTATGAAATTGTTGTAAGTTGTAAATCAGAGTGTGGTGGTGTGCCTTTAATCCCAGCACTGGGAGGAAGAGGCAGGCAGGTGGATCGCTGTTAAGTTCGAGGCCAGCCTGGTCTACAAATCTAGTCCAGAGCCGGGCGTGGTGGCGCACGTCTTTAATCCCAGCACTCGGGAGGCAGAGGCAGGCGGATCGCTGTGAGTTCGAGGCCAGCCTGGTCTACAAAGTGAGTTCAGGATGGCCAAGGCTACACAGAGAAACCCTGTCTTGGAACCCCGCCCCCCCAAAAAAAAAAATCTAGTCCAGGATAGCCAAGGCTATACAGAGAAACCCTGTCTAGAAAAACCAAAAACCAAATAAACAAAAAACCAACCCAACCCCCCACAAAATATATATAATTATTTTTCTTTCATGTGTATTGGTATTTTGCTTGCATATATGTCTCTGTGAGGGTGTCAGATCCTCTGGAGCAGGAGTTACAGACATTTGTGAGCTGCCATGTGGGTGCTAAGAATTAAACCTCGGTCCTCTGGAAAAGCAGCCAATGCTGGTAACTGCTGACCCATCTCTCCAGCCCCTGAGATAATTCTTTAATTTAGAGGCTCTCTTATGTGTTGTAGGATTAAAAAACAGCTTTTCTCCTTTACCTATTAGATACTGATTAACACTGCCACCCAAGTTGTACCTACCAAGAGGTCAAGAAATGATCAGAATTGTCCCTGATTAGAATCACTGCTTACATTTCAGTAAAACCATACCCTTACCTTGCTTGTAAGCCAGTTCATTAATTGTCTAAGACTTGGGGTTTTTATTATTTTTTCTTTCTCTTTTCAAGACATGGTCTCTCTGTTAGCCTTACCTGTCCTGGACTTGCTTTGAACTCAAGAGGTCCAACAGCCTTTGCCTCCCAAGTGCTGGGATTACAGGCATGCACCACCACACCTTGCCTAAGAGCTGGGTTTTTTTGGGGGGGGGGGGCGTTGTTTTTTTCTTTTTCTTTCTTTCTTTTTTTTTTTTTTGGTTTTTTTCGAGACAGGGTTTCTCTGTGTAACCTTGGCCATCCTGGACTCACTTTGTAGACCAGGCTGGCTTTGAACTCACAGCGATCCGCCTGCCTCTGCCTCCCGAGTGCTGGGATTAAAGGCGTGCGCCACCACGCCCGGCCTCTTTCTTTCTTTTTTGAGACAGGGTTTCTCTGTGTAGCTTTGGCTGTCCTGGACCTGCTTTGTAGACCAGGCTGGCCTTGAACTCAGAGATCCACCTGCTCTGTCTTCCAAGTGCTGGGACCAAGGCTGACTTTAAACTCCTAATTCTTCTGCCCTTTTCTCCAAGTACAGGGTGGTATGGCTCACAGTGCCCTGCTTTCCATGAAAAGCTCTTAAAATTGTCAAGTACTGCCATTGGGAAGCTGTAAAACTAAGTCCTAGGGCCGCTTTCTTTTAGCTTCTCCTCATTTCTGTGGTAGATTATCTCCTCTTCCATAAGACAGATCAGAGAATAGCTTGGTTTTGAGGAAGGCATAAAAGAGCTTGTAGTTGAATTCATCTATTAAATGACCTTTCAGTTTCACTGATAATAGTTGATAGAGATATACAATGATGGGGCTGTTGTACGCAATATTGATAAATACTCAAAAATAATTCAGTGTTAATTGGAAATCAACTTTTTTAGTTTGGAAATTATTTATTGAGACAATGTATCACTTTGTACTGGGTTGACCTTGAACTCACTGAAACTGTATCAGTCTCCCAAGTACAGGCATGTGCATGTACCACCTGGGCTAGCTATATTTTCTTTCTTTCTTTCTTTGCTTTTCAAGACAGGGTTTTTTTGTGTCCTGGAACTCAGACCATGTGGTCTTTAGCTGGGAGATCTGCCTGTCTCTGCCTCCCAAGTGTTGTGATTAAAGATGTATGCTTCTACTTCTCAGCTGTTTTTTGTTCATTTGGTTTTGGTTTTTGGAGACAGGGTTTCTCTGTGTAGCCTTGGCTGTCCTGGAACTTTCTTTGTAGACCAGACCAGGATAGCCTGAAACTCACAGACATCCGCCTGCCTCTGCCTCCCTGAGTTCTGGGATTAAAGTTGCTCGCCACCACCACCTAGCCCAGCTGTATTTTTTAAAAAGATATTTATTAAATAAATACACAGTGTCCTAGTGTTGTGTCTGCATGTATGCCTGCACACCAGAAGAGGACAGCAGATCCTAGATCTCAGGACTGCTGTAAAAGCAGCCAATTCTCTTAACAGCTGAGCTATCTATCGCTCCAGCCCCCTGCCCCACAGCTGCATTTTTTAAAATAGAGCTTTATAGGCCTCGGGGATATAGATTAGTTGTTGATTGATTGCCTAGCATGCATGAAGCCCAAGGTTCAATCTCCAACACCCAATAAATCAGGCATAGTGAAAGCCACATGCCTGTGGCTCTTAAGCCCCAGCACTTAAGCCAGTGGATCTCAACCCCTCAACCTCTGTCTCCAAAAATGTTTACCTTATGATCTGTAACCATAGCAAAATTATAGTTATGAAGTAGCAGAGAAAATAATTTTATGGCTGGGAAGCACCACACCATGAAGAGCTGTATGAACAGGTCCCAGCGTTAGGAAGGCTGTGAGCCACTGACTTGAGCAGTATGGGAGGCGGCTACTCATGGTGATGCACATGTGCAGATATAGTTAGCTAGGACTTTAGAACTAAGACCAAGTTTAAGGTGAAGACGAGGACTAGTAGGGTAGATTGAAAGATGCGAATCTGCGGGTGGGCATATAAGTGCCAGTAGTTTAAGATAGCACCTCTCAAACTTGGTGGTTTCTCAACTCCTTAAATCTTAAAACTTAAATGTTCCCACGCCAGTGAGGTGGCTCAGTGGGTAAAGTGCTTGCCACACAAGCCCAGAAACCTGAGTTCAGTGCCTGGAACCCACGTAAGCATGAAAGGAACAACTCCAGATGAGTTGTCCTTTGACCTCCACATGCACTCCATACTCCAGTACTACTAAATAAACTTTCTTAAAATTATGGATTTCGGGTAGCTTTTATTTATATTATTGGTATTTACTATATTATAAATGAAAAATTGGGACTTGTTGTGGTGGCCCATGTGTATATAATCCCAGTACTTGGAAAGCTGATATAGGAGGATAGCTGATTGCTGAGGGTTCAAAGACAGCTGGACTGTTAAAGTTTGAGCCTATTTTAATAAGTTAGTAGCCAGGTGCAGTGGTGCACGCCTGTGATCCTAGCACTCCAGGGAGGCAGAGGTAGGTGGAACTCTGTGAGTTTGAGGCTAGCCTGGTCTACAAAGTGAGTCCAGGACAGCTAAGGCTACAGGAAACCCTGTCTCCAAAAACAAAAACATGAAAAACAAAAAAAAACCCCAAAGAAATAAATTAGCTGGGTGGTGGCTCATGCCTTTAATTCCAGCACTCAGGAGGCAGAGGGAAATGGATTTCTGTGAGTTTGAAACCAGCCTGATACACAGAGCGAGTACCAAGACACCAACAGAAAAAAATTAAGTGGGGCTAGAGAGATAGCTTGGCAGTTAAGAGCATTTACTGCTCTTGCAGAGGACATGAATATAGTTTCTAGCATCCATATCAGACATCTCACAGCTTCCTGTAGCTATAAGGGATCCAATGCTCTTTTTCTGTCTACCAGGGGTACTGACTGCATTCATGTGCACATGCACACATACATAATTAAAATTTTTTAAATAAATGAAATAGAAGTGCCTATTTAAAATAAATAATAAATGGAGGCATGATGGCTCATACCTTTAAATCCATTACCTTAGAGGCAGATGCAAGCATATTGCAAGGCCAGCCAGAGTTACAGAGTAAGACCCTGTCTGAAAGACAAAACACAAATTAAATATAATAATAATTTTGAAATTCATTGAGAAAACAGGCTTAATAAAAGATAATTTGATACACTAGTCATCTTTTATGTTTTAACAGTTGACAAAGTGTTTGTGAAAAATACCCAGCCTTATATAGATAACTAGCTAAAAAAGAAAGTATTTTAATAGGTTTTTCAGATATTTGTATTCTCCATTGATACTATACTCAAAACTTGTTATAGGGTGTTATAATACAGATTTGGAAACCAAACCATTATATTTATGTCCTGTGTTACAACGAAATTCATCAGTTTATCTTTAATGATTTATCTTTTTAAAAAGATTTATTAATTCTTTTGGTTTTTTGAGACAGGGTTTCTCTGTGTATCCTTGGTTGTCCTGGACTTGCTCTGTAGACCAGGCTGACCTGGAACTCACAGTGATCCACCTGCCTCTGCCTCCTGAGTGCTGGGATTAAAGGTGTGTACCACCATGCCGGGCAATTTATTTGTTATTTATATAGTATTTGACTGCATGGTGCCTGCATGCCAGAAGAGGGCATCAGATCTCATTATATGATTATGAGCCACCATGTGGTTGCTGGGAATTGAACTCAGGACCTTTGGAAGAGCAGACAGTGCTGTTAACCATCTCTCTAGCCCTGGCTTGCAGTATCGTATGCATGATTTTATAACATCAGCATTGATTATTTTCTAAATTATTGGTTCACTGTTACGAATGTTGACAAATCAAATTTTAAAGTTGTTACTATACTGGTCTAGGAAGTTAAGCCAGGAATATGATCCTGTCTCAAAACCCCAAAGTAGCACGTAGTGTCAAACACTTGGAATCTTAGCACTTGGGAGATAGAGGCAGGAAGATCAGCAGTTCAATGTCAATTTGAGCTACATAGAAAATTTGAGGACAGCCTTTAATATCTGTACTGTCTTTAAACACACACACACACACACACACACACACACACAGAGAGAGACAGAGAGAGAGAGAGAGAGATGGGATAGGATAGAACCTAGGGCCTTACAGACAGTAGGCAAGCATTAACACTAACCCTCGCCTGTGTGGCACTATCTTGATTTTTATGTATTGATTTTTCTTTTTTTGTAGTAGGAGAAAATTGAACTTAGGCCCCTAAACTCTGCCATTAAGCTATATTTCTAGTACTGTGATGTGGTGTCAGCCAGCATTGATGAAGGCGTCAACCAGTTCCACAAAAATGTAAAATGCTGAGATTACCTGCCCTTTGGCGTTAACTCTGAGCTGGGCTCAAGAATCCTAGTATTAGCCACAGAATTAGGCTGTCACAGGAAGAAAGTATGACCTTGGATGAGGCAGTCTTCAGTGGAAAAGGACTGACAGCTGAAGGCTGCCCTACAGTGCAGCAGCTGGTACAACAAATCTTTCCCAGTCCTAAATGAAAGTCTTCATAGTTTAGTGTTTCCTGGTGTCCAGGATGGGAAGGGTCAAGGTAGAGATGCGCAAAGAATTTACACTGTGCTATGGATGAAGGATACCATTATTAGATAAAATTAGCATAGGCTTATAAAAGATAGCATACTGAAGCTGTTTTTATTTTATTTTATTCACTGTATAGAGTGAATTGGGTTGTTTGGCAGTAACAAGAATAAAGGGTGGACAGAATGAGGAGAATGATTGGTTTGAGGAGCAGAGTGGTGTGTGTTCACTAGTTTAGTTTTTGTTTTCTGATAGAGCATCAGCCTCGGCTAGCCTCAAGTTCACTGGGGTGGGGAAGTGTCCAAACCCTAGAAATCTCATTGTGAGACAGGCAGGAGTAGGCCCACTCCCTCCTTGCCCAGACCATGCAGCAGAGCAGGTTGCCTTGTGCCCCCACATGCTCCCACCCAGAGTCCAGCTTCTAGTCCCAGTATCTGTTCTCAGATCATGTTGCTATTGTTTTATTGAATACCACATTTTGAGATTATTGGTGAGCTCCAGTTCACTCAATTTGCCATACTTCAGTTTTTGTAGTTAAGATAGATAGATAGATAGATAGATAGATAGATAGATAGATAGATAAATTGGTTTTGAGGTTGTCTCTGATCTTGATTTACTTCAGTGTGATTTTGTTTCTGTTGTGATTTGTTTTGAGATAAAAGTCTATGTAGCTGAGGATGACTTGAACTTTTGATCCGCTTAAATCTGCATGTCTGGGACTACAGACGTGTGCTGTCACTCCTTATTTATACTGTTCTGGGGGCAAGCACTCCTGTCAACTGAGCTACATTTCTAGCCCCTGTTGTGATTTTTTTTTTTTTTCTTTTTCTTTTTTGGTTTTTCGAGACAGGGTTTCTCTGTGTATCCTTGGCTGTCCTGGACTCGCATTGTAGACCAGGCTGGCCTCGCTGTTGTGATAATTTAAAAGACTTTGCTCAGCATGAAAAGTGAGAATAAGACAAGTTCATTCTTCGCAGAACTGAAAAAGTTTAATGGGCTTGCCGATTTACACCTTTAGTCCCCAGCACTGGGGAGGCAGATCTCTTGCTTAGCTTGGGATACATAGTGAGACCCTATCTCCCAAAAGGGGGGAAATATAGAAAAATAAGTTGCATTTGAATGAGAAATTTTCTTCATAGGTTCAAGGTATTTTGCTGCCTTCCTTCCTTCTTCTCAGGTCTGAGGCCATTGAATTTCTTAATATACTATTTATATATATTTACTTCTTACCTGTTACTTTTTTTAAATTGTTCTGTTTTGTTTTTTTGGTTTTTCGAGACAGGGTTTCTCTCTGTAGCCTTGGCCATCCTGGACTCACTTTATAGACCAGGCTGGCCTCGAACTCACAGCGATCCGCCTGCCTCTGCCTCCCGAGTACTTTTTTTTAATTGGAAGTGTTTTTCATCCAATTTATTCAATTATGTATCTCATCATAAAGACTTGATTGTGGAAGGCATTATTAAATTAAGACATAAAAGTACAAATACTTATCCAGTCTGATTTCAATTAAAACAGAGTTTTTACTTTAGCATGTAGAATAAGTCAAGAAAGCAATCAGTGATCTTCATTTTTAAAAAAGAAAAGTATAAAGAATAATGTCTAATGAGAATTTTATTAAACATCTCAAACTTTTATATCAGTTTGGAAAAAAAAAAGAATGTTTTTGGAAAATTAGAAGGCAGGAAAATTGAGTTCTGCTTACCTCTTTGACCTTGTAAAATGTAGTAAAACCTCATCTTTTTTTCTAATCTGTAAAACAGAGGTGAGCTAATACTAACATTTTTCCATTGTTGTTGAAATGATGAATATAAATGAGCTTGTAGATGTTGAGGTATTTTCCAGGCTATTTTATTATTATTAAAAATCCCTTTGTAGGCCTCGAGAGATGTCTCTGAGGTTAAGAGCACTGACTGCTCTTCCAGAGGTCCTGAGTTCAATTCCCAGCAACCACGTCGTGGCTCACAACCATCTATGAGATCTGATGCCCTCTTCTGGCCTGCAGGTGTACACGCAGGCAGAGCACTGTATACGTAATATTTCTTTTGTTTGTTTGTTTTTGTTTTTTCAAGACAGGGTTTCTCTGTGTAGCCTTGGCTGTCCTGGACTCACTTTGTAGACCAGACTGGCATCGAATTCAGAGATCCGCCTGGCTATACATAATATTAAATAAATCTTTTTTTTTATTATAAAAAATCCCTTTGTGAAATGTGTGTATAATTAATGACAGGTTTCTGCATTAGGGCAAGATTACTAAAAGTAAAATGTTCATGGGTTAGGAGCTACAGAATTTAAGGTGTGGTAGAGTCTAGTATAGCCATAGCACAAACTATAATGAGAATGGTCTGATGGGTATGTTCAACAGAGGAAAATTTTTATTAATCACCTTTTAAAGAGTGGCATGCTCCTCACTTAGCTGTTGGATTTACATGAACAAGATCACTGTGTGTGGAGATGACTTAGAAGGTATCTGGCTGCTGGGCATGGTTGTGTGCGCCCTGAATCCCAGCATTTCAGAGGATCTCTGAGTTCCAGGACAGCCAGGGCTACATAGTGAAACAGCGTGTCCCCCCCCCCAAAAATAAAATAAAATAAAATTAAATTAAAAAAAAAATAATAAAAAAAATTTCCCCCCCCAAGACAGAGCTTTTCTGTGTAGCCTTGACTGTCCTGGACTTGCTTTGTAGACCAGGCTGACCTCGAACTCGCAGCGATCTACCTGCCTCTGCCTCACAAGTGCTGGGATTAAAGGCATGTGTCACCACGCCCGGCTCTGTCTCAGAAATTTAATATAACATTACAGTGCTAGACATTTTAGGAATTGTGATAAGGTTTATTATTCAAGGTTTTAGAATATTGAATAGGAGAATCAGGCTATCATTTCTGTGGATGGGCCTAACTAATATTTGTAGAATGGTAGATTTCTTGAAACAAATTTCTTTCTGTGTTGTCTCAAAAGAATAATTTTTCTTTTACAGCTTTTTGAAGAAAACACTCGTTTTGAAGATGTTTAACAAAACGTTTGGAACCCCCTTTGGGGGTGGTACAGGGGGCTTTGGCACAACTTCAACATTTGGACAAAGTAAGTTTTCAAAAAGAATAAAATAAGAGAAAATGTCTTAGTTTGACTGACTTTTGTTGATTCAGTTTTGTTTTGAGACTCTTAGCCTGAGCTGGCTCAAAATTCTTGATGTAACTTAAGCTGGCCCCCAACTCTGAATCTTCCTGTCTCAATTTCTCAGGTACTGGAATTAACAGGCGTGAGCCACAGTGATGGTTAATTTTAACTGTTAACTTGACATAATTGAGAATTGTTATTTTTATAAAATTGTGATTGTTCCTCTGTTCTCTCTTACCACAGCTATTACCCAAATAATTGAGACTCTATTATTAATTACTTGCTAAATAAGCTTCACAGCACAACAGCTGAACAGTTTTAACTTCATTCTTAACCCTCTAAGTTAGTCCTCCTTCCTCCCAGCATAAACCCCAGAGATACTTGCATATTATGGCTTTACCTGTGCCAGCTGAATCTCTCCTGATGTCTTCTGGATCTCTGCCAATGGCTGAATCAGTTACTTCCGCCCTCTATCTCCTCCTCCCCTAGAGGGCAGGAAGTCCAGCCCTGTTCTCTCCCCTGCTCAGCAATTGGCTGTAAGCTGCTTTATTCTCCTATCAGGGGACAATTGGGGGACAGTTTTTACACAACATCAAGACAAGGCATTCTCAGAACAAGGATTAAAACCAGATATAGGGGGTATAGGAATCAGCATTTGAATTACACAATAACCTTATGCCTACAGATTGTGATCATCCTAACTGATGGGGAGGATCCACCCATTGTGGACATTCCCTGGGCTTGAGGTCCCTCCCCTCCATTTTTTTCCAGACCTAGAGATCAAACCCAGGATCTGTGCTAGGTAGGTACTCCACCACTGTGCTGCGCCCTCTGCTAGTGCAGAGTCACACCTTTTGATTTAAAGTTCGCGTTCCTGTATAGACAATAGGTAAAATACCTTGGCTTGCCTAGAGTGGTGGCACATTCCTTTTATCAGTGCTCAGGGGACAAAGGCAGGTGGGTCTCTGTGCATTCAAGGCCAGCCTGCTATATAAAGTGAGCCCTAGACAGACAAGGCTACACAGAAAAACCCTGTCTTAAAAACTAATACATACATACATACATACATACCTTGGCTTGATTTCTATCCCATAATAATTTTGATGTAAATTTGAGAAGGGTTTCAAGTTGCATCAGTGGTCCTACTTAATGCAGAGTATTGAGAAATGTTAACAATTTTGCTGTTTCAGATACTGGCTTTGGTGCTACTAGTGGAGGAGCATTTGGAACATCTGCATTTGGTTCTAGCAACAATACTGGAGGCTTATTTGGAAATTCACAGACCAAACCAGGTAAGGGATGATTTTTTTGGTATAAAGGTGTTTTATATGTAGCTTGTGTAGAACTTCATGTAGTGTCTACAATTTGCCTATAAACTTATTCTCTCCCCCTCCATCTCTTCAGGAGGATTGTTTGGTACCAATTCATTTAGCCAGCCAGCAACCTCTACAAGCACTGGCTTTGGGTTTGGCACATCAACAGGAACATCAAATAGTTTGTTTGGAACTGCAAGTACAGGGACCAGTCTTTTCTCATCCCAGAACAATGCATTTGCACAAAATAAACCAACTGGCTTTGGGAGTAAGTAGGACACCATTCTTTGGACTTGTGCTTTTGTTTTTGTTTTTCAAGACAGGGTTTTCTTGGACTTGTGCTTTTAATAGTTTAATATTTGATTTGCTGAATGTGTTCTCTTCTTTACTGTATGTTCACTTATCTCTTTTCCCACCAAGTGGTCGGAGCCAGGAAATTGGAGAACCTGAAAGTTTATTGAGTTTAGTAGGCTAAAAAAGAGAGCAGTAAATATATATCTTAGAAAAGAGGGGGTCTTGAAAGAGAAAAAAACTTGAAAAAAACTTTTTTTTAGTGATTTATTTTAATTTTATTTGCATTGGTGTTTTCCTTGTATGTATGTCGAGAGTAAAAATACTTCTATATAGTACTTTAAGGCAGCCACTAAATATGCCCCATGAGATGATGCTATTTACACAGTGGCTAACCAACCAAATAAATATATATATAATTATATATATATGTGATTTTTTTTTTTTATTAGGTTTTTCAAGACAGGGTTTCTCTGTGTAACAGTCCTGGCTGTCCTGGACTCGCTTTTGTAGACCAGGTTGGCCTTGAACTCACAGGATCCTCTTGCCTCTACCTCCTGAGTGCTGGGATTAAAGGCATGCGCCACCACGCCCGGCTCCAACAATATTTTTTAAAAGGCAAAATCGTAGGGATGTTAAAAAAAAAAAAAAATTCCACTGGGTGTAGTGGTGCACGCCTTTAATCCAAGCACTCAGTTGGCAGAGGCAGGCAAGTCTCTGAATTCGAGGCCAACCTGGTCTACAAAGCAAGTCCAGGACAGCCAAGGCTACACAGAGGAACTCTTGTCTCAAAAAAAAAAAAAAAAAAAGAAAGAAAGAAAGAAAAAAAAAAGTTGGTTTTAAGGCTTGTGCCATTGGGCTGGAGAGATGGCTCAGAGGTAAGAACACTGTCTGTTCGGCCAACAGTCCTGAGTTCAGTTCCCAGCAACCACATGGTAGCTCGTAACCATCTATAATGAGATCTGGTGCCCTCTTCTGCCATGCAGGCGTACATATGGGCAGAATATTGTATAAATAAAAAAAAAAAAAAAACAGGCTTGTGCCACCATTTCTGGTAGGATGTTGAAATATTTAAAAATGCTGTATAAAATGCAAAAATGCATATATATAATATTTATTTATTTTGAGGCAAGGTTTCTCTGTATCCCTGGTTTTCCTGGAATTCATTCTGTATGTAGAACAGACTGAATTTTTTTTTTTTTTTTTGGTTTTTCGAGACAGGGTTTCTCTGTGTAGCCTTGGCCATCCTGGACTCACTTTGTAGACCAGGCTGGCCTTGAACTCACCGAGATCCGCCTGCCTCTGCCTCCCGAGTGCTGGGATTAAAGGTGTGTGCCACTACGCCCAGCTTTACAAAAAATTTTTTTTTGTTTTTGTTTTTCGAGACAGGGTTTCTCTGTGTAGCCTTGGCCATCCTGGACTCACTTTGTAGACCAGGCTGGCCTCGAACTCACAGCGATCCGCCTGCCTCTGCCTCCCGAGTACTGGGATTAAAGGCGTGCGCCACCATGCCTGGCTACAAAAATTTTTTTTAAAGATTTGTTATGTGTACAGCATTCTGCCTGCAGGCTAGAAGAGAGTACCAGATTTCGTTATAGATGGTTGTGAGCCACCATGTGGTTGCTGGGAATTGAACTCATGACCTTTAGAAGAGCAGTCAGTGCTCTTAACCTCTGAGCCATCTCTTCAGCCCTGAAGTCCTAATACAGAGGAGATATTTCTATTAACTTTAAACTGTATATTAGGATTAGAGTTGGCTAGAAATGATAGTTTGCAATGAAAAATCAAAATGCTCATAATGGTTATTAGGATATCACTTTATTAAGTTTTGGCTGGCACATTTTTCTTTTGTACTAATATTTTTGACACTATATGTATAATTTCTCATATTTTAAGAAAGATAGTGTTGGAGTTAGAGAAAGAGCATTGGATACTCTTTCAGAGGACCCAGGTTCAGTTGCTAGAATCCACATGGCAGTACACATCTGTCTGTAACTCTAGTTCCAGGCGATCTAATACCCTTGCCCAGACATACATATAGGGAAAACACCACAAGAAATAAAATACTTTTTTTAAAAAGTAAAGTTTTTCCTTCCTTCCTTCCCTCCCTCCCTTCCTCCCTCCCTCCCGAGACAGGGTTTCTCTGTGTAGCCCTAGCTGTGCTGGAATTCACTGTGTAGACCAGGCTTGCCTCAAACTCAGGATTTGCCTCCCTCTGCCTCCTGAGTGCTAGGATTAGTGTGTGCCACTAAGCCCAACAATCAATCTCTTATATGTTAGGTTTTGTTTGCTTCTGCTTTGAGACAGGGTCTCCTTCATAGCCAAAGCTGCCTTTGGATAGGTGATTGCTCCATATCTGCCTCCCCCATGTTTGGTTATGGACTGCTAAGATTATAAACATGTATTAGTTACCATGCTTGGCTTTGAATAATAATCTTTTTTTCCTTATTAATTAGTTAATTAGTTAATTAATTAATTTAGACAGAGTTGGTCTGTTCTGGATGACTCTGACTTCTGATTCTCCTGTCTTTTACTTCTCGAGGACTGGGTTATAGGGACAAACTACCATATCTACCTATAACTTTTTTGTTTATTTGAGACAGGTTCTTCTGATGTAGCACTGCCTGTTGGAATTTGTTACATAGAGCAGGCTGGCCTCAAACTCACAGAGGCTAGAGTTAAACTGAAATAAATTCTTCCTATTTAGCTTCCCCAAGTATTTGAATTACAGTCCCGTTTCTAAGTTTCAATAAAATGGCCAACTCTGATTTTAAACATTTTCAGGAATCGTCATATTTCCTGTTAGCCTGTCTATGTTTGATGGCTTCACTAGAGCCACTTACATGTATAGTTTTTTGGTTTTTTTTTTTTTTTCAATACAGGGTTTCTCTGTGTAGCCTTGGCTGTTTTGGACTCGATAAGTAGACCGGCTGGCCTCCAACTTACAGTGATCCTCCTGCCTCTGCCTTCCAAGTGCTGGGATTAAAGGCATACA
This sequence comes from Acomys russatus, assembly GCF_903995435.1. Classification (NCBI taxonomy): domain Eukaryota; kingdom Metazoa; phylum Chordata; class Mammalia; order Rodentia; family Muridae; genus Acomys; species Acomys russatus. The sequence goes on along the minus strand of NC_067143.1, from coordinate 54,163,128 downwards.
CCACCACACCCGGCACATGTATATTATTTTGATAATGTATGGATATATGGAATATATCTAAATAAAAACATACTATGCTTTAGTGATGTTTGTTTTGATGATATGGTTTCACAAAGCCAGTTTCACTAAGCATTCATTCTTAGTAAGAAAGGGAGAAATGACTTAAAATATACTGTGACACAAAAGTAATGTTTCTTTTTAGTCTTGTCAGTAATATCTATTAACTACCTGAATGCTTAGCTAACCAATGGATCTGGATTAGTTACCTTTGAAAGTTATAGCCTGGGCCGGGCGTGGTGGCGCATGCCTTTAATCCAAGCACTCAGGAGGCAGAGGCAGGCGGATCGCTGTGAGTTCGAGACCAGCCTGGTATACAAAGTGAGTCCAGGATGGCCAAGACTACACAGAGAAACCCTGTCTCGAAAAACCAAAGAAAAAAAGAAAGTTATAGCCTGGAAAAAGGGGGGAAAAAAAAGTTCTAGGCTGGAAGCATGTGTCAGCATAAAATATAGCTTTAAATGTATTTTCTCAGAAGAAGTAAAGAATATTTGACAGTGTGTAAGCACGGCTGCTATTATCCTATCCTACTTCCAAGGTGTATTAGACATTAAGTTGTTTGCTATTTAATTCTCATTTTTCTAATTTACAGATTTTGGAACCAGCACCAGCAGTGGAGGACTCTTTGGAACTACAAATACCACCTCTAATCCTTTTGGTAGCACATCTGGCTCTCTCTTTGGGCCAAGTAGTTTTACAGCAGCACCTACAGGAACTACCATTAAATTTAATGTATGTGTTTTCTTCCTAAATGTTTTTTCCTATTTGTGTATTTCTTTATAGAATGTTTTGTCAGATTGCTCCTGTCTACAATAATGTATTTTATATTTTTGATTTTTTTAAAAAATAAGAATAAAACAAAGTTTAAAAAATGTATTTATTTTTATACATATTTGGTGTTTAGTCTGCATATGTGTGAGAGTTGGATCCGTTCTCTAATCCACTGGAATTGTAGTTACAGACAGTTGTGAGCTGCTATGTCGGTGCTGGGAAATGAGCCTGGGTCCTCTGGAAGAGCAGCCAGTGTTCTTAGTCACTGAGCCATCTCTGCAGCCCTAGACTTAAAATTTTTTGTTTTACATATATGAATATTTGTGGCATGTATGCATGTGTACCATGTTCATGCCATTACCCAGGGAAGCCAAGAGAGGGTGTCAGGAACTCTTGGAATTGCAGTAAGAGATGGTTCTAAGGCAGCATTTGAACAGACATCTGATTATAGAAATAAAGAAAAATAAGGAGTAAGGCCAGGCAGTGGTGCACACCTTTAACCCTAGCACTTGCAAGGCAGAGGCAGGCAAATCTCTGTGGGTTCGAGGCTAGCCTGGTCTACAAAGTGAGTCCAGGACAGCCAAGGCTACACAGAGAAACCCTGACTCAAAACAAAACAAAACAGACCATAGAGAAATAACTGGTAGTGGTACATGCCTTTAGTTCCAACATGGCAGAGGCGGAGGCAGGTGGATCTCTGAGTTCAAGGCCAGCCTGGTCTACAGAGTGAATTCCAGGATAGCCAGGGCTACACAGAGAAACTTTGTCTGGAAAAACCACACACACACAAAGAAAACCTTGAATGGAATGAAAATATGGGACAAAAAAGCAGGTGGGAAGGACAATGAATGATGGGCTTTGGGGTTGAACCCTGTCCTGTACTCAGAAGGCATGCCTAGCCTATATAGAATATACATCTCAAAAAATAATGTAAAATTGGATGTAGTGGTTCACATCGCTAATGCTAGCACTCAGGGGGCAGAGGCAGGTGGATCTCTTGAGTTCAAGGCCAGCCTGATGAACATAGAGTTCTTTTTGTTTGTTTGATTTGGGGTTTGGGTTTTGGTTTTGCTTTTGGTTTTTCCAGACAGGGTCTCTCTGTGTAACCTTGCTGTCCTAGACCCACCCTCTTGTAGACCAGGCTGGCCTCGAACTCACAGCGACCCACCTGCCTCTGCCTCCCAAGTGCTGGGATTATTGGCTAGATGGTTTAGTAAAGAGTACTTGGCTGTTTTTCCAGAGGACTAGAATTGGGTTCCTAGCACCTAAATCCAACTGGCTATACCTCTTAACTGTAAGAGATCAGTGCCTCTGACTAAACTGATTAGTTTATTCAGATAACCATGAGATAGGGGAGAGATCAGAAATGTTGCCATGTATTTGAATCATGCAATCTTGAAAACAATGTGGTTTTGCCCAGGCTGGTCTTGAAATCCTGGTCTCAAATGATCTTGCTTCAACTTCTGAAAGAGTTGGGACTATAGGCGTGTGCTACCGTGCCTAGCTCCATCTTTTAGTTTGTTTGAGACAAGGTCTTAACTCTGTAGCCCACCCAGATTTGTCTGGTATTCAGGGCTGCCTCTCGAGTGCTGGGAGTGTAGGTATGGGCCACCACACCCTCCTAAATAGTGTTTTGTTTTGTTTTGAGTAGGTGAGGAGCATGGGAATTTAACCCAAGCCTTTGTACGTGTTAGGCACTCACTACTGAGGTGCATTCAGATCTTGGGCCTGTCTTGTTATAAAAATGAAATAGGGAATAGGTTTTCCTTGCTTGTTAGTTTGAGACAGGGTTTCTCTGTTTAGCCTTGGCTGTCCTTTACCAGGCTAACCTCAAACTCACAGAGATCCACCTGCCTCTGCCTCCTGAGTGCTGGGATTAAAGGCGTATGCCACCACGCCCAGTTTTGGATCCAACTCTCTCACACAGATATATGTAGGCTAAACACCAAATATATATAAAAATAAATACATTTTTTAAAACTTTGTTTTATTCTTATTCTACTGTGAGAGTAGACATAAGAGCTTGGATTTAGGAATGTGCCTTTGCCTTTGTTCGCAGCCGCCCACTGGCACAGATACTATGGTCAAAGCTGGAGTTAGCACTAACATCAGTACCAAGCATCAGTGCATCACTGCTATGAAGGAATATGAAAGCAAGTCGCTCGAGGTCAGTAAATGAAACAAAGCTTAATACTTTGATTATACATGAAAACACAAATATTTGTGATTCTTTTTTTAAGATTAAATGGTTCATATTGGGTCTGAATAAAAGCCTGACATTAGTCAAGGTGTTTTTCAAGATTATGTATTATTGTGAATACCTTTGTTTTAGATTGGGATAATATTCTCCACATATATACAGTGTACTATGTATATGTTTTATCTAGTATTCTATTCTGGTTAGATATTTACATTGTAGTGACAATACATTTGTGTGCATACATGAGCTTTTAGTAAGTTTATCCAAAATTCTAAGTATCAAGCTTAATAAATTTTTCACTAAGTGAAAGGATTCATACCAAGTGACAGCATAGGAAAAAACAAAACATATCTAACATTCAAAATGCCCTTCTTTTTTCCTCTCCTCGTCATAATCCTCTCCTTGCAAAATTAACCTCTGCCTTGACTGCGCAGTTTTTGCTAATCTCTGAATTTTATATAGATGGACAGTTACTTCATACTTCAATGTGGCACTTATTAGCTGGTTACTCCATAACAGATTGTTGTATAGGTTTCTTCTAAGTAATTTTTTGATGCACGTTAATTTTGGCAATGTACTTACCTTCAGGAACTTCGTTTAGAGGATTATCAGGCTAACAGGAAAGGCCCACAGAACCAAGTGGGAGCAGGCACCACAGCTGGCTTATTTGGGTCTTCTCCAGCAACTTCCAGTGCAACAGGACTCTTCAGCTCCTCCACCACCAATTCAGCCTTTTCATATGGTCAGAACAAAACTGCCTTTGGAACTAGTAAGCACTTTGCTGTATCATAAAGAAGAATGTCAAACTGGCTGTGGTAGTCCATGCTTTTAATCTCAGCTCTCAGGAGGCAGAGGAAGGCATATATGTCTTGCGTTTGAGGGCAGCCTGGTCTACAGAGTGAGTTTCAGTACTGCCAGGACTACAGAGAGATCCTGACTTGAAAAGACAAAAAACAAACAAAAAATATCCACCACCACTCCCACCACCACCACCAACAACAAAAGAAACCTCAAATGATCAAATAGACAACTCATGACTGTTCATTTATTTATTGCAAGAGCTGTGGATAAAAATAATTGAGACAATTGTCAGTGAAAATCACTAAGAGGTCCATTTAAGAAGATGGTATTTGAGTAATAACCTACCCAAAGAAGGTTAAGCAAAACAAAACTGGTTATATATATTTTAAGGAAAATCAACTAACTTAAAACTGTGAGTCTTGAAACCATAAAGTTTTAGAGACTTTTTTTTTTGAAGCATGATCTTAACTCAAGTGACCTCAAACTCAAAGCAGTCCTTCAGCATGAGCCAGAAGGACCAGTAAAACACAGTTTTTTGCTGAAGAGATTACAGTGTTGTGAATTCTAGGGGACACAAAAGCTGTGTTTAATACCACTTTGTGGATGGATCAGAGCTTGACTTTTTTAGAAGTAGCTACATAGGTCAGAGTAACTTAAGATTTATAGCAATCTTCCTAATTCTGCCTCCCAAGTGTTGAGCAAGACATGATCTTTTTGTTTGTTTTGTGTTGTTTGTGTTTTGGGTTTTTCAAAACAGGATTTCTCGAAACAGGGTTTCTCTCTGTAGCTCTGGCTGTCCTGGACACTCTTTGTAGACAGGCTGACCTCAAACTCATAGTAATCCACCTGCCTCTGCCTCCTGAGTGCTAGGAGTAAAGGCATGCACCACCACACCAGGCTTAAGACATGGCTTTTTATTTGCTTAGGAAACATTTAAAATTTATTTTGAAAGAAGTCCTTTGATTATGAGTGAAAAGATCATTCTGAAAATTACTATGTTCACAGTACTACAAAAGCTGCTATTACTGAGCATGGTGGTGCACACCTTTGATCCCAGCACTTGTAGAATAAGGCTAGTGGATCCCTGATTTTGAGGCTAGGGTAAGTTGCAGGATAGCGTAGGGCACACAGAAAAACCCTGTGTCACAAAACCAAAAGTTGTACCTTCAGCAGGAAAGGACAAGGATGGTTTTTAAAGTGCTAGGGCTGGGAGTGTAGCTCAAGCATATATAAAGCCCTGTTTTCAGTTCCCAGCGACACATTATCACCCAATCAGATTCTAGACCCTGTTTAATTAGATAGCTGAGTTGATTTAGTATGGGACACGATAGCATTTAGGGTGATGACTAAGTTATTCCATAAAAATACTACTTTTGCAAAAGTTACAATACAAAGCTTACATTGTAGTTGGTCTGGGTAGTTTATGCTTACAGTTATAGGGCTTGGGAGATGACAATCAAGAATTCAAGATTATCCTTAGCTATATAGTCAAGTGTGAGGCCACCCACTCTGTCAAAAACTAAAACAAACCAAAGATCTCTTCTTCCCCAGATTTTTTCCTTAGCCATCAACTTACCTTTGTAAAGGCAAACAAAAGTAGCAAAGTTTCCATAGCTTTCTAGAGAAATTCATACATAAATACTGTGTTTATCTACTTTACATGTAGCAATCTTTTCAACCTTAGTGTTTTCTGGTTTAACATAGAACACATTCACTTTTTTTTTTTTTTTTTTAAAGACATGGTCTCAACTCTAGTTCTGGCTGTCCTGGACTCTGTAGACCAGGCTGGCCTCAAACTCACAGAGATCGCCTGTCTCTTCCTCCCAAGAGCTAGGATTAATTTATCTCTCTTTAAAGGCACACATTGCTACACCCAGTGAACACATTTATTTTTAAGTACTGTGTATAAGAGACTAGGCTGGATATAGTGATATAAAGAAAAGGCCTCATTCTATCAAGATTAATTTAACCATAGATTGAATATTTTTTCTTATAAAATATAAGAAAAGTTGAGTTTACAAACAAAGGATGAGTCATTTAGTCTTTTTAGAATTCCTGAGTTGAGGACTAATAGAAAGGAAAAGCTTATCATAAAGTAGAACTAGCTGAAGATAGAAAAAGAAGGCTATTAAGTAAGGAATGAATATAGAATAATTTAGAGAACAGCAGACAAAGCTCAGACAGTTGCTGAATTTGGCTCATTTGAGAGTTTCAGCTTTTGTGAATCTTTTTTCTACAAATTTATTTTATAATAATTACTATTAAAATAATATTTTTAAAAATATTTTTCTGAAAGGCACAACTGGATTTGGAACAAATCCGGGTGGTCTCTTTGGCCAACAGAATCAACAGACCACCAGTCTCTTCAGCAAACCATTTGGCCAGGCTACAACCACCCCAAGTACTGGCTTTTCCTTTGGTAATACCAGCACCCTTGGACAACCGAGCACCAATACTATGGTAAGGAAACAGGCCCCTGGTTAACGTCAGGTCTCATTTATGAAGTTAAGTAGTCATGTTTAATTTGTAAGTGCTCTCTTCATAGCTGTTCTTTAGAACTGAGGTAAAAAACAAATATTTCAGTGAGGAAGATCTGGATTTTGTCTCAGCCCAATGAATACATAGAGGTTTTGTTGAATAAGTCTTATCCTTTCTGAGCATAGTTTTCTTACCACTAAGAGCTTGCTTGAAGCTATATATGCCTTGTGACATTGATGTTTGATCCAGAGGGAGTAGGAGCAAGATACAAAAATGGAGCATGTTGTATGATTCAAATATATTATGTATGTGGATGAAATTGTTGAAAAAAAATTGAAGGTAAAGACTAGTTACTGACGTCATAAGGATGGACATACAGTACTGGGCATAGTGTAACATTGGCACTGGAGAGGAGAATCAAGAGTTCAAGGATAGTATTGACTGTGTGTTTAGTTCAAGACCAATCTGGGCTGCATGAGATTAATCTAAAAAATTCCATGAAGTGGACTAGAGAGATGGCTTAGAGGTTAAGAGCACTGCTTGCCTTTCCTATTCCCAGCAAGCACATGGTGGCTTGCAACCATCTATAATAAGATCTGGTGCCCTCTTCTGGTGTATATGGATCAAAGCACTGTATATTTAATAAATAAATAAATCTTAAAAACAAAACAATGATCTTTAGGGCTGGAGAGATGGCTCAGAGGTTAAGAACACTGACTGCTTCTTCCAGAGGTTCTGAGTTCAATTCCCACAACCATATGGTGGCCACAACCATCTATTATAACATGATCTAATGTCCTGTTCTGGCCTACAAGTGTACATGCAGGTAGAGCACTGCATACATAATAAATAAACAAACAAATAAATAAATATTTTTAAAAATCCATGAAGTATATGAGTAAAATTGAGATTAAAGGAATGAATCTTCACATTTATAGACAACTGATTTTCTAGTGTGACCACCACAACTGTCTGTCCATCTGCGAAAGAATGAGGTTAAATCCTTTATATCATTAATAACCAAAGTTTACTCAATAGATCAAATACCTAGAATTATAAAACTTGTGATTGTGCTTTGTTTGCTGTTATTAATGATCCAGGGTACCACTGTATAGTCCAGGCTGACCTGGAACTCAGGATCCACTGGCTTCAGCCTCATATATGATAGGATTATAGGTATCAGCTATATTCAGGTTATAAAGCATTCAAAAAAAAAAAAAATGAGGTGGTTTCTTTTGTTGTTTGTTTTGATAGCCGAATCTTGTTATGTAGCTTATATTACCTTGGAACTCCATATGTAACCTGACACCTTAGAGCACATGAATTCATAGAAAGCATTAATACATGCCCAGCACCTAAAACACCAACTTCGGATGAATTTACAGTTCTGCACTCTAAAGTTTTAATAGCTCTTAGCTTTATGCTGTTGTGGGGAAGTTTCCTTATTCTTGCTTTTTAGGGTTGTTGCAAGGAAATGTTCAAGAATTTTGTGTTTATAAACAGTGGTCAGCCGGGCGTGGTGGCGCACGCCTTTAATCCCAGCACTCGGGAGGCAGAGGCAGGTGGATCGCTGTGAGTTCGAGGCCATCCTGGTCTACAAAGTGAGTCCAGGATGGCCAAGGCTACACAGAGAAACCCTGTCTCGAAAAACCAAAAAAAAAAAAAAAAAAACCAATGGTGATTTTTTTTTTTTTTTCCCCCAATCAATCCAAGACTTTAAAGAAAACTATTACGAATTGCCTTTTAATCTAGATTACCTTTTCCAGGGCCTGTTTGGAGTAACCCAAGCCTCACAGCCAGGAGGTCTTTTTGGGACAGCTACAAACACCAGCACTGGGACAGCATTTGGAACAGGAACAGGTCTCTTTGGGCAGCCCAGTACTGGATTCGGTGCAGTTGGTTCGGTAGGTGTTGACAATTGACTGTAAATTGAAGTTTTAAAATCTGTTAAAGGAATATATAAAATAGATAACTGTCTTCTAAGACTTTTACATCTATGTGTTTATTTTCTCTTAAATTTTATATTTATGCATATACATAATCTTTTATTAAAATTTTTATTTTTTATGTATGTATTCTTTTGCCACATTCCTCACATGTATGAGGTCACTATCTGCACTTAAACCTATAGGCCAGAAAAGGACATCAGATCCCAATGGAGGTGGTTGTGACCCACCATGTTGTTGTTGGGAATTGAACTCAGGACCTCTAGAAGAGCAGTCAGTGCTCTTAACCACTGAGCCATCTCTCCAGCCCCTCAAACTACTCTGTTCATGTTTCCACTTCCTGTAGAATTGTAAACACTTGCTATTATGCCCAGTGTGATGAAGTGTTGGGAACTCTGGGCTTCCTGCATTCTAGGAAACCACAGCACTAACTGGATGGAGGCTGTCATTCCAGCCCCATTGTTTATTTTCAGTTACTAAATTGACTTACCTTAGTGATGGTGTGGTTTACTTCTGTTTGAACATATTGTTAAGAGCTGGAGAGAGGGTTCACTAGTTAAAAGCACTGGCTGCTCTTCCAAATGGCCTAGGTGTGGTTCCTAGCACAACTGTCTTAACTTCAGTCTTAGAGGCTCCAACACCATCTTTGGCCTCTGCAGGCACCAGGCATGCTCATGGTAAACATGGTACATGAACATTCATACACATTTAAATAAAAATCTTTAGAAAGAGAAAAAAAAAATACTGTTTTAGTCAGTTTAGTTTTAATTTTTGTATTTTGTTTTTTGTTTTGATTTTTCGAGACAAGGTTTCTCTGTGTAGTCTTGGTTGGTCTGGACTCTATTGTTAGAGCAGGCTGGCCTCGAACTCAGAGATCTGTCTACCTCTGCCTCCTCAGTGTTAGGATTAAACGCATGCCCAGACGCCTTAGTTTTAGGTTTTAAATTTTAAACTGAGAAGTAACAGGAAGATAGGGTTTCTCTGTGTTACAGAGCCCTGGCTGTCCTGGACTTTGTAGTGTAGACCAGGCTAGCATTGAATTCACCGAGATCCACCTGACTCTGCTGAGATTAAAGGCATGCACCACCACTGCCCAGCCACCACTGCAGGCCCCCCCTTTAAAGTTTCAAAGTTTATTTACATCATAGAATCCATTTAATTAGTTTAAATTATGTGGTCTTAATTTAGACTGTTGAAATCAGATTTTTTTTTTTTATAATTTATTTTTATTTTATGTGCATTGGTGTTTTGCTTTCATGCATGTCTGTGTGAGGGTGTCAGATCTTGGAGTTATAGACAGTTGTGAGCTACCATGTGGGTGCTGGGAATTGAACCCGGGTCCTTTGGAAAAGCAGTCAGCGCTCTTAACTGCTGAGCCATCTCTCCAGCCCCAGATTATTTTTTAAGACAGGATTTCATTATGTATCTGTGGCAGGCATGAAACTTGCTATAAAGACTAGGGTGGCCTCAAATTCATAGAGATCCAGCTTCCTCTACTTGCAGCATGCTAAGATTGAAGCCCTACAGACCATATCCAGCCCAAATGAGATAAATTTTAACTCCTAGCTTTCCTTTTTGTGTTTTGGGAGCTAAACTATTATGGTATTTGAAAATGGAATGCTTTTGGAGTTGATCAAGCTGGTATAATTATTGTGATTCTCTTACTGGGGGAGGTGCAACTCAGTTATTTACCTTGCTGAATAAGTTGTCTGGGTATAGAACTACTGTTTTGGAATGCATCCAACCCAAAAAACAAAACAAAACAAAGTTTTGGGGTTTTATAATAGTACTTGAAAAAAAAATTGACAGATTTTAATGTACTTGGGGCAGGAATGTGTGGCTGGCACGAGCAAGGCCGTAGTTTTGATCCCCTAGTTTTGATAAGCCATCACCACCACTGGGGGGGGGGGGGTTCGTGGTCAGACATAGCTGAGATAACAAGAATGAAAATTTGAGCAGCCTGGGCTACAGAGAGTTCAAAGCCAGCCTGAACTACATAATACCCTGCTCAAAAACGTTAGGTCCTGAGGATGTAGCTCAGGAACAGAATGCTTGCTTACCATAGAAAAGGCCTTGGGTTCAGTTCCCAGTACTACAAACAAAAACGTTTTCCCTCTTCACCTTCCTTTTCCCTCTCATTCTTTCTCCATCTTTGCTTTTTCCTCCCTCTTGTATCTGATAAAGCAGCCTAGTCTTCTTTCAGGCTCAGTTTTCCAAATTTTGGGATCAGGCTTATACTACCACACTTGATTAATGAAAACATTTGATTGCTTTATTTTTTTTCTTTTACTCAATAAAATCCTGTTTGCTGAGGTGTTGCTTTTCTGTGTTAGTAGCATTGTGCTTATAATCTTGCTTAAATTATTATCTTTTGCTTGTTTATGTATATCTGTATTAACTTTTCATAAAAATTATAACTTACTTCCATTATACTTGGTACTTGGAGTAACTTATTTGCATGCACTCTCATTACTTTTAATTATATGTATCGTGTGTCTGAATTGGGTATGTGCATATCAGTGAAGTGATTCAGCAGTTAGAGGTGTTGGAACCTCCAGAACTGGAGTTATGGCAGTTTTGAGCCACCTGATACAGGTGCTGGAAGAGCAGTTAGTGCTATTAACCACTGAGCCATCTCTTCAGCCCCTATTATTACTTTAATTTTTATTATTTTAAGTTATATGTGTATGTATGTATATGTGAGCACAGGTGCCTGAGAGTTGTCAGATCTCCCTGGAGCTGGAGTTGATTAGGAGCTACCTGATATGAGTGCTGAGAATTGAGCTTACTTGTTCTTTGTTGTATTTTTCTTTTTAATAATGTATTTATTTTGTATGCATTGGTGTTTTGTCTGCATGTATGTTTGTGTGAGCATGTCAGAACTTGGAGTTACAGACAGCTGTGAGCTACCATGAGGTTGCTCAGTAGCTCAGTACCATGAGGTTGAACATAGATCCTCAGGAAGAGAAGTTGGTACTCTCAGCCACTGAGCCATCTTTTCAGTCCCTGTTGTATCTTTTCATTATTTTAATTTTCTTTTATCATTTTCTTTTTAGACCCTGTTTGGCAATAACAAGCTTACAACTTTTGGAACCAGCACAACCAGTGCTCCTTCATTTGGTACAACCAGTGGCGGGCTCTTCGGTAACAAACCAACCCTGACTTTAGGAACCAATACAAACACTTCCAATTTTGGTACATATAAAATGCAGGTTTGACTCTCTTAAAGTTACACTGACTATACCACACATCATTCTCCTGATTCATATGATTGGAAATGTTTTAAAATTCTCAGGTAAGCTGTAGCCTGATGCTAGGTACCAGAAGGTGTCTGGTACATGCTACATGAGATGAGATGTTTTGTATAGACAAATTGACTTTTATTTTTTTGGATTACCTCACCAGTAACTGAAAACCATATGTGAATCTCATTTGTTTGAAACAACTCATTCTATTCAGGTAGATTTCAAGCATGAGGGTGTAGTATACTAGGAGATTATTTCTGAAAGTAAAGCTTTGCTGAGTCAGGAGAGTGTTCTGGCAGTTTGGAGTATAGTGGCTAATGCCTGTAATCCATAACTGCTGAAGCAGAAACCATGATTTCTATTGAGATTGTCTCCCAAAGAGCAACAACAAAGTTATTCTTAAAAGTTTTGAATGCCTATTTACTAAAAAAATCAAGAAAATAGAGATAAGACTGAACAAATTGTTTGAAAAGAAAAAAAGGAATTTTCTTCTTTTTACATGCATTAGAAATATTGAAACCAGTTTAAAATAAGCATCATGTTTCAGCCTCATCATACATGACTGTGTTGCCAGACATTCATCATTGTGTAAGGTGTACAAAGTTTATTCTGTTGACAAGAGTAATAGCAGTTCAAATGTTCGTTGGACATTTTGCTTGCTAGAGTCATCATAGGAAATGCTTGGTTTTTCGGGGAAGATAAATACAAAATACCGTTATTGTCACTGGCCTGGTAGTTATCTTCAGAGAGCTCTGTGTCTTTTTGTTAGTTTTCCTTTGTTTGCCATGTTGGGGTAGAACACAGGGTCTTGTGTTCTATGCAAGTCCTCTACCACTGAGCCCAATTCCCAGCGTGTTTGGGGTTTTTTTTTTTTTATGGTCTTGCAATCTTCTAGAAAAGAGACTGTTTTAAGCATGCATCAGAGTGTTAGTGTATTCATGAAACATGAGCTCTGTGAAGGAGACATGTAAGACTTGTTTCATGTCTGCTTTTAGAGTCAAATATTTGATCTTTATAACTCCTTTTACTCAGATTGCTTATTCATTGCTAGTGCTAACTGTAGTTCCATCATTTCTCCCCCCCCCCCCCCCCCCCCCCATCGTTTTTCAAGGCAGGTTTTCTCTGTGTAACCTTGACTGTCCTGAACTCTTTTTGTAGACCAGGCTGGCCTCAAACTCACTTCGATCTGCCTGCCTCTGCCTCCCCAGTGCTGAGATTAAAGGCGCGCCCCACCACGCCCTGCCTGTACCATATTTCTTTAACATCTGCTTTTTTCTTCTTGAGATTGAGTTCTTGTCATGTTGCCTGGGTGGCCTTGGATTCCTAGATTCATGCAGTTTTCTTGCCTTAGCCTCTCAGGTAGTCCAGATGATAAGTGCACATTCATCATCATGCTCGGCTCAGTAGCTTAGAGTTTAATGCCGTATGCATTCTGTATGTCTGTTTTTATGGCCCTTTGGAAGACCATCAACCATCAAGATTTTTTGTTCCTGGGCTGGAGAGACTGCTCCATCCTTAGAAGCAGTGGCTGCTTTTCTAGAGGACCAAGGGTTAAGTTCCCAGCATACATATAGCAGCTCACACAACTGTCTAACTCCAGTCCAGAATATCTGATACCCTCATACAGACATACATGAGGGCAAAATAATGAGAGCACGTGGGAAAAAAAAAAAGATTCTTTGTTCCGAAGGGCCAGTTTTCACTACCTCTGAAAATACATTTATTTAATAAAAACCTTTCTTTGTGATATAGGATGTTCAGAATTAAGTGGGTTTGTTGTTGTTGGTGGTGGTGGTGGTGCTGGTGGTTTTGGAGGCTTTTTTTTTTTTAATTAGGTATACAGTGCTCTGCCTGCATCTGTGCCTGCACTCCAGAAGAGGGCACCGGATCTCATATATCAAAAACTAGTGCTAGGGCTGGAGAGATGGCTCAGAGGTGAAAAGCACTGCATGCTCTTCCAGAAGTCCTGAGTTCAATTCCCAACAACCACATGGTGGCTCACAACCATCTATAATGAGATCTGGTGTCTGCATTCTGTAGAGATGTCTATCCTCCAAGGCCGGATTCTAGCTAAACCAATTTCTGAACCACCATGTGGTTTCTGGGCATTGAACTCAGGACTTTTAGAAGAGCAATCAAAGCTGTTAACCTCTGAAGCGATTTTTCCTGCCCGGAGGTCAATTTTCTTTCTTTCTTTCTTGTTGTTTTTCAATACAGAGTCTGTCTGTATTAGCCTTGCCTGTCCTGGATTCGCTTTGTAGACCAGGCTGCCCTCAAACTCACAGCAATCCGCCTGTCTCTGCCTCCCAAGTGCTGGGATTACCTGACATCCAACTTTGTGTTCAGCTTGGCTGTCCTGGTCTTGCATTATAGACCAGGTGGCCTTGAACTCACAGCGATCCACCTGCCTCTGCCTCCCAAGTGCTGGGATTAAAGGCGTGCCCCACCACGCCTGGCTGAGGTCAATTTTCTAATTACAGGTTTTTGTACAGACTGTACAGAATGCCAATTTTCTTGGAGGATTTTTATTTCTTTGTGTTGTTTTTGAGACAGGATCTTATTATGTAGTCCTGTTTGGCCTGGAGCTTACTATATAGATCAGGCTGCCCTCAAACTCAGGAGATCTACCTGCTTTTTCCTCCCAAAGTTCTAGTATTAAAGGTTGTATGTCACCGTGCCTGGCTTCTTGATGTTTTTGTTTTGTTTTGGTTTGGTTTTTTATTGTAAGGTCATATTTATACTCTTGCTCACTGATTACCGTATCAAAGGTCTCATCTTTATCTGCCTTGCCTTACTAGATATGTGCTGAATTTGAATTACACTTAATTAGTAGTACTGATTTGAAGTAACAAGAGTCAGTAAGACTCGGAGGAAATGTGTGGTATAAACAGTGTAAAGTTTGCACTTAGAGCTCTCCTATGGATTTAAGGTAGTTTTTGGATAGCTTGTTTCCTGTTATGGGACTGCGATCTTGTTAAATTTTAGTTAAAAGAGAGTACCTTTAAGTAAAATTTCTTGTTAAAATTTAAGTTGATTGTGCAAAAAAAAAAAAACTGTGTGTGTGTGTTTAGTAGCTGATAACAATTTAAGAAAAATTTTAGTGAACACATGGATCACTTGTTGAGATTAAATCAGATTACATGCTCAGATTTTAAAATGACAGAAATATGCTTGGTTTCAGACCTTATCTTCTTTGGCTTCATGACCATTTTCATTGGTAATAACCAGCTATTGACATAACAAAGTACAGTTCCATTAGTGATACTGTTAACTACTCGAAAGCACTCCCTTCACGGCTGAGGTGTCATTTCTCCTCTACCTTATTCTTCTCCTTGAGACAGAGTCTTGCTGTGTAATGGCTTCAGCCTTCCTAGATCTTGAATCGCAAGCATGAACCACCACACTGACCTTCCATGATAATTTTTAAATGACTAAGCGTCTTTTTTCTTTAAAGATTTATTTATTTATTATGTATATGTGTACACCTGCAGGCCAGAAGAGGGCACCAGGTCTCATCATAGATGGTTGTGAGCCACCATGTGGTTGCTGGGAATTGAACTCAGGACCTCTGGAAGAGCATTAACCTCTGAGCCATCTCTCTAACCTCGACTAAGTGTCTCAAAAACAATTTTCTGGCCTATGATTGATAATGTCTTGGCCTTAGAGATTAATGATACATTATTTGTTTTGTTGCTATTGCTTCAAATGGAATATTAAAACTTATCTCAGTAATGAAAATAAAATAGTAACACAGTATTGATCTTTGTTCAATACCTGTGTTTTTTGTTTGTTTTATTTTGTTTTTTTGATACCTGTGGATTTTAAAGGGGCGTTATAAGGGAGAAAGAGTGGTTTGCTCCGGTTTACTCAGCCTTTCATCATCAGGCTGTTCATAGGTTATAGAGTTTGTCTTTTCTTTACAGTATAGTGGAAGTAGTGGGGATGCATACCTGAGATCCCTGTACTTGGGAAGTGGAGGGCGGACCGTCAGTAGTTAAAAGCTGTTAGCTCTTTGGAGGCTAGCTTGAGTTCTGTGAACCTTTCTTCAAAAAGCCAAAAACAAAAACAAGTAGCTAGCTGAGCCTTTGAGTTTTACTATGAATTTGAATAGTGTAACATAGTGAGAGCACCTCACTTTACTGTCTGTGTCAAAACTATCAGTTTAAAACAAAAATTGCTGTAGAGATTTTTTATTTTTTGAGACAGGGTTTCTCTGTCCTAGACTCACTCACTTTGTAGACCAGGCTGACCTCGAACTCCCCAAGTGCTGGGATTAAAGGCGTGTGCCACCACACCCGGCCCGAACATGAAGGTTTTTGGTAGTAACCCTGAACCATGTATAGTTTGCTTTGCTATTGTATATTACCCTATTCATGGTTGATACTTCATGCCTAAAGACAAAGTGAAATAAGTGTAAAAACGTGTTTACAGGTTTGTTTGTTTTTTTTTAAAGTATTTATTTGTTATGTATACAGTGTTCTCCCTACATGTACATCTGCCAGCCAGAAGAGGGCACCAGATTTCCTAGATTGTCGTGAGCCATCATGTTGTTGCTGGGAATTGAACCCTAGACCTTTGGAAGAGCAGCCACTGCTCTTAACCTCTATGTCATCTCCAGCTCCCGTCTTTTGGTTTTTTTAAAGACATGGTTTCTCTGTAGGTCTGGCTGTCCTGGACGTACTCTCTAGACCAGGCTGGGCTCAAACTCAGAGATCCGCCTGCATCTGCCTCCCGAGTGCTAGGGTTAAGGGTGTGTACCACTACTGCCTGGCTCAGGCCTCAAAAAACTTAACAGGTTAAATTAGCTGATAATTTGGGATCATTAATATTAGTAACTTAAGGATACACAGATTAAGAATAGTTGACTTTCTGGTAAAACTCCTTTTTAGAGAAAATTGAGTATTGTTTTAAAACTACAATTCACTCTTTTTTTTTTTTCCTCCTTAGGTTTTGGCACAAATAATAGTGGAAATAGTATTTTTGGAAGTAAGCCAGCACCTGGGACTCTGGGAACTGGACTTGGTACAGGATTTGGAACAGGTAAGAAAGTGTTTGCATGAATTTTGAGATGTAATACAACTTGAGTTTATGAGTTTTATTAGCTCATATGCCTGTAAATAAGAGGCTTAGGTTTTCATTTTTCCAAATAGATTCATTAAAGTATTTCTAGCAATGTTTTATTAGTCATAAAACATTAGTACATTTATATTAAGTTCACAAGATGTACATTTTGAGTTATAGAAAAAGTGCTTTTCCACATAAAGTTTGTTCTCTTTTAGTCCTATTCTATCTCAGAGTCTTAGTTTACAAATGTGAGTTATTAGTGTAGTGACAACTTTTAAATCCCTCTGTACTTACATGAATGATTTAGACTTGGAATTATTAAGCAGTTAAGCTTCATGGTAAGACAGAGCATAGCGAGTATATGCTATGATGAATAAATAACATGCTCTGCAGATTTACAAGGTTTGTGCATACGTTCTAGTTCTTTTATCTTTTACCCCTCTTCCTCTTATTAGTACTTATTTTTCAGTATATTTAAAATATTTAAAATATTGGCCTCTCTACCTATCTTCCTGTTTTAAGCAACTGGAAGAGGGGGGTCCGTAACGGTGGGTATTTCTCCATGTCCAGTAAAATAGGTTTTGAGTATACATATTTGTTTATTTTACCTAGTTCTCTCATCATTGGTATAGTAATTCAGTTGCAAAACTGCTTCTTTCATAATCTCTGACTGGTTTGTTTTCTTTGCTTTTGTGGTATGTATTTTCCTATGACATCTTAAATAGACACTTCTTTTATACTCCTTTGAACTGTTTGTCCTGTTGTTGTTGTTTTGTTTTGGTTTTGGTTTCAGTTTTTCGAGACAGGGTTTTCCTGTGTACCCTTGGCTACCCTAGAATCACTTTGTAGACCAGGCTGGCTTCGAACTGATAGTGATCCACCTGCCTCTGCCTCTCGAGTGCTGAGATTAAAGATGTGTGTCACCACTGCCCGGCCCTTTCTTCTTGTTCTTTGAGACAGGATTTCAACATGTAGTTTTGGATGACCTCGAACTCATTATGTAGACAAGGCTGGCATCCAACTTAGAAAGATTTACCTGTCTTTGTTTGCAAAGTATTGGGATTAAGTGTGCATCATCCTACCCAGCTAACTTTTCTTTTTGAAATAAGTGTTATTAAAATATTTCAACAATTCAGAAATACCATGATTTTAGGGATTGCAGTTGCATTTTTAGTTGAACCTTACTTGAGATATTTTGTACTGATGAGGACTGAAGCCCAGGTCGTATGCACGGTAGGGAAATGCTCTCATTTTATTGGCTCATACTTATATTAGTGACTTTTGGTTTGAATTTGATTTTATAGTAGAACGAATACAGATTTCTGAAGGAAAAGCTAGAAAGTACTTATGAGAGTGTGAGGACTTCCAAAGTAAAGAATACCCATGATTTAGCTTAGACCAAAGGCTGAGATGTCATTGTTGTACATTGCTGTCTTGGGCTGCAACCAAGGTTTGAGAGAATGAACTAAAAATTAATGCACTTAGTAAGATAGTAACCATTTCCTAAAGTTTCATCTTAGTTAAATGTGGACTATGCTTTGTTTCATTGTAATTTCTTAATAACATTATTGGCTTATTTTGTTGGTCCATGTATATAGATTTAATTTCAAAACAATGACTTAATAGTTGTGTGTATGTATGTATACACACAAAGGTGTAATTTGAACTTTCCCTCTGTATACCATAATTTATCTAATTTTCTAGTACCATCAATTGTTGAGTTTTTTGGTATTAATGGCAAACCCCCTCAGTGAAATTTTTGTTGCATAATTTTGTATTTGTCTTAATGAAAATAAGTCAAATTAAAATTGCTATCTAGAAGATATGCATTATTACTGGTTGGTCTTGTTGATTTATCTTTCAAAAACAGTGTCATTTTACATTGGTTTTTACGTTGTTGATATGTTAATTTTCTCATACCTTTTCTATGGAGTTTGCCTCTTTAGTTGGAATCTCACTTCCTTTTTAGTGGTATCTTGTGCATGACTCTTGCTATATTTTTAAAAAATATGTTTACAACCTATTATGCTTGAGGAATTCTTCTAGTCACATAGCCTAGACTACTGTAGGCATATGCTATCACATGAGCTTATTAGACCTTTCTTTTTAAAAAATATTTAGTTTTTGGTTTTTCGAGACAGGGTTTCTCTGTGTAACAACAGCTCTGGCTGTCCTGTATTCTTTGTAGACCAGGGTGGCCTCGAACTCACAAAGATCCATCTGCCTCTGCCTCCTGAATGCTGGAATTAAAGGTGTGCACCACCACATCCAGCACTTATAAAAATGTTTATTTTTATGTGAATAGGTGTTTTGCCTACATATATATATATATATATAATTTGTTCATGTATGTGCTCATGGAAGTGACAAGAGTGTACTTATGCCGGATTGCTTGGAACTGGAATTATAGTTGTTAGCTGATATTTGTCTGGGTGCTGGGAACTGAACCCTGAACCTCTGGAAGTGCAGCCAGTGTCAATGCAGCTGAGGCATCTCTCAGATCCCCTAGTGGACTTTTTCATTTTTCATATGTGATAGTGGAAAGTGGTATAGTCAAATGATAAGTGATAAAAGTGGAAATCTTTACGTGAGCCTATTGGTTATTTGAATCTTTCTGTCCCATATATTTGATCATGGCTTAATTCTAGTGAATTGTGCTTATTATTATGTATATATTATAGCTTCTACTGGTTGTGTGGTATAAATTTATCTGCCGACTGTCTACCCCCGGTCCAGCTTTACTGTTTTTTTTTCCCCCTGGCTGGTCTTGAATTTCTGGACTCCAACAATAATACTTTGTTTAGTTTCTGAGTGGTATGGATAATGGGTGCTAGAGATTGAACCCAAGGTCTTTTATATGCTCGGCAAGTACTCTTATCAATAGAGCTTTTACCCCAGGCTGGCCATTAGCTTTGTAATTTTAATTTAATTAATTAATATTTAAGACTATCACTATGTAGCCCTGGCTGTCTTACAACTTCCGAAGTAGGTCAGACTGACCTCCTTCCTCTGCCTCCTGGTTGTTAGGATTAAAGCCATGCTCCACCATGCTGGGCCATATAAACACTTCTTAAATCTATGCTCCTTCCTCTGCTCTGTGTTAATTTGGCTATTTTCAGATACTCAATTCAAAGTCCATTCCATAACCCTATATTGATCAGTTCTTTTGTTGGTACTAACGATGGTACCTCAACAAACCAGCCATGAATTTTCCTTATTTCTTTTGTTTGTTTGTTTGTTTTTGTTTTTTGAGACGAAGTCTCTCTGTAGCCCTGGCTGTTCTGGAGTACCAGGTGGTAGCCGTGGGATTCAGAGATCTGTCTGCCTTTGTTTTCCTCTGGAGTGCTAGGGTTTAAGGTACACATCATCATGCCCTTCAACTGTTGAACTTTTTAACATGCCAAAATTATACCTCAACATTTGAAAGGATTAAAAACTTTTTTTTTGTTAAAAAAAACAAACAAACTTTTTGTTGTTGTTGTTTGGTTTTTTAAAATAGTATGTGTGTATGAGAGATAACAAGATAACATGATTCCAAAATATTTTCTTAATTCTGTAGCTAATAATAGCTTGGTTACCAGCAAATTAAAAGAGGCTTTTTGAAGCTTCTTTATGTATGGTTATGTAGATGCCAACACACAAGGTTTTAGTTTAGAAGCAGTCATATGTACTTCTGTGTATCCATAGAGGAAGGATGACCATGAACTTCTGATCTTCCTGCTTTCTTCTCCCAAGTGTTAAAGTCAAAAGCCTACGCTGCCACACACTGTTTATGTGGCACTGTGGGATTGAACCCAGGGTTTAATGCGCATTAGACAAATGTTCTGCCACCTGACTTACATTGCCAGCCATTTAAAAATAAATAATATTTCTTGTAGTACAGCTGGTCCTAAGTTTGCTGTCCTGCTTCAGCCTTTGGGTACTAGATTACAGATGTGTGCTACTAACAAGGGGTTTACCTCTAAAGAGTTTATGAGAATAAACACGAGACTTGGGTGGCTGTCTCTGTTTAGTCATGTAGGTGCCTTTTAATTTGTTATGTGGTCACATCTTAATATTTGCATTATCAGTTGAAAGTATGTGTTTAATACAGTTAGCCTACCACACATCGGTTTGCCCTTGTTTACTTAAGTTTGTTCAGAATATTCATATGTGCTTGCAGTTGAGCATCCCATAAGAATATCATGCTTAAGCTGGGCATGGTGGCGCACGCCTTTAATCGCAGCACTTGGGAGGCAGAGGCAGGCGGATCGCTGTGAGTTCGAGGCCAGCCTGATCTACAAAGTGAGTCTAGGATGGCCAAGGCTACACAGAGAAACGCTGTCTCGAAAAAACAAAAACAAAAAAAAGAATATCATGCTTGATATCATTAACTGAGAAAAGTGCCTTATTCAAAAATCAAAGCATAGTTTCTGCTAAATTACCATTATAAAGTCAGAAAACTTTAGTACTGTCTGTATTTCCATTCAAGTCTTATTGTTAGTCATTTAATTTTGTTTGCAGACAAGTTCTTTTTCCATGTTTGAAGTTTATTTTTATGTGATTATGTTTCTCTTTCTATTTTGGATCTTGAAGTTTATGATTAGCAGTATCTCTGCCTTTAGTACAAACTTTTATAATGTTCTCTACCATTTTTTCCCGTGAGATTATCTCTTAATTCCACAATTTAATAGTTTAACCTTTAGTGTTTGTCTTGACAATTATTTTTTATAGGCCGCAGATTACATTTTGTTATACCATATTCCTTATTCATGCTTTGACCATCTAAATAAACTAAAAGACAAAGTCAATAAAGAATTTTACCCCACTAACCTCAGTAGCAATAGGTCATGTGTGAAAATTAGGATTGCAAGAGTTTCCAAGTAGACATTATAGAGATTCCATGACTGTTACCTTTGCTAAAACAGACACTGAGCTTTATTTAACAACATGTCTGAACCGTGAACTCTGCATTTCACAGTATTATGGGTAACACTGTAGAGCTTGATACTGTGTGTAGGGCGAGCATGAGCTAAATGGGTGTCTTTTGTAATTTCCCTTTTTTTGAGTGATGGAAGATTCAAACTCATTCCTCAACAGAAGTACATTTTCTTAATACATTGGTCTTTGGATACTTACTTACTGAGTAGTTTGGCTATATTGTCTTTTGTTTTGGTTTAGTTTTTTACATGCTTAGGTTTAGGGGACTAATCTTTCTTTAAGAAAAAATTGATTCCCAATGCAGACACTAATAAATACTAATTTCTCTGCTACATTAAAATTTGTTAAGATCTATGTATAGCTTTATGTGCGTGGGTGTTTTGCCTGCTTGCATGTATGTGTAGTATGTGCATGTCTGGAGCCCGTGAGGGTCAAGAAGAGGGCTCCAGATTTCCTTGACCTGGAGTTAGCAGACTCGCTCAAGCCACCATGTATGCTGGACTTAGAGGAGCGTGTGCTTTTAACCACATCTCTCTCTGCCCCTACACACATACACACTTATTTATTTATTTTAAGACATGATTTCTCTGTGTAACAGCCCTGGCTGTCCTGGACCTTCCTCTGTAAGTCAGGTTGGCCTCAGCCTGCCTCTGCCTCGCACTTGCTGGGATTAAAGGCATGTTCTACCACCATCCAGCTTTTTTCTTCTTTTTTTTTTCTTTTTTTCAAATAATAGTGGGATATATCTGTAATTCCAGGAGCTCCTATTTTAATCACTCTAGTTCATGTACTAACTTGAGTATGTTCAGTTATTACATTATGAGACATTTGTCCTTTTGAAAAAAATATTTAGTTAAAGCTGTTTTCAATAGACATTATAGTTAAAAGTGTCACTTTCCCCCCCTAATACCTCCATGGCAGCTCTCAACTGTCTGTACCTCCAGTCCCAGGGGATTTGATGCCCTCTTCAGGCCCCCATGAGCATACACTTATGTGGTGCATAGATTTACCTGGCAGGCAAAACTTACATACACAAAAAATAATTTTTTAAGCTTACATTATGATTGGGTCAACTAAGTATTTTGATTTGTAAATACTGAAATATACGGGGATTTAAAAAAATTTTTTTTTCTTTGGAAATCTTTTTTACTATAGAGTGGTAGTTAATGTCTTGGTTATACTGTCTGACATAGCTAGCTTTGACCATTTTTATCACATTTGTAACTCTGATCTAAAATGGAATTAAAGTTCCTATTTTAGGCATTAGTTAATACTTTGTGTGTCTAGTAGATAACAGGCGTCTTAAAAATACTATGATAATGTTTATTAATTTAATAATTAGGATAAATATCTAAGCTATCCATTATTGTCTCATGTTATAGTTGAGGAAGCTAACACAATGAAAGATGATTTTTCCTCTGCTGTACCCAGCCCAGTGCATAGTGTGAAGTCAGCATTTACCACATTTGCTCTTTTCTTGAAATGACTGGTCATGATGAAGCTTCCAAATGTATTATATCTTTAAGTAACTGACCTCTGGCACAATAGTCAAAGGATCTTCTGTGGCACTTGTTCTTTCCTCTTGTCTCCATAGCTCTTGGTGCTGGACAGGCATCTTTGTTTGGAAACAACCAACCTAAGATTGGAGGGCCTCTTGGTACAGGAGCCTTTGGGGCCCCTGGATTTAATACTACGACAGCCATTTTGGGCTTTGGCGCCCCCCAGGCCCCAGTAGGTAAGTGTCAGTCACTTTAGAAGGCTTTACAGTTTATTTCTTGCTAATACTTAGCTTGCTGACTTGATTTTTTTAATGTCCCATCCATACTAAAGAAGTACGCATATGCACATGATTAAAACAGCCATGTGATGTAGAAGGGCTTAGATTCTAGCCTTCTTTATCTTCTAGACTTGATCTTCCATAGAAATCACTTTTTTAAAAAAATTAATCTAGCATATGATGTTTGTTTCACTAAGTAATGTGCTTATATTATTGTTTCATTTTTAACATAATAAGTTTAACTTGTTAAAGTAGGCAATTCAGCTCACTTACCTATCTCTTCTGTCTGTTTTATTTATTCCTCCAGTGTTAATACTCTTTTTTTTTTTTTTTTTAAAGATTTATTTATTATGTATATAGTGCTCTACCTGCATGTATGCTTGCACGCCAGGAGAAGGCATTGGATCTCAGTCTAGATTGCTGTGAGCCACCATGTGGTTGCTGGGAATTAAACTCAGGACGTCTGGAAGAGTAGCCAGTGCTCTTAACTGCTGAGCCACAGTGTTAATATTCTACATGCACTAAATTTCCTAAGCTTTTATCTTTTATCTGTTGAGATATCTTACATACTTTATTCATATGATATCTACTACTTTCTTTGGCGGGCCGGGCGGGGGGGGGGGGTGTTCAAGATAGGGTTTCTCTGTGTAGCCTTGGCTGTCTTGGACTTTGAAGACCCAGGCTGGCCTCAAACTCACAGAGATCCACTTGTCTCTGCCTCCCAGAGTGCTGGGATAACAGATGTGCCTTCTAACAAAAGAAAATTATCTTAGTTTCAATTTTAAATATCTGTTTAAACTATATAGCAGTAGAAATGAAACCTGGCGTTAATAGTGTGAGTTGAAAAGAAGTGAGTTGAGGTTTTTGTTTTGTTTTTTGTTTTTTTTTTTTTTTAAAGGTTTTATATATTTATTTTGTTTTTGTTTTTCAAGACTGGGTTTCTTTGTGTAGACCAGGCTGGCCTTGAACTCACAGAAATCTACCTGCCTCTGCCTCCCAGAGTGCTGGTGTTACAGGTGTGTGCCACAGCGCCTGGCCAAGATTATATAATTTTACCTATATGAATATTTGGCTTGAATGTGGATCTTCACACCTTATATGTGCCCTATGTTTGTCAAATCCAGAAGACGACATCTACCCTGGAGGTACTGAGAACCAAACCTGAGTCTTCCACAGTTAAGAGCCAGTGCTCAACTGCTGAGCTGCCTTTCTGGCCCCAGAAATGAGGTCTTATTTTGGTTTTGTTCTTTTTAAACAGGGTTCTCAATGGTCCTGGAACTCACTTTTTAGACCAGGCTGTCCTCAGAGTCAGTTTCCCTAGTCTTGTCTTTTCCCCTTTCTTCTTTTCCTGTATGTAAATATATTAAAGTTTTTAGGTATCACTTTATGTGTATGAGTATTTTGCGTACATGTACGCAGAATGCATCAAGTACACACCGGGTACTCAAGGAGACGAGAAGAGGGAATCAAGTCCCCTGGCATGGAGTTACAGTTTTGAGCCAGCATGTGGGTTCTGGGAATTGAACCTGGGTCCTTTCTCTACAAGAGAAATAAGTACCTTTAACTGCTGAGCCAACTCTCCAGCTCCCAGCCTTCATATTTTTATGTTGATAGTTGATATGGCTCATAACTTACCACTGTCTTCTGTCCTCTGGCTAGAAATAAGTTGAGAGCTAGGCACAGGGGCACCTTCCTGTAACTGGCACTTGAGGCACAAGGATCAAGAACTCAAGGTATTTCTCAGCTGTATAGCAAATCCAGAGCCAGCCGCAGCTGCCCAGGTCCCTACCTCAAAAGAACAAACAAAAGAACCCCAAAGAGTTTTTTCAATGTTTCTATTTTCAGGTATATTTTTTTAAGATACTGATTTTTCTTGAAACTCTGGGAGGTTTGCTAACTGATACTAACATTTTCAGATATCCTTTATTCCTTAATTCATTAGGATTTTTAATTTTTGATTCTGCTTTGTGATTTTTTTCCATTTGTATTTTAAAATAAAATAATTAAAACCTTACTGGCAACTTGGTATTTGTGTTTACCAGCATCTTTCATCTTATAACCTGTAGTCTGAAAAATAGTTCCTTAAATGTTGGAATGTGAATTCTCAGTTGATAGATGATGCCATTTTTCTCAATAGTTGCTTTTGTCCTTTCCATGGGCTTAGTTTTCATGCTCTATGATAGTACAGCTTATCTGTTGAATGTCAGAGAAGTTAGAGTGATAGCAGGTAGTTTATTCATCATTCATTCATTTATTTATTGTTATTTTTTATTTTTCGAGATAGAGTTTCTCTGTATAGCAGAGCCCTGGCTGTCCTGGACTTGCTCTGTAGATCAGGCTGCCTAGAAGTCACAGGGATCCACCTGCCACTGCCTCCCGAGTGCTGAGATTAAAGACATGCGCCACCACACCCAGCAAGGTACTTTCTTTTTCTTTTTCTTTTTTCTTTTTTTAAGATTTATTTATTATTATGTGTACAGTGCTCTGCCTGCATGTACACCTGCAGGCCAGAAGACACCAGATCACATTATAGATCGTTGTGAGCCACCATGAGGTTGCTGGGAATTGAACTCAGGACCTCTGGAGGCGCAGTCAGTGCCATCTCTCCATCTCAACAGCCCCCAGCAGAGTGGACTTTTTCCCCTTTCTTTCTTTCTTTCTTTCTTTTTTTTTTTTTTTTTTTATACTCCTTATGTAGCTGAGAATGACATTGATTTTCTGGTCCACCCCAGTACTTGGATGCCACTCTACCCTTTTTATATTGCAGTATAAGGATCAGTCAGATTGAGTACTTTATGCAAAATTGACAGAGTGTCACCTGAGTAACATTCCTGGCCTCTGCAGATGAATTATACATTTATTTAGTCTTCTGTTTTATTTTAATCCTACTTGATCAAATACAGTGTCCCATTCCCTCTTTCCTCCTATTTTTGAGTTGACCATATGTAGCTCATGCTGTATTAGGAAAGCAGGCCTTGAACTCCTGATTCTCCTTGCCTCCACCTCCCAAATGTTGGGAACATAGGCATGTATGACCATACCTGACTCTTGATTCAAGAATTTTATGTTATAGTTGTATATGACTGCCCATTTATAAATACTTGTGTTAACTTTTAGAATGTCTAACTTTGTATCACAAAATCTTAATTAAAGGGAGCTAGATTTATTATAGTAAACCATTGTTGGGTGGAGGTCTCATCTTCAAATTTGTCATGGTGGTATCCCTATAGGTTATTGTAGTTTGGTGTCTTCTTTTGGTTTACTATACTTGTCTCATGGGAAATTCTAAGTGTTATTTAAAAAAAAACAAAAACAAAAAACCAACCTCAATCCAAGCAGAATTGCTGTGCTAGAACGTTTTTCTAGCACTCTGGAGGCAGAGGCAGGCATTTCTGAGTTCAAAGCCAGCCTGGTCTAAGAACAAGTTCCAGGTGAGCCAGAGCTACACAGAGTAACCCTGTCCCAGAAAAGAGAGAAAGAAAAAAAGAACATCAGTCTATGCTTTGTCATTAGACTTGGTTTTAATCTCTTTAATGATTTGGTCCTATTTTAATTTTTTGATGTTTTCACATTGTAATGACTAGAATATAATGCCAATAGTAGTTTCACTAGTGTTCTCTTAATTTTTGGGCACATGTCAGCTTTTTTATCTGTATCTACAAAACAAATATTTTAAGTGGATGAGTATTTAGCCTGCATGAGTGCATGTGCACCACATGTGTGCCTGATGCCTGCAGAGGCCATAAGAGGGTATTGGTTTTTCTGTAACTGGAATTGCAGGTAGTTGCTGAATCACCATATGGGTGCTGAAAACTGAACTGGGATCTTCTATAAGAGTGACAAGTGCTCTCGAGCATTGAGCCGTCCCGCCATACACACCTTTTATTTGAAAACATTCTTTTTAAGCACATGTTTGCATGCCAAGTGTATGTAGGTGTACAAGTAGTCCAAAGGCGTGAAGTTAAAGCAAGTTGCAGAAAAAAATAAAACAAAATAAAGCAAGTTGCAGGTATTTGTGAGCTGCCTAGTTGGGTGCTAAGAATTGAACTCTGATTCTCTGGAAAACCCAACATGTGCTCTTAATCACAGAATCATCTCTCCAGACCCTAAATCTTTTTTTGATACAGAATAATTTATTTATTGTTGTTTCTTTTTTGAGATAGGGTTTCTCAGTGTAGCCTTGGCTGTCCTGGGATTCTCTTTGTAGACCAGGCTGGCCTTGCACTCGCAGCAATCTGCCTGCCTTTGCCTCCCGAGTGCTGGGATACAGGTGTGCGGCACTGCACCTGGCCAAGAAATCTTTATATTTGTAATGTAAAACAAAATTTTCTAAATATGCTTGGCTTTGTTAAAGATTTTAAAGCATTTATTATGTATGTAGATGTTTTGCTTACATGTATTTCTTCATACCTCCTGCCCAGAGTGGCCATAAGAGGGCATCAGATACCTTGGAACTGTAGTTACGTATGGCTGTGAGCCACCATGTGGATGCTAGAAACTGAGTCCAGGCCTAACTGTCAGATCCTTGCTTTTTTATTCTTGTGACCAAGTAAATTTTTAGAGATCTTTCTTTTAAGGGATAAATGACTGTCAAGTAACAAAATGATGAGTAAAGATAGCGTTCTTGAGCAAGGGATACAGCACTCGGGTATTGTTTGCCTAGCATGGGAGACCGTAAATTCAGTCCACAGTAGGAAAGTAAAAAGGCGGTTATTTCTGAAATTTCTTAGTCTCCTTATGTAACTTTTTGTTTATTGGTAATGCCATGTATCAAAAGATAAACTGTATCTATATTTCGCTTATATGTAGTCTTTTTTTGTTTCTATTATTGATTTGTGATAGGATCTTAATATGTTACCTGGGCTAACTTTGAACTCACCTCTCCTTTTTAAATTGCCTTCCAAGTAGCTGGAACTACAGGCACGTGTCACCATGGCTCACTTTGTCTGTAGTGTTAAATCATCTTAGTTTAGATTCACTGTATGCTCTTTACATTATTATCTCTTCTGGGTCTTGGTCTCTCTCTCTCTCTCTCTCTCTCTCTCTCTCTCTCTCTCTCTCTCTCTCTCTCTCTCTCTCTCTCTCTTTTCTATGCTTGTACTACTCCTTAAATATCTACAGTGTCTAAACTTCACACATCATGTAGCTGTGTGTGTACTTCAGACAGGGTCTCTCTCTGTAGCCTGAAACTCATTGCAATCCTTAAACCCTTTGCTGATGGGATTACAGCCTATTCTGGTGATGGTAGCAGTGGTAGCTGCTTCTGCTGTTGTTTTTCTTTGCCCCATTATGAGAACTTAGAGTTGTTATATGGGAAATCTTTAATATGCATTCTTACTATATTTTTTCTTTAGTGTATTTCTAAATCTTTGTCAGAGGAAAACAGTATTTTTGTTTTGTTTTTGAGACACGGTTTGTCTGTGTAGCCTTGGTTGTCTTGAACTCACTTTGTAGACCAGGCCAGCCTCAAACTCACAGACATCGTTTGCCTCTGCCTCCCCAAATGCTGGGATTACAGGCATGCGTCACCTCAACCAGCTGGAAAACAGCATTTTTTCCCACTCTGATAATTGGTGATTTAATCCTTGGTAAATATTTTTAGAATGATTCAATTTCTTTATCATTGGTAGTATACCACAGCTCTGCTTTTCTTTTTTATGTACCACATTTTTTTTTTTTTTTCTGTTCTTTGAATTTTCTCTGGCTGATAGGAAATGTTCATTCTTTTGCTTTGAGAGGAAATTAAATTAGCTAGCCAGCCTAGAAGTTGGTTTGTGGCCTAAGCTGAGCTAGGGTATACTTGAATTGGTGATTCTTGTGTCCCAGCTTCTAGAATGCTGGGCTCTATAAGCATGTGCCACCATACCCAGCTAAAACAATAACTTATGTAATGTGTGCTAGTGATAGATAATTATATTCTTTCTAGGCTATTTTAGTTTATTTGATTACTAGTTACAGTGACTATTTATATGTAATATTTCCTACGAAATGGCTTTCCAGATCTTTGCTTACATTTACTTAATTCATGGTTTTTCTGTTTTTAGTTTGTTCTTTGTCCTGCTTTAACCATTGAGTGGGTCTGAATATTCAAAGATTCCATTCCTGTAAAGAGTGTTGTTCTCTGATACTAATGTGTTGGATCGTTGAACTTATTCCCCATCCTGCATCCTTTTCTTTTTTGAATAGCTTTAACAGATCCAAATGCTTCTGCCGCCCAGCAGGCTGTTCTCCAGCAGCACCTCAATAGTCTAACATACTCACCCTTTGGAGACTCCCCTCTCTTCCGGAATCCTATGTCAGATCCTAAGAAGAAAGAAGAGGTAATTGTTTTTTGTTTTAAGTAAGACTAAAACTGAGCTTTAGCTACCAAAGGGACAACAGTTAATGGATATTTACAAGTAAAATATATAGTTCCAGACCACTACATTTTGACATTTCACCCATGTGAGAAGTAGAGATGGTTTGGTAAATAAGCAGTTGGTTCTGATGTTAGGGGTCCTCCTGTATCCACTTGTCCAGTGTTCGGGTGAAACCTTTTCCTAAAATGGCTTTTAGGGATCAAACTCTGGTCTTCATGCTTCCAAAGCAAGTACTTCACTGACTGAGCCATCTCCAAAGTCTCATTTGATACTTTTTAAAGTATTGTGTAAATCTAGATTGTGATTAGATGGATATTACGTTATCCATACAATCTGATGCCTTACTTTGCCATGGGGGGCATCATGTTTAATGCCCTCTTATAGCCACTATGGGCAGGATGTATAAAGAAATAAATGCAAGGATACAAAGCCAAAGAAAGAACCTTAAGAGCTTGTCCATTGAGGGAACTCAGACTCTGAAAGTTTAAATATACTATAGCTCCATATAGTAGATGACAATAATAGAGTAACCAGTTTTTTATTCAGTGAGTAAACCATGTTATATAATGGACATCATCGTCCATTAAATGAAACAGAGTACATGGGTAAGCCTTGAAAGCATGCAAAGCAAAAGAAGCCAGCATGTTGCTACATTGTTTTATGTTGATATACCCAGAAATTGTGCTTGTCAAGGGATGAAGAGGAAATGGTATGTGCAGAGAGCCTTGGAAGTGATCGAAATGTGCTAGAATTAGTGATAGTGATTGCACAGCCTTGTAAAGACTGTAAAAATTACTGAATTATTAAAGCAGTTAATTTTCTCAACTTGCCAAAATCTAGCATCACTTACAGTCTCAACGAGAGATTACTTAATCGGGTTAGATTTATCTGTGGTGGGGTTGATTTGGGAAGATGCAGCCTAAAAGCAGACAGCATCATACCTTGGTTTTGAGCCCTGGGCTGTATCAGAGTACTAGACATGCATGGTGGGTATGAGGAGGCAACTGCTCAGGTTCCTGCTGTGGCTTCTCAACTAGATGCACTGTAGCCTGGAATTGTGAGCTAAAACAGACCTGTCTGCCTTAAGTTGCTTTTTGTTGGAGTATTTTAGCAACAGAAATGAGTTTGCACAATTACATACAGTAAGTGGCAAATTTTTATGAGAGCTTTGATAAATTTTTAAATTTTCCTGTGTAGTAGTGCACACTACTCCCAGCACTCAGGAAGCAGAGACAAGCAGCTGGTGTGAGTTCAAGACCACTCTGGTCTAGATAGTAAGTTTCAGGCTAGCCAGAACTACATAGTGAGACCTTCTCTCAAAAAACAAGTAAGAATTTTAAAATATTATAAGAAGCATAGTATACTTGTGTGAATTTGATGAGACTTTTCAGAGGAGGTAATATTTTTTTTCTTCTAATCAAAGACACCAAAATTTAAAAGGCCATGAGAAACAGTATTATCTGTACTCACATGTGTAGATATAGATGTTTATGAATATTTACAATTGTGTCTGTATCCGAAGATGGCTCTAGGTAGTTGGGTTTTTTGTTTTTTCCCCATTATGTGGGTTCCTGGAGTCAAACTCCAATCATCAGGCATAGGTTCTTTTACCTGCTGCGTCATCTCACCAGCCCGGGATAGAAAAACCGCCCTGAGGGCTGGAGAGATGGCTCAGAGGTTAAGGGCACTGGCTGCTCCTCCCCAAGTCCTGAGTTCAATTCCCAGCAACCACATTGTGGCTCACGACCATCTATATAATGTGATCTGATGCCCTCTTCTGGCCTGCAGGTGTACATGCAGGCAGAGCACTGTATACATGATAATAAATAAGTAATAAATCTTTTTTAAAAAAAGAAAAACCGCCTTGAAAATTTTCATGAGGATAGTCTGCTCTAAAAAGAACTATGACAACCTTTTGTTTTATAACAAAGTCTTACTCTAGCCTTTGTTGGCTTCAAACTTAGAGAACTATGTCTGCCTCTCACTGCAGATAGTGGGATTAAGGCATGCACCCACCACACTGGACATGAAAGTCTTTAAATGTAAACATCCACCTTGAAGTCATGGGATACAGACTTATCTGACCATGCTCAACAGTTTTCTTGAAGGATGATTCTCCCCCCCCCCCCCCCCCCAAGACAGGGACTCTCTGTGTAGCCTTGGCTGTCCTGGACTCTCTTTGTAGACCAGGCTGGCCTCGAACTCACAGTGATCCGCCTGCCTCTGCCTCCTGAGTGCTGGGATTAAAAGCATGTGCCACCACGCCCAGCGGAAAAATAAAGTTTTAAGATTTTTTTTTCCGTTACTATTTTTTAAAAATAAGAATAATATTGTCATGCTTGTTTTATACATTTAAAACTATTGCGTGCTGATAATTTTTCATGTTGTGTTAGTACATCTTTATAAAGCACTTTCCAAATCTGGTTTATCAATTGCATTTTAGAATATGTTAAAGCAGAGGCTGGAGGAGGCTCAGTTAGAACATTTACTGTTCTTGCAGGGGACTTGGATGCAGTGCTGTTTTCTAGCCTCCTAGGTTACCTGCATGTACTCAACACTTGCACACAAATTATGAAATTGGTGTTTTGGCTTTTGAGACAGGATTCCTCTGTGTAGCCTTTGCTGTTCTGAACTCACAGAGATCTGCCTTTCTCTACCTCTGCTTCCCAAGTGCTGGGATTAGATGCATGTACTACCACTGCCTGGCTGAAATAGATTTCTTATTTATTTAATTTTTTAAATTTTTATTTATTGTGTATATATTACTCTGCCTGCCATGTACACTGCAGAGCAGAAGAGGGCACCAGGCCTCATTATAGATGGTTGTGAGCCACCATGTGGTTGCTGGGAATTGAACTCAGGACCTCTGGAAGAGTAGTTAGTGCTCTTAACCTCTGAGCCATCTTTCCAGCTCAATAAAAAATTTTTTTAAAAATTATTTATTATTATGTATACAGTGATCTGCCTGCATGTACACCTGCAAGCCAGAAGAGGGCATCAGATCACATTATAGATGGTTGTGAGCCACATGGGGTTGCTGGGAATTTAACGCAAGACCTCTGGAAGAACAGTCAGTGCTCTTAACCTCTGTGCCATCTCTCCAGCCCTTAACCCTAATCTTAATAACTAGAAAATAAGCTGGTGCAAAGGATCCATTTCATGTACATATGTGATGGTGGGCATTAGTGTCCTTGGCTTAAGGAAGCCAGTACTTCAGAGAAGATAAAATTTTAAATTTGGTAAACCTAGTTTAGCCTCAAGTTGAGTACTAAATGTACGAAAGCCAAGCATGGTGGTGTATGCCTTTAATCCTCACATGTG
Organism: Acomys russatus; assembly: GCF_903995435.1. Taxonomy (NCBI): domain Eukaryota; kingdom Metazoa; phylum Chordata; class Mammalia; order Rodentia; family Muridae; genus Acomys; species Acomys russatus. The sequence continues at coordinate 54,130,189 of NC_067143.1, read as the reverse complement.
AGAGGCAGAGGCAAGTGTTTCTCTGAGTTCAAGGCCATCTTGGTCTACATAGCAAGACACAGGCAAACAAAGCTATATAGAGAAAACCCTGTCTCAAAATAAAAGGGTGGTGCCAAGGGCACGTCAGTCACTGAGCCTGGCTTTCCCCTATCCCCTTCCTTATTTTGGAGACAGTGAAACAATACCTTGCTATATAGACCTGGCAAGTCTGGGCCTTTCTGTGTAGCAGGGCTAGTCTTGAACATGGAGGAGTCTTCCTGCCTTAGTCTGCCAACTTCTTGGGTTACAGATGTAAGCTAACATATCAAGCTTGCTTGATGTTGTCATTTCTTTTTCAGAGACTGAAACCAACCAATCCAGCAGCTCAGAAGGCTCTTACTACACCTACTCATTATAAGCTCACACCTCGCCCTGCCACCAGAGTCAGGCCAAAGGCTCTGCAAGCAACAGGTACAGCCAAGTCGCATCTCTTTGATGGGCTGGATGACGATGAACCATCCTTAGCCAACGGAGCATTCATGCCCAAGTGAGTTTTATTTTTCTTAAACAAGATAATATAGTGATTTAGGTAATAAAACCATTTTAATAATCCTGGAGTAAAATAGTTAACACAAATATTTTGATTACTATGATTCCTTTTTTTGTTGTGTTTTTGCTATTCTAAACAGGGTTTCTCTGTGTAGCCTTGGCTGTCCTGGACTCGCTTTGTAGATCAGGCTGGCCTCGAACTCACAGCGATCTGCCTGCCTCTGCCTTCCGAGTGCTGGGATTAAAGGCATGTGCACCCAGATTGTGAGTCCAATTTTATATGTTCACAATTTATAACTCTAATCATCAGGGCCTCAAGATACAGCTCAGTGGTAGAGTGCGTGCCTAGCATATATACGATTGTCTTTGGATCACTAGCAGTATAAAAAAGTTTTTTGTTGTTGTTTTTTTAGTGTTAAAGGTCAGGCTAAGAAGAATTTATATTTCTTTTTAAATTTCTCACATAAGAATTGTTTATTGATACGGAACCAACAATAGAATAATTAGAAAAAAATAAAATAGGAAAGAGTATGGAAGTTTTTGCTGAGCGTAGGAACATCCACATAAATGATGCTTTAGACTAGCGTGTTGAGATGTCCATGGCAAAGGGCCTGAAGAAAATGACATAGCAGATTATTGACACCAGAAGAGAGGGGTTCTGGGTTGCTTATTCTAAATATGTAACTAGATAGACACTGGCATGCACACAAACATTTTTTTCTTAATCAGAAAAGTTGTAGGTTTTGTTTTAGTTCATTATTTATAAATCTTTTTTGTGAATGATGATAAATATATTACATCCTTTTTTAAAAAACAATAATGGGTTGGGGAAAGTTGGAGTGGTGGTGAGCATTAGTCCCAGCACTCAGGAAGCAGAGGGAGATGGATCTCTGTGTTCCAAGGCCAGCCTCGTCTATGGAACCAGTTTCAGGTCAGCTGGGACTATACAAAAAAGCCCCATTTAAAACAAACAAACAAACAAACAAACAAACAAACAATAAAAAGGGGGCAGGGGTTTGGGCTAGAGAGGTGGCGCAATGGTTTGGAACACTTGTTGGTCTTGCAGAGGACAAGTTCTTTTTTTTTTTTTTTTTTTTTTAATTTGTTCACTTTACATCCCGATTGTAGCACCCTCCTTCAATGAGTTCAATTCTTAGCAACTTTAAGATGCCTTACAGCCATCTTTAGCTCTAGTTCCAAAGGATCCCAAATCATCTTCTGACCTCCTTTGGGCGCCAGGTGTGCAAAACATACACCTAAAATAAATAAAGTTTTAAAATTTTTATTTTCTTTTTTTGAAATACGGTTGAGAACTGGGGAGATGGTTCAGTGGGTTGGGTAAGACCCTCTGCACAAGCATGGAAACTTGAATTCAGAGCCCCAGCACCTGCAGGAGAAGCCATACAGGGACACATAGATGGCTCTGCTTTGTGTGTCATAGTGGTACAGGAGAATTGCAGGCATTTTCTTTTCTGTTTGCTTACGTGAAAGACCCCGTCTCAACAAAATAAGGTAGAAAATGGTAAAGCAGGGTATCTAAGGCCTACTTCTGGGTTTTACATTGGCTGGTGCAACCATATACCTAATAAGTTAATTGCTTTGTCACAAAAGATAGAAAGTATAGTTTTGAGTTTATTGTGAATGATTTTTTAAAAAGCAGAGATAATGTATTCATATGTATTTCATAGCATTTTACTGAATAGTTAAACAGAGCCTTTATGCTGTTCTGCTTTCCATTCTGTAGCTGTGGTAAAACACTGACCAAAAGCAGTTTAGGAAAGAAAAGAATTTATTTGGCTTAAACTTTCTGCTTAGACTTTCATCATTGAGGAAAGTCAAGGCAGAAATGCAAAGTAGAAACCATGGGGGAATGCTGTTTCCTGGCTCACTCTCAGAATTGTGTATATGCGTGTATGTTGTATATACTCTTTTTTTTTTTCTCCCCCCCCCCCCCCCCCCCCCCACCCCCACCCCCCCAAGACAGGGTCTCTCTGTGTAGCCTTGGCTGTCCTGGACTCATTTTGTAGACCAGGGTGGCCTCCAACTCACAGTGATCCGCCTGCCTCTGCCTCCTGAGTGCTGGGATTAAAAGAGTGCGCCACCACGCCCAGCTTTTATTTATTTATTTATACAGTATTCTGCCTGCAGGCCAGAAGAGGGCACCAGATCTCATTACAGATGGTTGTGAGCCACTGTGTGGTTGCTGGGAATTGAACTCAGGACCTTTCAAAGAGCAGAAACTGCTCTTAACCTCTGAGCCATCTCTCCAGCCCCTCTGTTATATATACTCTTGAGTGCAAGTGTCCTCAGAATCTGGAGCCCCTGTGATTCCAGAGAATTACATAGATGGTTGTGAGCTGTCCTTTGTGGTGGGAGCTAGGAATCAAACACAGAGACCACTACAAGAAAAGTGTGTGTTCTATGTGTGTGGTTAAGTTAATAGGGTCTCTCTATGTAGCCCTGGCTATTTCTAGAACTTGGTATGTAGACCAGACTGACCTCCAATTCACATAGATTGTCTGCTTCTGCCTCTTACGTGCTGCGATTAAAAGTGTGTTCCATACACCCACCTTCAAGGATATTTTTCACTTTAATTTGCTTCTTCTCAGCTTTATTTAAAACAAGTACAATATATTTGAGGCTGTATGTTGTGATTGTTCCACTAAAAAATTTATATATGCAACTTATTAGGTGAGTTTTGGGTATACAAGAGTGACCTTTGGGACTCTAGTTTTTAAAATAAAAGCTGATACTTTAATATTTTTCTATTTCTTCTCTATTTTTAGAAAGAGCATCAAGAAATTGGTTTTGAAAAATCTTAACAATAGCAATCTGTTTTCTCCTGTTAACCATGATGCAGAAGATCTCGCTTCACCATCTGAGTACCCGGAAAATGGAGAGAGGTAAGCTGAATTCTGCTTCAAGATGTCAGCTGCTAATAGTTCAGGAGCCCCTAGATGTTATGTTATTACTTGTTGAGTACTTTAAACCTTAATATTAGTGGAGCTCTGATTAATTTCTACAGAACCACTTTTGTAATTCTTTTTGTTTGTTTTGGGTTTTTTGTTTGTTTTTTGTTATTTTGTTTTGCTTTGGGGTTTTTTGGGGGGGGGACTGTTTTGGTTTTTGGTTTTTGGTTTTTTTTTTTTTTTTTTTTTTTTTTTTTTTTTTTTTTTGAGACAAGGTTTTTCTTTGTGGCTGTACTGGACTCAGTTTGTAAGACTAGCCTCGAACTCACAGTGATCCACCTGCCTCTGCTTCCCTGGGTGCTATGATTACAGGTATGTGCCACTGCACCTGTATAGGCATACGGTTATTGTGTGATTTAAATTCTGATTTCCTGTCTCAATGTTGTATAAACTCTGCTCCCCAATTGTCCTCCTGATATGTCACTAAAGACGCTTGCAGCCAATCAATAAGCAAGGGAGAGAACAGGCCTGGACTTCCTGCCAGCCAGGGGAGGAGGAGTTAGGAGAGGAAGTGAGGAATTCAGCCAAGGGTAGCGGAGGTCCGAAGAAGATCAGGAGGAAGGAGCTAGAGTCAAGGAAAGCTACAAAGTGCAAGTATTGCTGTGGTGTTTGCTGGGAGTACGACAAAATAGCATAGAGGGTTGAAACAGACTTAAACTGCTCAGATTGTGTTGTGAAGCCTTGCATTATAAAAGAGTCTCAATTATTTGTGTGATAGCCAGGTTAAGAAATAATTAAGGGGCCCTGCACAAACTGATGAACCAACCAAGTACACGGCAAGCAGAGGACCCACACCCCTGATCTGATGTAGCCAATGGACAGGTCATTCTCCACATGGAGAAGGGGAGGAGAGAGCAGGGCACTGCCTCTGAGGGGAGAGGTCCTGTCGGAACACAGAGGAAGGGGATGCAGGCTATCCATATGAGACCTGATAGGCTCTGGTCTGATGGTGGGGGAGGAAGACCCCACCTGTCAGAGGTCATGGGGAGGGGAATAGAATGGAAAAAGGAAGGAGGGAATAGGAAGATAAGAGCAAGGGGATTATAATCAGGATGTAATGTGAATAAATTTGTAATTTTACAAAGGAAATCACTTTGTAATTCTTACGTATGGTTTTGGACAGTTTTCAGCAAGCACTTCTATTAATTTTATTTAGGTTTTTCATTTAGAAGATTACTGCGGAGCTGCTGGGAAAATAGTTCTAGTCAGTAAAGTGCTTGTCTTGAAAGCACAAGGACTTAATGGAGCCTAGCGACTGACATAACAGAAGAAAGCAGGGCCTGATGAAATGGCTCAGCAGTTAAGACCACTGACTGCTCTTACAAAGGACTAGGTTTCCGTTCCTAACACCCACATGGTGACTCACAACCATCCCTAACTCTAGTTCCAAAGCATCCACCACTCTCTTCTGACCTCTCTAGGCAGCATGTATGTGCATTCTATGCATACATATCTGGAGGCAAAATACTCATACACATAAGATAAAAATGTATAATATTAAGATTGAGTAAATGGGGATCCAGAAAGAGAGAGCACAGTCATTAAATACACTTGTTGCTCCTGCAGAGGAGTTGAGTTGGTTCTCAGTACCCTCATGGTGGCTCACAGCTGCCTGTAACTCCAGATCCTGGGGATCTGGTGCTTTTTCTGGCCTCTGCAGGCACTAGGCATGTATGTGGTGCACATATATTCATGTAGACAAAACCCTCAGACACATAAACTTAGTGAATCTTTAAAAAAAAAAAAAAAAAAAAAAAAAAAAAAAAAAAAACGGGGGGGGGGGGGCGGGGAGTGCTAGAGAGATGGCTCAGAGGTTAAGGACACTGACTTCTCCTCCAGAGGCCCTGAGTTCAATCCCAGCAACCACATGGTGGCTCACAGCCATCTATAATGTGATCTGATACCAGGTTGTAGGCAGAGCACTGTATACATAATAAACAAATAAATAAATAAGGAGCATAGTGGTGCATGCCTTTAATCCCAGCACTTGGGAGGCAAAAGCAGGTAGTTCTCTGAGTTTGAGAACCTAATCTACATAGGGAGTTTCAGGGCTATGCAGAGAGACCCTGTCTCAAACAAACAATAAATGAATAGATGAAACAGCCAGTGATGATGATATGCATTTATAATCCCAGGATTGTTTCTCTCCTTCCACTCAGTTCCTCTGCAGGAGCAACAAGTATTCTTAATGACAGTGGGCCCCAGGGATTTGGGGTCACTTACTATTTGTTTTATTCACTGAGCCCTCTTGCTAGCTTCATTGTTAATGGTTTCCTGGTCATTGTGGTGACTATGAGATAATTTAGTTAGTTCTCCATTAGTGAACATACAGAGATTATGTGGTAGTCTTTTTTTCAAAATAATGGGCTATCTTTTTTAAACTTTGTATTTCGGTGTCATTAAAATATTTCCAAACCTCTTAAAGCTTATAATATTAAAAAGTTTAAGTTCAAATTTTGAGATTTTTGAATTTTATGTTTGTGGGTGTTTTGGCTACAATTATATATGTGCACTGTGTGCATGCAGTGTCAGCAGAGCCATAAAAAGATAATCAGGTTCATTGAAGCTAGAGTTAACAAGTATTGATAGGTTCCATGTGAGTGCTGGAATCAAATCCTGGGTTTCTGGAAGAGCAGGTAGTGCTCATAAATGTTGAGCTATCTCCAACCCAGTTTAAAATTTCTTTGTTTTCTTTCTTTCTTTCTTCCTTCCTTTCTTTCTTTCTTTCTTTATTTATTTATTTCTTAAGATTTATTAATTATGTATACAGTGCTCTGCCTGCTTGTACACCTGCAGGCCAGAAGAGGGCATCAGGTTACATTATAGATGGTTGTGAGCTACCATGTGGTTGCTGGGAAATTGAACTCAGGGCCTCTGGAAGAGCGGTCAGTGCTCTTAACAGCTGAGACATTTCTCCAGCACTCAGTGTTTCATCTTGACATTAACCACTAATCATTTATTTTCACATACAAGTATTTTTTGTGTTTCAGTCAAAGATTTAGTTAAAATCAAGGCTGGTTAGATAGCTAAGGCTTTTGTCATCAAACCAGATGACCTAAATTTGATTCCTAGATCGGAGCTACATAGCGAGGGGGGAGGGGTGGTTTGGATTCATTCCTTTGAAAATGAGCATTACAGCCATGAAATCTAGAGCTAGATTTTCTGGGTTTTGTTTTTTATTTTATATGCATGGGTGTTTGGTTACATGTATTTGTGTACATTTGTATGCCCGATGGCTGAGGGGACCAGGAGAGAGTGTCAATCAGATCGCCTAGGATGGGAATTATAAACAGTTAAGAGCCACCTAGTAGGTTCTGGGGATTGAACCCAGGTCTCTATTAAAGCAATACATGCTCTTAACCACTGAGCCATCCTTGTAGGCCTAAATTTTCTTTTTTCAAACTTCAGCTGTAGGTAGTACTCAGAATATTGTGATATTAAGCAAGATTATTATTATTTTAGTTCAGTTAGAGACAGTAGTTAATCTTATTTTACATTATTACTATATTGATAAAATTTAAATTTATTTAATCATGCAGAGTAATATCAGATACTTAATAAATATTAATTTCTGTCATTGTTATTACTGTTGCCAAGGGCTAAGGTATTTTTTCATTCCTCCTTTTTCAGATTTAGCTTCCTGAGCAAACCCGTTGATGAGAACCACCAGCAAGATGGAGATGATGACTCTCTTGTATCACGCTTTTACACTAACCCTATTGCTAAACCCATTCCTCAAGCCCCAGAGCGTGCCGGGAACAAAAGCAACAGTAGCAGCAGTGTGGAAGATACCATCGTTGCTTTGAACATGCGTGCTGCTTTGCGAGACGGGCTGGAAGGGAGCAGTGAGGAAACGTCTTTCCATGATGAATCATTGCAAGATGACCGAGAAGAGATAGAAAACAATGCTTACCATATACACCCAGCAGGTCAGGACCACATACCTTTTATGCCTTTAAAATAGTCTAAGTGTCTTGTCTTTAGCTATAGTTTTGTAGTCAAAAGAGCACAGTTGTTTGTTTTTTTAAAGATTTATTAAGTATACAGTGTTTTGCTTGCACACCAGAAGAGGGCACTAGACCTCATCATAGATAGTTTTGAGCCACCATATGGTGCCTGAGAATTGAACTCACGACCTTTGGAAGAGCAAGGCAGTGCTCTTAACCTCTGAGCCATCTCTCCAGCCCAAGAGCCCACTTTTAGCCTAAGAGACTGTCCTGTCTACCTAACTTTGCAAATTCAAGTGAATTGCTTACTAGTGAGTATGTTCCATGGAGTATCTACAAATTTATTATAGGCTGTACCCTTTAAAAAGTGGCTTCTGTGGTAAGGAAAATTACAGATTTAGGCTAAGCTAAGTTAAGTAGACTTCATTAAATTTATTTATTTTTTTTTATTTATTTATGGGGACAAAGTCAGGGTCCTACTCATGCTTTCCCCAAACTTGGAGTAACCATTCTGCCTCTGTACCTCAAGTTCAGCACACAGTAGGTGGAGGCAGGAGGCTCTGAAATTCAAGCTCTCAGCGTCATATAGTAAGTTCAAGACCAGACTGATGCATGAGACCCTGTCTCAAAAAACGAAAATTCCAACTTGTTTCATAGAGAAAATTTTTATATGAAAGTAAAACGAGTACTGAGAACTGTTCTACCTGCAGATAATTACAATATTTTTTGACTTTTTGTCATAGGCATTGTTCTCACAAAAGTTGGTTACTATACTATTCCATCTATGGATGACCTTGCTAAAATTACCAATGAAAAGGGAGAATGCATTGTTTCTGACTTCACCATTGGTCGTAAAGGTAAGTGAATTTAGGGGTCAGTGTAACTCAGAGATTAACACCTTGCTATGTCATTAAGGGCAGCTCTTGAATTTACGATCTGTTTTTCCTGTATTTGGTTTCTCCCTGACATGGAATAATAGAAACATTTTGAAGTAACAAAGCAAGGAAGAATAAAGCCATGTAAAATTTGGGGCCTTAGACAATTTACCTTGGGTTTGGTAATATCTGTCTTATTATAATCCTTCATAATTAAAAAAACTTGAAGGTATATTGAATTTAATACTTTGGTTTGATTTCATACTATTAAATTGTTACAGATAATTTTCTTTTGATATACTTGCTTTGTGATACTCAAGTATTTTAATTTATGTAGCAAACTAGGAACCAAGTTATTCATACTTGGAAATTTTTGAAATAGCAGAAATGTAAACTGAAAGTGTTACATCCGATACAATATAATGCAGTTCCTCGCTCCCCATTCTTGCTGTATTTAGGAGGCAGGACAGTTAATTCTTTACTGCTAAAAGAAATGCAATCCATGAATTTCTAGAAAGTTTAAAATCCTAATATTACAGGTTGCACCTTCTTTGCTAATTAATTACTACAGATTTAAGGAAGTGTTTGCTCCTTCCTGAAGGCTCTATTTTAACCATTTGCTTTGAATTTTAGGGTATGGCTCAATCTATTTTGAAGGAGATGTTAATTTGACAAATCTAAATTTGGATGATATTGTACATATCCGAAGGAAAGAAGTTATTGTCTATGTAGATGATAACCAAAAGCCACCTGTGGGTGAAGGGCTAAACAGGTATCAATATTTTCACTAAATTGTAACTTTTTAATGTAAACATGCTATAAAATATAATTACCATTTTTCTACTTTGATTTGAAATTATATATGATGGTGATGCACTGTGACTTTATGTCCGGATACTAATTTCAGGGACCTTCTGCGCCCACCCCCCCACCCCCGCGCCCACCCCGCCCCGCCGGGTTTCTCTGTGTAACAGCTCTGGCTCTCCTGGAACTCGCTCTGTAGACCATGCTGGCCTCAAACTCACGGAGATCCACCTGCCTCTGCCTCCTAAGTGCTGGGATTAAAGGTGTGCACCACCACTGCCCAGCAATCAGGGACTTTCAACGCTAGAAATTTTCTTGTGCTTTTGATTAATTTTGCTTTTCAGAGCATGAAGCCTTGGGGAGTACACACACCATGTTCAGACCGTAGCACGTGGACATAGAGTTTCAGGTTTACAGGATTGTTTTGGAGATAGGTTATACAGCAATGTGAATATTCTTTTTTAATTTAATTTTTAACTTTCATTACCATGGCAAGACTAGGATAGAATGCCCAATAAAAGCAAGACAGAGGGTCTGAGAGATGGTTTAGTGGGTAAAGGGCCTCTGCTAAACTTGGGTACCTGAGTTCAAGCATTGAGATCTATGTGGTGCAAGGAGAGGAGCAGACTCACTCAAGTTGTCCTCTGACCTGCACATGAACACCGCAGCACAGTTGCACATGCATGCTTACACGCACACCCACTCATGCACAGAAGTGAACATTATTTGTTGTTGTTTTAAAGCAGAGCAGAGGGCAGGGTCTAGCTTAGTTGTAGAGCATGTGCTTATCAATGGATACAGCCCTGCGTTTCATCTCGAGCCTTGGCACTGCCCACATGTGAATATTCTTAACACCACTGAAACATATGGTTAGATGAGTTAAGATGAGTTTCAAGTTAGTTTTTTGCCACAATAAAAAGGTTACCACAAAATCATGTACGTAGTTACATAAACATACTAATTTGTGTCCTTCATAAAAAGCATGCAAATGAGGACATAGGACCTGAATTCTGATATTGATAGAATACACGTTATGACTGTTAATAAATATTCAGTTATTTGTAACATTCAAAACACCTGTATACATAATATATTAATTATTAAAAACTAATCAATACGTATTGTATTTGTTTCTTATGAGGCTCAAGATGCTCATCTAGGCAGGCTTTAACATGCATCTCCAGCCCAGGGGCTGTTACAGTAGTTAAGTGTAGTAGCATGTTCGTGACCTATACTAAGGACACTGTTAGTAACTGATCATGTGTATTTAACTATGTAGTTTGTGCATGTACACTTAAGTGAGTCCATGTCCCTGAGAAGTCCAGAGGCATTGTAGCCCTCAGGATCTGGGGTTATAGACAGTTGTGAGGTGTTTGATGTGGGTGCTGGGAGCCAAACTCAGGCCCATCTAGAAATGTAATATGTTGTCGTTTTTTTTTGTTGTTGTTGTTGTTTTAATTATTAAATTATTGTGTGTGGGTATTTTAGCCATGCATATGTCTGTACACTACACCCTGCCTGATGTTCTAACCTGCCTCAGGTTAGAAGAGGGTGACAGATCCTTGGAACTGGAATTACAGACCATTATTTACTTAAATTTACCTTTATTTTATGTGCATGAATGTTTTGACTACATGTATATCTCTGTACCATATGCATGAAGTGTCCCAAGAAAGGGTTTCAGATACCCTGAAACTTATAGATTGTTGTGAGCTGACATGTGGGTTCTGGGAACTGAACCCAAGTCTTCTGTAGCCAGTAATCTTAACCATTGAATCATCTTCAGCCCCCTCTTGTTTGTTTGGTTCTCAAGATGGTGTCTCACTCTATAACCAAGACTGGCCTAGAACTTGCTTTCCAGACCATACCAGCCTCTGCCTCTCATTTTTGAGTGCTGGAATTGTGAGGCATGAACCTCCATATCTCTCAAACCTATCTTTGCTATTTACTGTGTTAGTTGGAAGTCTTAGTTTGGTTTGGTTTGCTTTGGTTTTCTTCTTCTTCTTCTTCTTCTTCTTCTTCTTCTTCTTCCTTCTTTCTTCTTCTCCTCCTCCTCCTCCTCTTCCTCCTCCTCCTCCTCCTCCTCCTCTTCTTCTCCTCCTCCTCTCTCCTTTCTTCTTTTTTTTTTTCTTTCTGGGTTTTTGAGACAGGGCTTTTTTTGTGTAGCCCTAGCTCTCCTGGACTTGCTTTATAAACCAGACTGGTCTGGAACTCACAGAGATCTGTCTCTGCTTCTTGAGTGCTAGGATTAAAGGTGTGCACTACCACCCAGTCGTTTGTGGTTTTTTTCAAGACATAGTCTCACTATGTGGTACTAGCTGTCCTGAAACTCACCAGTGGAACAGGCTGGCCTTGAACTCAGAGCTCTACCTACCTCTGCCTCTCCCATGCTATGATTAGTGGCATGGACCGCAATACCCAGTTGTTATATATACTCTGTACCTGCCCATGTGTATGCATATATTAAATTGAGATTGTACACATGAGAAAACATGGAATACTTGTCTTTGAGTTTGCTTACTATAGTGTTCTCCACTGCCTGCAGATGCCCTGATTTTATTTTTTTCTTTACATGCCACTTCTTTTATCCGTTCACCTAATAGATGTCTAGGCTGGCACCGCATTTTCACTATTGCGAACAGTGTAGCCGTAGACGTGGGTGTGCAAGTTCCTTTGTGTGCTCGGGTTTTGGTTTTTTTCTTTGTTTTTCAAGACAGGGTCTCTCAGTGTTAGCCTTGGCTATTCTGGACTCGCTTCATAGACAGGATTAAAGGCATGTGCCACCATGCCCAGCCGTTTGGGGTTCTTCAAATATATAACCAGCGGTGGTATAGCTGGGTCACATTGTAGTTGTCTATTGGTCCTTTAAGAAAGGGCTCTAGCTTTCATAGTGGCTACACTTCTCTTTGTAAGTATAAAGTTTACAGTTTGCCTGTTTATACTTCATAGGAAGGCTGAAGTTACGTTGGATGGAGTTTGGCCGACAGATAAAACATCTCGGTGTTTAATAAAGAGTCCAGATCGACTTGCTGATATCAACTATGAGGGGAGATTGGAAGCAGTCTCAAGAAAGCAGGGGGCCCAGTTCAAGGAGTACCGACCTGAAACTGGTTCTTGGGTGTTTAAGGTATAGTTACTTAACCCAGTTCTAATTTTTGAAGTCACAAAATCTTTTTCTCATTATAAAGTAGATCTTTCTTAAACGTTGATGTATTGGGTAGGGGTGTCAATGTCAGGGTCTTCCTCTGTTGCTTTTTTAAGTTTATGTATTTATGTTTGAGGCATGGTTTCACTGTGCAACCTTGCCAGTCCTGCAGCTCAATTCATAGAAAAGACTATCCTTAAACTCAGAGAGCTGCCTGCTTCTCTCTCAATGTTAGCATTAAAGGCATACTGCATCCCACTCAGCTTACTGTTTGGAACAATCTCTCATTGAACCTGGAGCTCTCTTAATTCAGAAGACTGGCTGGCTAGCTCTGAGAACCCAAAACTGCCCTTACCTCACCAAGGCTGGGATTGTAATTGTGGTGGCCTGTATGTCTGCACAACAGAAGAGGGTATCAGATCCCATTATAGATGGTTAAGACCTACCACGTGGTTGCTGGGAATTGAACGCAGGACATGTGGAAGAGCAACCAATACTCTTAACCGTTGAGCCATCTCTCCAGTCCCCACCCCCATTTTTTCCTATTTATTCTTGTTCATTTTATGTGGATGAGTGTTTTGCATGCATATCTGTGAACCACATGAGTGTGTGGTGCCCAAAGAAGTGGTGAGCCTCATGTGGGTGCTGGGAATCAAACCCCAGTTATTTGCAACTACAAGTGCTCTTAACCACTGGGCCAGCTCTTTGATCTGGGGTGGTTATATTTTAAGTCTCATTTTATATATATAGACATGTATTTTTTTTTCAAGACAGGGTTTCTCTGTTATGCCTTGGCTGTCCTGGAACTCACTTTGTAGACCTGGTTGGCCTTAAACTCAAGTGCCTTCCTGCTAATGGAACTATCATTGTGTACCATCATGCCCAGCTTATTGTAATATTTATTATGCTTCATATATTCATTTAATTTTGAGTAACTTATGTGCACTGAATGCTGTAATAATCATAGAAAATTAACACACTAATACTTAGTTAATATTTTATTTGATATTAATTATTTGAAATTTATTTCTGTGCACTATGCCTTTGGAAGCCAGAATAGGGCATTGAGTCCCCTGGAATTAGAATTATAGACAGTTATGAGCTGACATGTGGATCCTCCGGAAGAGCAACCAGTACTTTGAACTGCTGAGCTATCTCTCCAGCCCCTGCTTTGACTATTTTAATATCTCTCCCTTTGTCTTTTTTCAAAGGTTGATATTATAAAAATTTTTGAATAGAAAAAACACTGTTAAAAATTGGCTTTGCAGCTGGGCAGTGGTGGCGCACGCCTTTAATCCCAGCACTCGGGAGGCAGAGGCAGGTGAATTGCTGTGAGTTCGAGGCCAGCCTGGTCTACAAAGTGACTCCAGGACAGCCAAGAAACCCTGTCTCGAAAAAACAAACAAACAAACAAACAAAAAAAAACAATTGGCTTTGAGATGGGATAACTATTGAGATGTAATATGAATAAATTAATAAAATTATATTTTACAAAAATTGACTTTGCTGGGTTTCTTTTTTTCTTAGGTCTCCCATTTTTCGAAATACGGCCTTCAGGATTCTGATGAAGAGGAGGAAGAGCACCCACCCAAAGCTACTTCAAAGAAGTTGAAGACTGCCCCTTTGCCTCCCGCAGGCCAGGCAACCCCTTTCCAGATGACTCTTAATGGCAAACCTGCACCTCCACCGCAGGTAGAGAAGGGCAGTGAATTTGAATGGAGCAATGATAAAGAAGTCAAAGCAGTCAGTCAGCTGTACAGCTGTGCACCCCTTGGGACTGAGTACAAGGGAGGGCACAGTGGTGCGGGCTGCCTTTTTTTACTCAAGATTTAAAGAATTTTTTGCTGTTTGGATAATTCTTCAGATTGTAATTTCCAACTTCTCTCATTTGGACTTTTAATATTTTCGATCAGTGATCACCTTGAGATAAGATTTTGCTTGTGCAGGTTTGATGCAAAGTAAATCCTTTTTTTTATTGATTTCATGATGTACAGTCTGATCTTGTTCTTTTACCTGCATCGCTTTTTAAAAGTCAGATTAGCTTTCTACAAGAGTTTAAATCCGTTTTCTGAAGTTATTTGCTTATACTTCAGGTAAACTCATAATACTGTATTTTAATAATCTTTATGAAAACAGATAATTTTTAAAATCAAGTAAATTATTTAACTTGGAAATAATCTGGACTACATTTCTTACTACAATTGTTTGTCTTAATGTTCCTTTTCAGTATTGTTAAACCAATATAAACCTTTAGTCCTTATGGGGAAAGGTTTGTAAATTTAATATCATATCAGGTTGTTTCTTTGAATGAGTACAGCTAGAGAGATTTACTTTAATTTGAATGTTTATGTTCGATCAAGTTAAAGCGATATTTTTAACTTACTGTCACAGTCTTTTGAAGAAACCTTGGCTTATGGGATTTTATAAAACACCCTCTACCTCTCAGCTGCTAAAAGCAGAATCTTTGGCATTTTCCATGCTACAATTTCTTTGGCTGCTCAAATGCGTGTGTGTGTGTGTGTGTTAATAATTTTTGGGGAGGCACTTCCTAGAGAATCTTGTGTATGTTCATATTTGTATGTACAGGGTAAGAGGGGAGGAAGGGATGCTAAATGTGGAAGTTGGAACAGTTGACAGACAAGTTTTATAGTCTCTGCTAATTGTGACTTAGAAGGCAGAAGAAGTCAGATCTCTGAGTTTGAGGCCAGCCTGAGCTACATAGTAAGACATTCTCTCAAGAAATCTGTAAGTGAACATAGGTTTTTGTTTTGTTTTGCTTTAAAAGATTTATTTATTTATTTATTTATGCAGTTTTCTGCTTGCATCCATACCTACACACCAGAAAAGGAAACTAGATCTCATTGTTGATAGTTGTGAGCCACCATGTGGTTGCTGGGAACTGAACTGAGGACCTTTGGAAGAGCAGACAGTGCCCCTAACTTCTGAACCATCCTCCAGCCTTTTTTAATCTTTTTTTCTTTTTATGACTTCTGTCCCAAATTGCTCTTTCTAGTGCTTGTTTGTTTTAGTTTTTTCTAAAAACAGAATCAATGTCTTTTCCCCCTTGCTGATAAACATGATGATACAGATATGGCTAGAAAACCAGGCATGGTAATGCATGCCTTTAATTCCAGCACTCAGGAAGGCAGAGGCAGGTGCATCTCTTGTGTGGTAGAGACCAATCCAGGACAGGCAAAGCTACACAGAGAAACCCTGTCTCAAAAAAACAAAACAAAAAAATATATGGCTAAAAAAGAAATGCTTCATTTGTAAAAACTTTATATAATATTGGCACTTAGTAGTCAGCTTTAATCACCAGAACCAAACACTAGGAAAAAAAAACAAACCAGATTCCTAAGACAGTTAAATAGGCAAGAGCTAATTGAAAAAACAGAGACCAAAAGACACCTTAGAACAAGCTGTAGCCAAGAGAGAACTACGAAAGATGCAAATTGGGCAAATAGAATATAGGGAGCTGGGGTACTGTGGTTTCAAGAAGTTGATGGATAGTGATCAGAAATGAGAAACAGACAAGTTTTGTTTATGTGCATCATGCAGACTTTGCTTGTGTTAGGCTGACATTCTGCAGCAGCCCTTCCTTTTCCCTGGTGGCATTTGAGGGAAATAGAAGGTGCCAATGGCTAATTCTTAGTATTAGTTGCTAGGATCCTTTGCTTTGCTTGGCACAGGGAGACATGTAAACAGATAGTACTTTCTTTTCATTCTTTGAGTCAAAGTTGTTATCACATTGCTGCCTTCTTCGAGAGGCTGATTTCCATAAAGTGTTCCTGAAGTCTGATGGAGAGAAAACTCGGGAGTGTGGGGGGATATCACAGAATAACTCAGACTGTAACGAAAAGAAAATCAGAAAAGGAGACAGAAGATTGTAATTTCTTGACCTCTTTAGAGAAGTTTGTATTTTACTTTAAGAGTCACATTTCTACAACACTGCTTTTGATCGTCCTGTAGTCTCAGTTCTGTGTTTCCAGGTGGTCTATAAGCCTTGCCTTTGCTCCTAAAAACGCAGGTATGACTAAGCAACCAAAAAATATTTTTCTATGATCTTCGAAAACTTTTAGGTGAGAAAAAATGTTGACGCAAAATTTTTTGTTGCAGCTAAATTAAGCCTACTGTGAGAATGCTTTTTCTGTGGGTGTTTGTTTGTTTTTTGTTTGTTTGTTGTGTGTTTGTTTTTCTTCTTCTTCTTCTTCTTCTTCTTGTTCTTCTTGTTCTTCTTCTTCTTCTTCTTCTTCTTCTTCTTCTTCTTCTTCTTCTTCTTCTTCTTCTTCTTCTTCTTCTTGTTCTTTGTTTGTTGTTGGGGTTTTTGTTGTTGTTGGTGGTGGTGGTTTGTTTGTTTTGTTTTTCCAAACATGGCTTCTCTGTGTAGCCTTGCCTGTCCTACACTAACATTGGAGACCAGGCTGGCCTGAGCTCACATTGATCCACCTGCCTCTTGAATGCTGGGATTAAAAGCATGTGCCACCACACTTTTTTTTTTCTCCTTGATTTATTTATTTATACAGTATTCTGCCTGTATATGTGCCTATAAGCTAGAAGATCTCATTATAGGTGGCTATAAGCCATCATGTGATTGCTGGGAATTGAACTCAGGACCTTTGGAAGAACAGCCAGTTCTCTTATCCTCTGAACCATCTCTCCAGCCCATTTTTCCTTGTAGTTTTTTTTTTTGTTTTGTTTTTTGTTTTAGATTTATTTATTTATTTATTTATTATGTATGCCATGCTCTGTTTGCATGTACTCCTGCAAGCCAGAAGAGGGCGCCATATTACATTACAAATGGTTATGAGCCACCATGTGGTTGCTGGGAATTGAACTCAGGACCTTTGGAAGAGCAGGCAGCACTCTTAACCACTGAGCCATCTCTGCAGCCCCTTTTCCCTATAGTTTTATTAGTTTTAAGCTCCTGGAGAACAGCCGGCGCCATGGTGAACACCTGTAATCCCAGCACTTGAGGAGGCAGAGGCAGGTAGATTCCGGGCCGGCCTGGTCTACAAAGTGAGTCCAAGGCAGAGAAACCCTGTCTCAAGGGAAAAGAAAGGAGGAAAAAAAAAAACAAAAAGCAAAGTCTGGAGCACTTTACTTCTTAGATTAGCCATCACTTCAGATCTATGGATCTTCCATTAGGTTCCCACATACTTAATTTTTAGTAATTCTCCCCAGCTGATGGGGATATATATTGGCAAGTTTTGAAACTTGCAAGATTTGAAACTTTTGACACTCAGGTAGGTGTAGATGCAGCTTTACTCCAACCTTGTAATGAAATGAACCTGAATTCAGTAACAATAAGTCAAGCTTGCTCTGAATCCTCATCATGTTCTGCCAGTAAACTCATTCAAAGAATGGTGGAAAATTAAGTTTTTTTTTTTTTATATGTATGAGTATTTTGTCTGCATGTATATGTGTGTACCTGTTGCATTCCTGGTGCCTACTCAAGTTAGAAGAAAACATCAGATCCCCTGGAACTTGTGTTATGGATGGTTATGAGCCACCATGTCAATATTGGAAACCAAACCTGGGTCTTTTGAAGAGCACCAAGTACTTTTAGCTGCTAAGCCATCTCTCCAACCCCAGTTTTAAAAGTTTTTTTTTTTTCCCCAGGTAAAAAGATATTATTTAGGAGATAAGATTTATGTATGCTGTGACTTGAAATAAAGAGAAATTATCCTAAAATGACCCAGTTATTAACTCTGTGTGTGTGTGTGTGTGTGTGTGTGTGTGTGAGAGAGAGAGAGAGAATGTTTAGTTATATGGCCATAATTTCATTTCAGATATTAGACGTGTTGATTTTCTAAAATTAATTTAAATATAATTAGCCCTTACCCTTCATGCAGAACCATCCTTTAGGGTAAATGTTCAAAACATGAACCTTTGAAACCCTTCCATGTAATTTTGGGAAGGGGGTTTTCGAGACAGAGTTTCTTTGTGTAGCCGTGGCTGTCCTGGAACTTTCTCTGTAGACCAGGCTGGCCTCCAGCCCACATTGGTCACCTACCTCTGCCTCCTGAGTGCTGGGGTTGCAGATATGCAGATATGCCCGACTTTATTTTATTCTTCATTTAAGAACATGTTAACAGCCAAACTGATGGTGCACTCCTTTAATCCCAGCATTTGGGAGGCAGAGGCAGATGGATCTCTGAATTTGAGGCCAGCCTGGTCTACAAAGTGAATCCAAGACAGCCAGAGTTCTGTTATACAGAGAAACCCTGTCTTTTAAAAGAAAAAAACCAAAAACAAAACAAAACAAAAAACAATAATAAAGAAAAGCCCCACAGCATGAGTTATCTTCCTTTCCCCTCAGACTTAAGAAAGTGTATATTTAAAGCACAGTATTGATTGAATGTAGTTTTGTTTTTTGTTTTTTTCCGAGGCAGGGTTTCTTTGTGTAGCCTTGGCTGTCCTGGACTTGCTTTGTAGACCAGGCTGGCCCCAAACTCAGAGATCAGCCTGCCTCTACCTCCAGAGTGCTGTGATTAAAGGCGTGTGCCACCACACCCAGCTGAATGTAGACCATTTTGAGTGTAAAAATAAGCCTTTTTGGAAGGTTTTCAGTTGTGAACCATATCCTCAGTTTTCAGGTTTTTTGCTTTAGCAATACTTTCTATAAGTAATGTTTATAATGCATTGTGCTTGTATTTAGAAAGAAGCCAACGGCTGGCCGGTGGTGGGGCATGCCTTTAATCCTAGCACTTGGGAGGCAGAGGCAGGCAGAGTGATTGTGTTCAAGGCCAGCCGGGTCTACAAAGCAAGTCCAGGACAGCCAAGGCTAACGCAGAAAGACCGTCTCTGTCTCGAAAAACCAAAAAAAAAAAAGGTCTGAGTTCAATTTCCAGCAACCACATGGTAGCTCACCACTGTCTACAATGAGATCAGTTGCCCTCTTCTGTCATGCTGGCACACATGGGAGCAGAATACTGTATAAATAATAAAATCTTTATTAAAAAAAAAAAAACAACACACAAAAAAACAAGAAAATGATGATGCCTAGTCAACTTTCCTGTAAATACCTTTCATTCCCAGACACCTCTTGGGAGTTCTTTTTTCCCCCCACTCTCCTTGGTTTATAACTTTTTTATTGTTCTGAAAACTGGCTTAGAAAATATATCTGGCCTGCTAACATTTCTTGAAAAGGTTTATTTTAGGGTAGGTTTTTGAAATGTCTTAGATATACTTTACTGAAATCTGTGCAGGATTTATGGTGTTTCCCTTCCTACTTGTCCATTTACTAGGTGATACCATCTAGCTTTAATGACTGTGTGAAGATGGATCATAGAAATGTTCAGCACTCTTCTTAAATGCATGTCCTGGCTCCCCTTCACCCCTTTGTCTAATCTTGTCCTCTTACAGCCAGCTGCTTTTCTCCTGGGTGCCAGCTGCTGCATTAGGTAGAAAACACAAAGCACGTGTTCTTTGAAGTAGTTAGTTTATGTTCATGTTTCTAGATACAGAAAACTGTAAACCATAATTCCTGTTTTCAAGCCTTGACTACCTGGTGACCATACATATGTAATAAATGATAATAAAATTTGATACATAGTGTTAATGATTTTCTGTTTTTTGAGACCGGATTTCTCTGTGTGGCATTGGCTGTCCTGGATTCACTTTGAACTTAAAGATGTGCCTGCTTCTGCCTCCCAGAGTGCTAGAATTACAGACATGCACCACTACGCCCTGCTGATACATAGTGTTAAATAGGAGGAACTGGGTACCGTGGAAGTCAAAACCAGTATGGTACCCTACAGATAGAATGGGGAGCATCATTCAATTTGTGAAAGGGAATGCTGGGTGAGGGTGTAGCTCAGCTTGGCATGCACAAGGCTCTTAGTTCCAGCCCCAGTACCACATTAAAGACTTGGTGCCTCAAGCCTTTAATCCTAGCACTTGGGACGCAAATAAGCGGATCTTTATGAGTTTGAAGCTGGATTGGTCTACATGGTGAGTTTCAGGGCACTCAGGACTGTAGTGAGACTCTGTCCAAAAAAATGAACATATTAAGGAACTTACGGGATGAAAGTTTTCCCATAATTTTTATCATGGGGGCGTCATTCCAGGGTTCTTACTAGGCCCACTGCTTTACCACTGAGTTTCCAGCCCCAGGATTTTAAGGAATAAAAGTAGTTTGATGCTAATATCTTCACCTTACATTCTTCGTTGCTGTCAAACCCATCTGTGTCCCTGACAATGTTAGGAGTCTGCTGAGCCACTGAGCTTGCTTTAGGAATATTATCTAGCTTTATTAAAGCAGCTTTTGCGCAATGTCTACAACGTAAGTAGCAATATACCCTGTACCTTAGCTGCTCAATTTTTTTTTGGTACTTGTTCATAAGGTCAATCTTTTAGTAAGGATATTTGTTAGAGGAACGCAGGATAGCCATAGTAAGTGTCCACTTGAAATAATTGAACAATAATTTTAAACAATAGTTGACATTTTTGTACAAAGGGATCATGAAAACTTCCTTTTTTAAAAAAAATTTATTATTTATACAGTGCTCTGCCTGCATATGTGCTTGCACACCAGAAGAGTGCACCAGATCACATTGTAGATGGTTGTGAGCCACCATGTGGTTGCTAAAAATTGAACTCAGGACCTTTAGAATAACAGACAGTGTTCTTAACTTCTGAGCCATCTTCATGAAAACTAAATGTTTAAAATGTTCTGCCTGTATGTGTGCCTGCCTGTCAGAAGAGGGAGCCAGATCTCGTAGATGATTGTGAGCCACCATGTGGTGGCTGGGAATTGAACTCAGGACCTCTGAAAGAGCAAACAGTGCTTTTAACCTTTGAACCATCTCTTCCAGCCCCATGAAAACTTTTTTTTAACCAAGTGCAGTATCATCTTAACTGTAATGCCTCAGTACTGGGGAGGCTGAGACAGCAGGATGTGTATTAAAAGACTGCAAGGCATACATAGTGAGGTATTGTCTCCAAAATAAAGGTTCAAAACTTTAAATGTTTTTATTTATAGACATTTCTCCTGCTTCGATGTCTGTGTACCGTGTGTATGCATTACCCTCCGAGGCCAGAAGAAAGCATTGGATCCGTTGGGGACTTTGAGTTATAGGCCATTGTTAGCTGTCATGTGGGTGCTGAGACTCAAACCTGAGTCCTCTTGTAAGATCGACCAGTGTGCTAACCCCTGAGCCATAGCTCCAGCCCCTGAAATTTTTATTTTTATAGTGACATTGAAATCCTGTTTTTTTGTTGTTGTTGTTTTTTGTTTTAAGTTTTTTTTTTTAACTATATAACAGCATCCATTTAAAATGTAGCATAAAATAGGACTCTCAAGAAAAATCAGTCATTATGCAGGGGGTCATATATGTTAGAGCTTGATAGAAGAAACAGTTAATAGTACCTTTTTTCTTGAAAATGTTTTATGACTTGTTGCAATCATTGGTTAACACCTTATAGATTCTATGTGTTTAAGACATGACATAACAAATTTGTATTAAACTAGTTAGTTTATAGTGTACTTCCATTTTATAAGCATTAGCCTTTTACTATAAGGTGGTGGGTGTATGTGTGTGCATGTGTGTAGAAACTCAGGGTTGATAATGGTAGCCTCCTCTACCACTGTCTACCTTACATCTTTGAGAAAAGGGTTTCTCACTGAGCCTGGAGCTAACCATTTGGCTAGTCTAGCTGCCCAGCATGCTCCAAAGAGCCTCCTGCTTGTGCCCCGCAATGACTGACTCTTACATTGGTGCTGGGGATCTAAACTTAGGTTCTTGCACCATATTTAATGAGCCTAGACTATCATTAACTCTCTGTTGTGATTACATCTTTAAAGTTACTTTATAAATGTAAATATAACTTGATTTTTTTTTTTTAAACAGTATTCCCAGATTGGAATTGCCCATGATACTATTATAGTTCATCCTTCTAGGGAAACGTCCTCATATTTTACATAAAACCGCACATAAAAGCACAGCTGATTCTAGTGACCTGGATTAAATTCCAAAACCAAAACTATTAACTAAAAACTTATTTATAGCCAGATAGTAGTGGTTCAACCTTTAATCCCAGTACTTAGAAGGCAGAAGCAGACAGATCTCAGAGTTTGAGGCCAGCCTCTTCTACATAGTGAGTTCCACGACACCCAGGGCTACACTCTGTCTCAAAAAACCAACAAAACAGAATGTAAAACTTAGGGCTGGAGAGACCCAGATTTTAGGTCCTAACGCCTACATAGTGACTCATAGCCATCTGTCACTCCAGGCCCAGGAAATCTAAGCTGTCTTCTAACCTCCTCTAGCAGCAGACACACAAGGGCACATTTACACACATGCAAGCAAAACAAACACATTAGAAAACGGCTAAGAATATAATTGGGGAGAGTGCCTATCTAACATGCCTTATAATCGTGCCTTTTTTCTCTTTTCAATCACTTCCAACTATAAGACATTTAAGAAGGCAGATTGACCCTGTGTAAATCAGGAAATTATAGTTGCTAATGAAGGGGGTAAGAAGACCACTTTTTGGGTGTTGACTCAGATACTCAACCCTGGCTCATGAAATTCCAAAATGAACCATTTTGTTAAATTCTGCTTTCATCTCTTTCAGTGTGCAGAATATAATACTTCTATATCATATTCCAGGCAAAATTAATCCACTCCTACCGTTTGTCTTCTTTTAATTTTGCTTCTCTGTTTTTGCTGTCTGCAGAGCCAGAGCCCAGAGGTGGAACAGTTGGGTAGAGTGGTGGAGCTGGACAGCGACATGGTAGATATCACCCAGGAGCCAGTTCTGGAATCTGTGTTGGAAGAGAGCGTGCCTGAGGAGCAGGAGCCTGTGTCCGCGTCAACACACATTGCATCTTCACTGGGGATTAATCCGCATGTTTTACAGGTGAAGCTCTGGCCCACCCTTACTGTGGCAGGAAGCCACACAAGTATCTAATCTCTTAAGACTTCACTTAAGACTATTGAGAGTTCATTATAATGAAAAAGGAAAAAGTAGTAGGTTAATGTCACAGGCCTCCTTTTCCTGTTCAGTTTGGGAGCCTTATGTTTATGGTGAGAAGGCAGTCTCTGTGTAGAAGACATGTTTTCTCAGCCAAGCTTTGTACCTTCACTACCCTGACTTTACACAAGTCATTTAATAACTGTTAGCACTAAGTTCGCTTCAAGTCCACTTTGTCTACTTTATAGAGTAATTTTGAGGTTTCAAGCTTAGAAATTCTAGAAGCATGGTAAATACGTGTTTAATCTCTTTCCCTCTTTCTCTAGCTGCAACCTTTTTGTTTAGCCTTTGGCTTATGTTTGACTTTAAAATCATTTACTCAGCAGATAAGTATCCGCTGTGTGCCGGACCTGGTTAGACCCAGTGACTGCACAGAAGAGCATCACATGACTTCGGTCCTTCAGGCACATGCAGTGTGGTGGTGTGGTGGTTACAAAAATGTTATACTTGTTCTTGGCATAGAATTTAGAACAAACAGTATTTTTTGGTTCATATTAGCTGCATTTTTTACGGTCTTTCATTTGTGACAAATAGTCATTTGATAGATACTGCCTTTTTTTAGATCATGAAAGCATCATTGCTTGTTGATGAAGAAGATGTAGATGCCATGGATCAACGCTTCAGTCACTTCCCTTCCAAAGGAGATACTATTCAAGAAATTTGTTCTCCTAGACTCCCCATTTCAGCCTCCCATTCATCAAAATCCCGCTCAATAGGTACAGTATAAAATGTGCTGTTTTCAAGAAAACATTCAAGTTAGAGCCTCCTTTTTTTTTTTTTTTTTTTTTTTTTTCCCTCGAGACAGGATTTCTCTGTATAGGCCTGGCTGTCCTGGACTCACTTTGTAGACCAGGCTGGTCTCAAACTCACAGAGATCTACCTGCCTCTGCCTCCCGAGTGCTGGGATTAAAGGCATGCATGCTTTTACACCTGGCTTTGTTTTTGGTTTTTCAAGACTGGGCTTTTCTGTGTAGCCCTAGCTGTCCTACATAGAAGTTTTAGGGCTTCTGCTAGAGAAATTGATTCCGCTTAGTCGGAGCAAGAGGCAGGCAGATCTTACCGAGTTTGAGACCAGCCTGGTCTATAAGTGAGTCCAGGACAGCCAGGGTTACACAGAGAAACCCTATCTCGAAAAAACAAAACAACAAAAATAAAACAAAAGGTGCCCGGGCATGGAGGTGCTAGCCTGTAATCCCAGCACTTGGGAGGCAGAGGCGGGCGGATCTCTGGGTTTGAGGACAGCCAAGTCTCCAAAGCAAGTCCAGACAGCCAGGACTACAAGAGAAACTTAAAAAAAAAACAAACAAAACAAACCAACAGGCATGATTTATTTTTAACACCCGTTATACTCTTACTATCATCTAAGGTGAGGAGATTGCTGTCAGTTTGAGGTTACCCAGAGCGACACAGCAGACCCAAGTAGCTGGAGAGATGGCTCCACAATTAAGAACACTGTTGTTGTTGGGGAAGATCCCAGTTCGGTTCTTAGAACTTACATGGTTACATAGTGGCACTCTGTTCTCCAGTTCCAAGGGACCTGACACCTTCTGGCTTCCCTAGCCACCAGGCACACACATGGTGCACAGACAATACATTGAAAAACTCAGACATACACATTAAATAACTTTGTTGTGAAAAATAATAAATGGGTCAGTGAAGGTGCTTAGCAGAAAAGTGTTTGCCGCTTGATCTGGAAACCACATGGTGGAAGGAGAAAAATGACTCCCTGAAGTTATCTACCATGGTACATGCATGTCACCCACGTGCACATACACACACAAAAATAATGTTTTAAAAAAGTGAAAGTCCTGACAAGGGCAAGTTTTTAAGTATTTCTGTATGAAGAGAACACTTGTGGGTGTGGATTACATATTCAGCTCTAAACACTACAGTACTTAGACTGTTCTGTTAAGTTACCGAGTTCCTTTTATTTAGCCCTTACAGTGTCTTACTGCTTTCTAGGAATAAATGTTTTTCATTGGTAGTTTCTACTTTTTCCTAAACCTTTGAAAAATTCCTGTGTAGTAATTACATATTAGACTTAAAGCTTTTCCTAGTAGGGTTGCAGAGTACCGGTCTTGGGAGATGGTTGCTCAGCAGTTAAGAAAGCTGATTGCTGATTCTCAGCATCCTCACTGCATCCTCAACACTATCAGTAACTCAGTCCATGGTTCACAGTGCCCTCTTCTGGCCTCTCAGATACTGCATGCAAATGCTGCTCAGTTATGCCGGCAAAAACACACAAGCGTGTACGCAATTGTAATTTCAAAATACTTTGAAAGCTAAAGAGCTATCACTGGAATTTTTGTTAATGTCTTATTAAAAACTAAGTGGGGGCCAGCAGGAAGACTCAGCAGGTCAGAGATGCTTGACAACCAGCTGGGTGACCTAACTTTGGTCCCTAGACCCCACACAGTGGGTGGAGTGAGCCAGCTCCCCAAAGTTGTTTTCTTACCTTTATTTGTGTGCCATAGTGCACACACACATAAAAATACAATTTGAAAATCACATTTAAATGGTTGAGAGAGATGGTAACCCACACTTATAGTCTCTGGCCTGTTGAATACAAGGCCAGCCTGAGATTTATAGCAAGATGCTATCTCTAAAACACACTAGATGTTTGCACTCATAATAAACTTGACTTTTAAAAATACTCTGTCTTGCTGGATGGTGATGGAGCATGCCTTTAATCCCAGCACTAGGGAGGCAGAGGCAGGTAGATTGCTGTGAGTTCAAGGCCAACTTGGTCTACAAAGCAAGTCCAGGACAGCCAAGGTTACATCTTAGCTAGATGTGGTAGCTCATACCTGTGATCCCATCCTGGTCTCCAGTGTAAGTTCCAGCACTCAGGAAGCGGAGGCAGAAGCCAGCTTGGTCTGCAAAGAGTTCCAGGACAGCAGGGTTACACTGAGAAACAATGTCTCAAACAAACAAACCTACTTTATCTTAGACTCTGTGTTGTGGGACCTGCCTTTAATCCTAATACTTAGGGCACTAGACGAGGATTTTGAGTTCAGGATGAACTTGGCCCCTTAGCAATAGCTCATCTCAAAAGGAGAAATTATTTTTAATTTATGTATATGGATTTTTTTTCCTGCATGTATTTCTGTACACTTCTGTGCCTGGTGCCCACAGACACTGGGGGTGGGGGGCAAAGTGTTATCAGATCACCTGGAATTGAGTTACAGACATTGTAAGCTACAGCATATGTGTTGGGGATTGAGCCCAGGTCATCTGGAAGAGCAGATTATGTTCTTAACCTCTGAGCCATCTCTCTACCCAAGAAAAAAAAGACCCTTGGCTTACTAAAGCATCATTTAATAACATTTCATCAGATCTAGCACTGAGCATTATAAGTAGGATCTTGAATTTTGATCTGTGTGGATTGTTAAATAGTTTTGTTTCAGTTTGGGGGTTTTTTGTGTTGTTGGGTTTTCTATTTTGTTGAGTTGTTGGGTTTTTCTAGACAAGGTATAGACTTGCAAGTATTTAAGCAAGTATATTTATTCATGCAAGTATATAATGTCCTTTAAATTTTTAGATTTATTTATTTTATGTTTAAGTGTGTTGCCTGCTTGTGTATATGTGGAAAAGTTGCCTGCAGAGACCAGAAGAGAGCGTCAGATCCCTTGAAACTAAAGTTATGGATGGTTGTGAGCCCCCATGTGGGTGCTGGGTACCAAACTCAGGTCCTCTGCAAGAACAAGGAATACTTTTAACTGTTGAGCTGCCTTCTCTGCAGCCGCTATAATGTCCTTAGCATATCATTTATTTCCTCACAGCCAGTTACTTTGCCCCCCTTTTTTTTTCTTCCTTGGTCCACAGATTTCACTAGTTAACTTTGTTCTCCAGATAGTTTTTCTTCTACTTCCATGTCATCAATACATAAATAATACCTAAAACCCAAAAATAAAATATGCAATATTTGTATTTCCAGGACTGATCTAATTCACTACATATAGTTATCTCCAGTTGCATTCATAATTTTAAAAATAGTTGTGTTGCATTTCAGTAAGGATATGACCCTTCATAGCAGTTTCACCCAAGCTTATTACCAAGTCTTGCCATGTGATAGCTTTGTGGGTTTAGAAAGGCCACTTTGCTGAGCACAGATTCCTCGCTTTTTTTTTTTTTTTTTTTTTAATTAAATTTTACTTATTATTGGGTTTTCAAGACAGGATTTCTCTGTGTAGCTTTGGTTGTCCTGGAACTCACTACCACAGCCCACCTAGTTTCCTCACTTTTAAAGGTTGAGTGGTATGGTAATGTTTACTGATTAGGGTTACTGAAAAGTTAAATATACACATATTGTTTGTTTTAACTATGGTTATTAACATCACATTCTTTAAGAATTCTTGGGTTTGTTTGTTTGTTTTGTTTTTTTGTTTTGTTTTGTTTTGTTTTTTCTTTATAAAATCTTTAAAATGCTGCTTTGATTATGTGGCTGAAAAGGTACTTTTTGTGGGCTGGAAAGATGGAGCAGTGGTAGAGAGCTTGTACTGCTCTTGAACAAGACCCGTTTGATTCCCAGCACCACATCAGGCAGCCCACAACTTCATGTAATTCCAGTTCCAGGGCAATTGGACACCTGGCATCCATAGGTGTCTACAGTCATGTAGACATACATACACATAATTTAAAGTAAAACCTCTTTTTTAAAGTAAATATTACGGCACACTCCTTGAATCCCAGCCTGATCTGCATAGTGAATTTCAAGACAACCAGGGCTATACAGAAAAAACTTATTGGGGGGGAGGTGGGGAGAAGGGATGATTATTGTAGCCAGATGTGGTGCACACTTTGACCCCAGCACTCAGGAGGAAAAGTGTGGTAGGTCTCTGTTCTTCATAGTGAGTTCTAGGTCATAAGCTACATAGTGAGCATGTCTCAAAAAATAAGGCTGGGCAGTGGTGGTGTACACCTTTAATCCTAGCACTTGCCCGGCTAAGGCAGAGTGAATTCTAGGACAGCCAGAACTGTTACACAGAGAACCCTGTCTCAAAAAAACAAGTAATTGCTGGACTTAGTGGTACATGCCTTTAATCCCTGCACTCGGGAGGCAGAGGAAGGAGGATCGCTGCGAGTCCAGGACAGCCAAGGTTAACACTGAGAGTCCCTGTCTCATAAGACAAAAACAAAACCAAGTAATTATTGTAAAGTCTGACTGAATATCCTCATCCTTAGTTATTTTTATTATTATTGAAGGAACTATGTTTTTAGCATCTTTTCTTCGTTTCAGTTGGTGGTTTGCTGCAGTCAAAATTTTCAAGTGGAGCTTTTCTTTCACCAAGTGCCTCTGTGCAAGAATGTCGCACTCCCAGAACATCGTCTTTAATGAATGTCCCATCCACTTCCCCCTGGTCTGTCCCTCTGCCCCTAGCCACTGTGTTCACAGTGCCCAGCCCAGCTCCTGAGGCTCAGCTAAAAACAGTGGGAATACGCAGACAGCCAGGCCTAGTCCCTCTTGAAAAATCTGTTACATATGGCAAGGGGAAACTCTTGATGGACATGGCCCTGTTCATGGGACGCTCATTTCGGGTTGGTTGGGGCCCCAACTGGACTCTTGCTAACAGTGGAGAACAACTACATGGCTCTCGTGAACTGGAAAATCACCAGGTTGCCGATTCTATCGAGTACGGATTCCTGCCCAATCCAGGAGCTGTTAAATCGTAAGTTATGTTTCTTGATGCTTTGGGGGAATGTCAACATTGTAACTGAGGGCTATTCTGTTATCAGGAAACCCAAGGTCAGCACCTTGGCTTTGTCTTCTTTTTATATACATTTATTAGCCCAAGTCTTTCATGTATGTTGTGTGCACAGTATCATATATGTTCCTATTTAGTCCCTACAACTAAGTCTTCTTGTAATTGCCAAATGTTTTGAGTTCACACAAAATATGTACAGTTTTATGTATTTTTTAATAATACAAGTGTGTATAATTTATTGTGGATTAAATGAATATGACTTAATTTCTGAAGTTGATTTTGGAAAAATAAAGAGCATCATTGTCTTGAATCTCAGAAAAAACCATTCTAAATTAAGTAATTGACTCTTGATTATGGTATTGTAATCTGTGGTTTTGGAGATCACTGTTACCAGTTTTAAAAATTGTACCAAAGTCAGATTGACTTTATGCTCATCTGAATTTAGAGCCCTTCTAGGCATAGTGGCACATATCTGTTGTAATCCAGCTCTCAAAACAGACAGCAGGCAACACAAGTTGGAGGCCACCCTGAGTTATAGCAAGACCCTATCTTAGACGCTCAAGCACTAGCATGCAGCCCAGTTGAGCAGTGCTTCCCTAGCGTGCCTAAGACCCTGCTTCAGTCTCGAGCACTTCAGTTTAAGACAGACGCAAACAAAGGAGTAAGTATTTTAGAATCTGGCCATGGGTGCTGGTACACACCTGTAATGTAGTCACTTGGGAGGTGAATGCTAGAGAACCGGAAATTCATGATTTTTCTTGACTACATAGCAAATTTAGGGCTGTCTCAAACAAAATAGTATTTATAAGCTTAGTTTCATAACTTTTGACACCTAAGTGTTTGTAAGCCAGGTACTCTCCATGTAACTTTTGCCTGTAGATTTTGTAGTGTCCAAATAAGTGGTGCAGTAACTACTGACTCCCATACTTGTTCCCTGAGCTGTGCTCTGTTGCATTAAAATTCATTGTTCTAGCTCACTTTCTATCATTACTTATGCATGTGTTTTTTTGAGAGTTTTTTTTTTTGTTTTGGTTCTTTGGGGTTTTTGGTTTGGTTTTTCGAGACCGGGTTTCTCTGTGTAGCCTTGGCTGTCCTGGATTCGCTTTGTTTACCAGGCTGGCCTCGAACTCACAGTGATCCACCTGCCTCTGCCTCCCAAGTGCTGGAATTAAAGGCGTGCGCCACCATGCCCAGCTGTTTGGTTTTTGTTTGCTTGTGTTTTATTTATGCATGATTGTATAGACATCAGCATTGGTCATTTGGAAGTTATTGTTCACTGGCTTTATATATGTTGAAAAGATAAACAGTTCTCATTTTAATAGACCTCATTAGTCTTTTTAAGATTTAAGTACTGAGGCTGTAAAGATGGCTAAGTAGCTAAGGGTATTTCCTACTCTTCAGAGGATCCAGGTTTGGCTCCCAGCACCCACACTGGGCAGCACACAGCCTCCTGTAACTCTCACTCCAGGGTGTCAGACACCTACTTCTGGCCTCTCCAAGCATCGTCTGCCCCTGACCACAACATACACTCATAACATTACATTAAAATACATTTGGAAAGATTATTTATAAACATAGATTTGGCTATGAGGACTGTGAATATAGCTTAGTTGGTGGAGTGTTTGTATAATATGAATGAGGCCCTGGGTTCCATTCCCAGGACTGCATAAACCCAAGATGTGGCCCATGCCTGTATTCCTGTAATCCCATCACTTTGGGAAGATGAGAGATTCAGAGTTCTTAATTACATGTTCATGACCAGCCTGAGTTAAATAAAACCTTGTCTCAAAAAATAAACATTACAGAGGAAATCTTTTTATTCTATTGGAAGTCAAAAAAGAAGCAAAGGTTGGTTGTGGGGAAATTTCAGCTGTATCTCTGTTTTCTGACTCATCTGTTGTTTTTTCTAGTCTGTCTGAATCCCCATTCAAAGTTCATTTGGAAAAACTCGGCTTAAGACAAAGGAAGCTGGATGAAGATCTGCAGTTATACCAGATGCCTCTAGAGCTCAAATTAAAACACAGCACTGTCCATGTGGACGAGCTGTGTCCTCTCATTGTCCCCAATCCCGGGGTCTCAGTCATTCATGATTATGCAGATTGGGTTAAGGAGTCACCCAAAGAGTTACTGGAAGTACAAAGTGAGTATATACCATGCTCCTAACCTTGTCCTGGGAGTCAGGTTAATAGTAGCAAGTGTTAGGTATTTCCTTATGGATATCAGGTGACATTCCTGCAGCTCACCTGGGCCAAGAAGAAATAAATTATGGGTTGCCATTTATAATCATTTTTATGCCTTGTAATATGTAAATACTTCCTCAAAGAACTATAGCTAGTCAAATCCCTTGGATTTTTGTAATTTTATTTCTTCTATTTCAAACCAGGATATTTAACTTTGTGTTTTGCAAGTCATCTTTATGGGAAGGGAAGTGTTTTTACTCTAAAATTGTATTGAATTAAATGCCTTTAGCTGGATTTTCAAAAGTAATAGAAACATAAGAATGAGTGAAAGGAAACCCTTTAGCTGATAAATGACAAAGACATTTAGTAACAATGATAGGAAATTTAGATTTGTAACCACCATTGTTAGTATCAGATGTGCAGTTGTTATTTGGCATGTGCTAACTATATACATGTGTATGTATGTATAAACATACTTTTAAAATATAATTTCATTTTATTTACATTGGTGTTTGCCTCATGTATGTCTATGAGAGGGTGTCAGCTCCTCTGGTATTAGAGTTACAGACAGTTAGTTGTAAGCTGCCATGTGGGTGCCAGGAAGTCTAACTTGTTTTGCTTACCTGCAAATGCCCTAATCTTCAGTTTCCTATGCTTGAATATGTGGTTTTGCTAGCACCTGTTACTGAACCTTTATTAAGATGCACAGCACAGCATACCGGACATTTGATGTGTGTGTGTGTGTGTGTGTGTGTGTGTGTGTGTGTGTGTGTGTGTAAATATGTACCACTCAAGTCAGCTTGCAGGACAACAGCCCCAGCAGTGGATGTATTTCTACCAGATGTCTCTGAGAAGGCAGAAAGCAAACCAGCAAAGAAAGCTGCTGCTGCTGTGGAGGAGGGAGGTGCAGATGGTAAAGGATTCCCAGCACCTACATGGAGGCTCACTACCATCTTTAACTCCATTCCCAAGGGAGCTAATGCCCTCTTTAGACCTCAGTGGGCACCAGCCACACACACATGATAGACAGACAGATAGACAGACAGACAAAATACCCATGCACATAATTTTTTGGTTTTTCGAGACAGGGTTTCTCTGTGTAGCCTTGGCTGTCGTAGACTTTGTAGACCAGGCTGGCCTCGAACTCACAGCGATCCACCTGCCTCTGCCTCCCAAGTGCTGGGATTAATGGCATACACCACCGCAGCCCAGCTATAAATTTTTTTTTTTTTTTTTTAAGCACTTTGTAGCAGAATTTCATCAAATTGGAATTCTTGACCATCACTAGTAATAGCCATAATTAAGCTAGGGAAGTTTGTTTAAAGGAGTATTGGGTTATGTTTGTTATGTAAATATCACAGGCACATAGAATGAACAAATATACCTTACACCGTGCAGCTAATAAGGCGAGATGAACAAGCTGGGAGTAGTGAGCCCACCATCTTGAATGAGTGCTTTTGGTAGTAGCTGATGTGTTTTGCACCACAGTTAGCGATGGGCTCTTAGGAGTTTTTGCCAAACTTGTATCAGAGCATTGCTTTTTGTGTTTCCTCAGTTGTGAAGCACTGGAGCCTGACGTGGACATTATGTGAGGCCCTGTGGGGCCACCTGAAGGAGCTTGACGGCCAGCTGGATGAGCCTACAGAGTACATTCAGATTCTGGAGCGAAGAAGAGCTTTTTCCCGCTGGCTGTCCCATACTGCTGCCCCACAGATTGAAGAGGAAGTCTCCTTAACCCGAAGAGACAGTCCCATAGAGGCTGTCTTCAGCTACCTCACGGGCAGTAGGATTAGTGAGGCCTGTTCTCTGGCCCAGCAGTCAGGTAAGGGGTGCACTCTTCAGTACCTCCGCCTACTTCCTACACTCTACGCTTACTCCTTAATTATAATTTGTCTTCTAGTATATCCAAGGAAGATGCTTGGTTCCTCTAGAGACCATTTCTTGTCCTTCTAAACAATTCTCTGGCAGTGGCTGCTCTTCTAGAGTTCCTGAGTTCAATTCCTAGCAACTACATGGTAGTTCATAAGCATCTATAATGTGATCTGATGTCCTCTTGTGGCCTGCAGGTGTACATGGAGCAGAGCACTGTATAATTAATAAATAAAGAAACAAACAAACAAATAAGTTGTGTTCATCTCGTTACATGCATTTGTAGTAAAATCAGAACATACAGATAAATAGAAAATAATAGGACAAAATCGCCCATATTCTAAAACATAGGCATTCTAAACATTCCAGTGTGTGATCTATACTTAGATGGTTGTTCTTGTAATACATAAAGTATATACAAATTGTGCACACAAGGCAACATACATGTGTAAGTGGTTCAAGTGTTTTTTAGCGGTCTTGTGCTGAGACGGGGTTTTCCTCTGTAGAGCAGTCTGGCCTCATTCTGCTTGCCTTTGCCTCTGCAGTGCTAGGATGAGGTGCATGTGCTGCTGCACCTGGCTGACTTAACTCCGGCTTACAAATGTGTGATACTTGCATAGGGGTCACCAGAAGGAGTAGAAAATCTGCTCCACACTGTGCACCTTCTCAGGTTAAAGTACTTTGCAGATATTCTGCTCAAACAAAGTATCTGGCTTTTTTTTTTTTTTTTTTTTTTAATTTATGTACTTATTTTAATGTAGAAGTGTTCTGTCTGCATGCCAGAAGAGGGCATCAGATATCTTTATAGCTGGTCATAAGCCACCATGTGGTTGCTGGGATTTGAACTCTCTGGAAGAGCAGCTGTGTTCTTTTTTGTTTGTTTGTTTTGTTTTTTTCCTTTTTTTTTTTTTTCCCCCTGAGACAGGGTTTCTCTGTGTAACCTTGACTGTCCTGGACTCACTTTGTAGACCAGACTGGCCTCCAACTCACAGTGATCTGCCTGCCTCTGCCTCCCAAGTATTGGGATTAAAGGCGTACACCACCGGCTATAACAGCCAGTGTTCTTAACGGCTGAGCCATCTCACCAACCCCAGGTATCAGCATTTTAACACTGATATCTTTCCTTTTGGAAGAAGATGGTTATAGCCTGTGTTTCATCAGTCCTTGGATCCTTACTCTTCACCAGAAAACTTGTGTTTCTCTCATAGGTGACCATCGCCTTGCCCTTCTGCTGTCTCAGCTGGTGGGCAGCCAGTCAGTCCGGGAGCTGCTCACCATGCAGTTGGCCGATTGGCATCAGCTCCAGGCTGACTGCTTCATCCAGGATGAGAGATTGCGCATATTTGCCCTGTTAGCTGGAAAACCGGTAATGTCATACTAATTTTCTTATAATTTGTACACTATTACTATAACTGCCATTTTGGCCTTGTTTCTACATGGAAATGCAATCTTTTTTCTTTTTCTTTTTTTTTTTTTAAGACAGGGTTTCTCTGTGTAGCCTTAGTTGTCCTGACTTGCTTTGCTGGCCTTGAACACAGAGGTCCATCTGCCTCTCCCTCCCCAAGTGCTGCTATTAAAGGCATGTGCACCATGCCCTGCTGGAATTATTTTCAAATTAAATAGCAGGGCATGGTGTCAATCTTAGCACTTGAGAGACAGAGGCAGGTGAATCTCTTGAGATCTAGGCCAACTTGAAGGCAAACCTGGTCTAGAGAGGACCTAGATAGCCAGGGCTACATAAAGACATAATAATAACCCCCCCCCCCCAAAAAAAATGCTTGTAATCTCAGTACACAGAGGGCAAGGCAGGAGGATTGCTGTGGCTTCAAAACCAGCCAAAGCTACATAGTGAGAACCTCACTAAGAGCGCATAAGAAGTGTATTGTCTCAAGAAGCAATTTATAGAGAAAATTTGTTTTCTCTATAAATAGAGAAATATAAAATAGAGCATACATTTGTTTGTATGCTCACACACTCTCAAGCACATGTGTGTCTACTATGTATGAAGAACAAGGAATAACTTGCCAGAGTTGCCAAGAATGGTGGCGCTCACCTTTAATCCTAGCAGGCGGAGTTGGAGGCCAGGCTGGTCTACAAAGGGAGTCTAGGACAGCCAAGGCTACACAGAGAAACCCAGTCTCAAAAAACAAAAACAAACACACACACAAAAAAAAAAAAACAACAAGGGGCTGGAGAGATGGCTCAGTGGTTAAGAGTGCCATCTGCTCTTCCAGAGGTCCTGAGTTCAATTCTTAGCAGCCACATGTTAGTTCACAACCATCTGTAATGTGATCTGATTCTGGTCTACAGGTGTACATACAGGCAGAATACTGTGTACATAATAAATAAGTCTTAAAAAAAAAAAAGACTTGTCAGAGTTGATTCTCACCTTCTACTAAGTTGGCCTTATCCATTCAGCCATCTCACTGGCCTTAAAAAAAAAAGTTTTAATTATATAAACTTAAAAATTGGGGCTGGCACTTGCTGTCAAGCCTGACAGCTCGAGTTCTGTCTGTCCCTGGAACCCACATGGTAGAAGGAGAGAAGTGACTCTCACAAACTTTCTAAATACAAAAGAATTTAATGTTGAAATCTATTATATCCTATGTCATAGTAATGTTTACATGTAAATGATTATAATTATGCCTTCTCAGACATTTTTAAATTTTTGATGTATAGGTTCATATTTGCATGTGTTTATATAGAAGCAAATTACAAAGAATGATTCTGCAGGGTTTTTTTTTATAATTTACTGCATATGGAAAGTTTCCCATGTGATGTAGAGGTAGTATCGTTCCTTTTCTGTTTTGTCTTGCTTTTTGGCTTTGTTTTGTTTTGGGTTTGGGTTTTCTGGGACAGGGTTTCCTCTTGTAACCCTGCTGTCCACATGCCTCTGCCTCCTGAGTGCTGGGCAGCATTCTTTTTAATAGCTACCACTCTTCATTTTACCAATAGTTGAATAATTATTTTAAGCCAGTTGTCTGCTTACTCTTTGATTATCTGTTTCCGTGTCTGTATGTCTGTCTCTCTCATTTTAATTATGGCAAGAAATAAGGGGACATTTCATTTTTTTTTTTTTTTAAAGGTTTATTTATTTATTATACAGTATACTGCCTGAATATGTGCCTTCATACCAGAGGAGGGCACCAGATCTCATTATAGATGGTTGTGAGCCACCATGTGGTTGCTGGGAATTGAACTCAGGACCTTTGGAAGAACAGACAGTGCTCTTAACCTCTGAGCCATCTCTCCAGCCCAAGGGGACATTTCATATCCAAGCCATAACGTTAAGACTAGGTGTGGTGGCATATTCCTTTAATCCCAGCAGAGGCAGGAGGATTTCTTAGTTCAAGGCCATCATCATCATCATAATAATAGCAACAACAACCAAGGTAACAAAGTTGTCCTAGTGATGCTCTTGTCTTCTGCAGGTGTGGCAGCTCTCAGAACAGAAGCAAATCAATGTATGCTCCCAGCTGGATTGGAAACGTGCACTTGCTATCCATCTTTGGTATTTGCTTCCACCAACAGCCTCCATTTCCAGGGCGCTCAGCATGTATGAAGAGGCATTTAAGGTATGTGTGTATTCAGCAGAGCCAGGTGAAAACTCTGCAATGCATTTTGTCTTTCCAGAGGAGGCCTACAAGCTGGGCATGGTGGGCACACCTTTAATCCCAGACTCGGGAGACAGAGACAGATGACTATCTAGAGCTCTATGGTGAAACCCTGTCTCCAAAAGAAAAAAATTTAAAGCCTATACAGAAAAATCAGAGGATTCCTTAAGCCTTATTAACAGTTTGCCCTTTATTAACATTTAAGCTGAAATTTTTTAAAGTCATATTTCATATCCCTTGTCATTATTGAAATTAAAAGGTCTTTTTTTTTTTTGGTCAGATGTGATGGTACACACCATCCCAGTGCTTGAAGGCTGGTAGATCTCTATGAGTTCCAGGCAAGCCAGGACTTTAATAGTGAGATCCTGTACATTCTGTTTTGTTTCGGATGAGTTATGTGTGAGTTTTGGAGCTTGGTTGGTTGTTTTTGGATTTTTTTGTAAGCTAATTAGCTTTTGGTTTTTTGGTTGTACAAGAGTTTACCTGTTTAAAAACCCTGGCTGTCCTGAAACTTGCTCTGTAGGCTAGGCTGCCTCAGCATTCACTATGCCCTGCTGAGTTGTTTGGGTTTGGTTTAGATTTGGGTTTTTGTTTTGTTTTTTGAGTTGTTTTTAAAACAAAGTTTGATGTGACCTAGCCTGACTTTGAACTCATGATCCTCCTGGTGTGCTTGTGGTTCTCTTAAGTCCTTTCCTACTACTCACATATTTGTCTTTCAAATCATAGTATTTATAGAGGCAAAGAAACCACTTAAATTGTAATAGCCAGATATAATGGCCCATACTTGTAATCTCTGTACTCAAAACTCTGAGGTAGAATGGTTGCCAAAAATTTGAGGCCAGCCTGGGATGTAGAATGGGGAAAGAATATGAACACAAACACAGCTGGGTGTGCTGGCGCACGCCTTTAATCCTAGCACTGGGAGGCAGAGGCAGGGCGGATCACTGTGAGTTCAAGGCCAGCCTGGTCTACAAAGTGAGTCTAGGACAGCCAAGGCTACACAGAGAAACCCTGTCTCGAAAAAACACACACACACAAAAAAAAGAACACATACGCAGTCATTCAGAATTGTGACTAATTGCATCTGGGTAGTGGTGGTATATGCCTTTGGTTTCAGCAAAGTGACAGTTACGAAGTAGCAATGAAAATAATTTTATTGTTGGGGGTCACCACAACACGAGGAACTATATTAAAGGGTCTCGGCATTAGGAAGGTTAAGAACCACTGACATAGAAAGACCTTGTCTTCACCACCACCAAAAAAACTCAGGACAAGTGGGTAAGTGTGGGGAATCTATTGAACTGTTTCAGTTCTTTCCTAGACTGAAAACAGTATATTTTTTTTAAAAAAATGAGAATCATTAATTCTTTTAAGTGTTACAGCATCCTTTAACACAGGTGTGTGAATAATTGATGCATGATCATACTGATTGAAGAGACTCAAACTGTCATATTGTTTATTTTTCAAATTCTTCCTTTTCAGAATACTTCTGAGGGTGATAAATATGCCTGCTCCCCTCTTCCTTCGTACCTGGAGGATTTTGGCTGTGTGGTTGAGGAAGAAAAGGATTCCCAGAGACCGCTTCAGGATGTTTGCTTTCATCTTCTAAAACTCTACAGTGACAGGTAATGTCTTCAGTCAACTTCAGTGAGATCCAGTTTATGGATAAATAAGTATACAGTTGGATAGGAGTTATCACAGCAAACTAACACACAATGCAAACATGTCACCTACAGAAAGTCCCTAATGGGATTTAAGAATTAGTCCTCGGGGCTAGAGAGATGGCTTAGCGGTTAAGAGCACTGGTTGCTCTTCCAGAGGTCCTGAGTTCAATTCCCAGCAACCACATGGTGGCTCACAACCATCTATAGTGTGATCTCATGCCCTCTTCTGGCATGCAGGTATACATGTAGACAGAGCACTGTATACATAATAATAAATAAATATTAAAAAAATAAAATAAAATAAAGGATTAATCCTCAAGAGCCGGGCGTGTTGTTGCACGCCTGTAATCCCAGGGCTGAGGCAGAGGCAGGTGCATCTCTGAGTTTGAGGCCAGCCTGGTCTACAAAGTGAGTCTAGGACAGCCAAGGCTACACAGAGAAACCCCTGTCTCAACAAACAAACAAACAAAAACCACCCCCCCCAAAAAAAAAAAAAAAAAAAACAACGGAATTAATCCTC
Source organism: Acomys russatus (assembly GCF_903995435.1). Lineage (NCBI taxonomy): Eukaryota > Metazoa > Chordata > Mammalia > Rodentia > Muridae > Acomys > Acomys russatus. The sequence continues at coordinate 54,091,392 of NC_067143.1, read as the reverse complement.
AGTCCCAAACAGGGAAGGATTGTTACCATAAATTATTTTTGTTACCAGAATTTACGTAATTGAAATCATTCTGTGCTTTTTTGTGCCTGGCTTCTTTTCACTCAGCATAATGATAGGATATATCCGAGTTAATACAAATAGCTGGTTTTGGGTGGATATTTATTTTGGCTGTCCTGGACTCAATTTTGTAGACTAGGCTGGCCTCAAACTCACAGCAATCCACCTGCCTGGGATTAAAGGCGTGCGCCACCACTGCCCAGCCCATAATTTACATATTGTTTGGTAGTTTGAGACTGGGTCTCAAAACAGGCTGGCCTAGAACTCATTCTTCCATGAGTTAGGATTACAGTAATGTACCTCCATGAAATATGTTTTCAAAAAAAGTGGCGAATGGGCTGGGCATGGTAGTGCATGCCTTTAATCCTAGCATTCAGGATGCTATCTAAATAATTTAAATTATTTTGATAATCTCTTTTTACTTTATGTTGGAAAAAACTGGGATCTTTGGTTTTCTCTGTTCACAATTAACAGGTCACAGCTTATTTCTACTTACTCTTCAAGATGCTTTTTTTTTTCTTTTTACAAATTATCTTTGTTACTTTTTTTTTTTTTTTTTAAGATTATTTATACACTGGTTTACATGTACACCTGCAGGTCAGAAGAGGGCATCAGATCACATTGTATGCAGTTGCTCTAGAGGAGTAGTCAGTGCTCTTAACCTCTGAGCCATCTCTCAAGCTGCTCAGATGCTTTCCTAAAATCAGAGTGTTAGTGTTAATTGTTTGGGTTTTTGTTGGTGTGTGTGTGTGTTTGGTTTTTTGTTTGGTTTTTTAGGGAGTGGTTGTTTTGTTTTTTTGGGGGGAGGGTTGTGTTTTGTTTGTTTTTGTTGGGTTTTTTTGTTTGTTTGGTTGGGTTTTTTTGTTTGGTTGGTTGTTTTTTTTTGAGACAGGGTTTCTCTGTGTAGCCTTGGTTGTCCTAGACTCACTTTGTTAACCAGTCTGGCCTCAACCTCAGCGATTCACCTGCCTCTGCCTCCCCAGTGCTGGGATTAAAGGCGTGTGCTACCACGCCCGGCCTTAAGGTGCTTTTTTTTTTTTTTTTTTTTTTTTTCAGACAGGGTTTCTCTGTGTAACGGCTCTGGCTGTCCTGTAGTCCAGGTTGGCCTCGATCTCACGGAGATCCACCTGCCTCTGCCGCCCAAGATTATTTTTTATATATACGTTTATATATTACACATATATAAAATAAACTTCCTACAGCAAGAAGAACCGTGAAACAACCAGGAATTATATAAATGTTACATTCTTAGTATTTTGGCTATTTGTATTTGCCAGCCTTGGAGAAAACATCTTTCCTGTCTTGGTGTGTCTAAAATTCTGAATGTAAATCAATATCTGTCATATTTCTTTATTATTTATTGACTTAAAACATCTATCTAGACCTACAAGCATCTTAACTCCTAAACAACTAAGCTTAATTGTAAAGCTAAACTATCTGGTCTTCAGTTCCATCAGAGACTTGAGAAGGAATAAAATGAATTATCTTGAGTATACAGTGAGTGCAGGTTAGTATCTTCCCAAATGAGAAGACGGCAGAGACAGTTTGCTACCTGAGCAGTCACCCAAACTCTCTATACAAATGAGAAGATGGCAGAGACAGTTTGCTACCTGAGCAGTCACCCAAACTCTCTATACAAATGAGAAGATGGCAGAGACAGTTTGCTACCTGAGCAGTCACCCAAACTCTCTATACAAATGAGAAGATGGCAGAGACAGTTTGCTATCTGAGCAGTCACCCAAAACTCTCTATTAACACTATAGCATTGTCTTCAGCCTTCTGGCCCAGTATATCTGACAGACTATTGAAGACTTTATTCTCTGTTTTGGCAGTTTGGCTGTCAATTCTGCCTGCTTTGTTTTTGTTTTGTTTGTTTGTTGGTTGTGGTTTGGTTTTGTTTGGTTGGTTTTGGGTTTGGTGTGTGTGTGTGTGTTTTCCATAGTTTCTCTGTGTAACAGCCTAGGCTGTCCTGGAACTTTCTATGTAGACCAGTCTGGCTCTTAAATTCACAGAAATACACATCCCTCTGCCTCTTAAGGGTTTGACTTAAAGATGTGCACCACCACTGCCTGGCAATTTCAGTTGTTCTAATGGGTTAGAAGTATTAAGCCAGGTGATGGTGGTAGTGGACACCTTTAATCCCAGCACTCAGGAGGCAGAGGCAGGCAGATCTCTGAATTTGAAGCCAGCATGGTCTACAAAGTGAGTTTCAGGACAGTCAGGGCTACAAAAAACAAAAGAGAAAGAAAGAAAGGAAGGAAGGTAGGTAGCAGATACTATAATAAAGGATAGAAAGAACAGAAGTTCAAATCCAAATACTGGAATAGTAAAATGCATAGATCAAACTAATACCAACCAACCTGGTTGATGTCTAATATTTCTGTGTAGGGTCTACTGATAAGACCTCTAATGTTTTGCCCTCTGGCTCTTTTATTGTCTCCTGAGAACACAGCAGTTAAGCTGTTCAGTATAGATGGTCTGCTAGCTTAGAGTCTAACTGAATATTTTCTTCTCTTCAGACATTATGATCTGAATCAGCTATTGGAACCCCGAAGCATAACTGCAGATCCTTTGGACTACCGCCTGAGCTGGCACCTTTGGGAAGTGCTTCGCGCTCTTAACTATACCCATCTCTCAGAACAATGTGAGGGTGTGCTACAGGCTAGTTATGCTGGCCAACTGGAAAGTGAAGGACTCTGGGAGTGGGCCATCTTTGTCTTCCTGCACATTGACAACTCAGGGTGAGTGAAAACCATTGAGTATATCCAGTACCTCAGGGCAATACCTAAGGATTGTTTCTCATGTTCAGTTCAGAAAGCGATAGCTTACGCTGGTTCTCAACCTGTGCATTGCAGCACCTTTGGGAGTCAAAGGTGTTTCACGGGTATCCCCTAAGATTATGGGAAAACACTGATATGTACATTATGATTTATAGCATTACAAAATTATAGTTATGAAATAGCAACAAAAATAATTTTATGGTTGGGGGGTTACCATAACATGAGGAACTATATTAAAGGGTTGCAGCATTAGGGATGTTGAGAACCACTGCTGTAGAATGAATATCTCTTAGATACTGCATGTGAAAAATCTCAAGATCCAAGGGCTTGGAGCCTCAGGAGTTAAGAGCACTTGCTCCAGCCGGGCGTGGTGGCGCACGCCTTTAAACCCAGCACTCGGGAGGCAGAGGCAGGCGGATCGCTGTGAGTTCGAGGCCAGCCTGGTCTACAAAGTGAGTCCAGGACGGCCAAGGCTACACAGAGAGACCCTGTCTCGAAAAAAAAAAAAAAAAGAGCACTTGCTCCTTTTCTATAGGATCTTGGTTCAATTTCAATGCCTCTATGTTGGGCAACTCACAACTACTTGTAGTAACTCTAGCTCTGACATCTTTTGACCTCCAAAGGCACATACATGTGTACATACATACCAATACACATATATGCATATAATTAGAAACAACAAAATATTTGAGAAAATGGCGATTTAAAATACTAACTTTGTGGTTTCATTTGGTTTTGAAGTTTGAAGTGGTGCTCTAACAATGGAGATTTTACCCATTTGAGTGACTGCCCAAGGGACCTCTCTTAGCAGCCTTCTCCATGACCAGGGATGATGCTTACTCCAGCTTATGCCTTCCCCACAGCATGCGTGAGAAGGCTGTTCGAGAGCTGCTGACCCGGCACTGCCAGCTGTCGGAGACCCCTGAGTCCTGGGCTAAGGAGACTTTCCTTACCCAGAAGCTTTGTGTGCCTGCTGAGTGGATTTATGAGGCCAAAGCAGTTCGAGCACACATGGAATCCAATAAGCACTTGGAGGCCCTCTATTTATTTAAAGCTGGTCACTGGAACCGCTGCCACAAACTTGTCATCCGGCACCTAGCTTCTGGTGAGTGCAAAGGCCAGCCTTTCCTGGAATTACCCATATTTTTCTAATCTGTGAGTTCTTGTGATGGTTCAAGCAAAGACAGTGTTCAGTTGAAGACATGGGAGGCTTAGTTCCATGTTCTACCAAAGTGCTATCCCTAACCCTAACCCTAGCTCAGGCTTGGTCTGGGTGAGGGTCTATGAGGCAGAGGAAGGTGGCACTGCTGTAGTTACCACCTGCCACAAAGTCCTTGCTATGCACTAATCTCTGCTTACTTGTGGTACTGTTCACCATGAACACTGGGATAGCTGCTCTGCAGCCTGAAGCCGAATGGTCCTCATGTACCTTTATCGGCTTCTCAGCATCTGCTTAGAAACTGCACTCTCCTTCCTGCCTCACATTCATGCCCGGTCCTCCTCACTGCTTGAACACTGAAGTTGATGTTTTGTTTCTTCAGATGCCATTATTAATGAGAACTATGACTACCTGAAAGGGTTCTTGGAAGATCTGGCACCTCCCGAGCACAGCAGCCTCATTCAGGACTGGGAAACATCTGGGCTTGTTTACCTGGATTATATTCAAGTAATTGAAATGCTCCACCGCATTCAACAGGTACCTAAATTCCGCAAACCACTGTTTTCCTTTTCACAGGCACTTAAAACCAGAAACTTCAGCCAGGTGATGGTAGCTCACACCTTTAATCCCAGCACTCAGGAGGCAGAGGCAGGTGGATTGCTGTGAGTTTGAGGCCAGCCTGGTCTACAAAGTGAGTCCAGAACAGCCAAGGCTACACAGAGAAACCCTGTCTTGAAAAAAAACAAAACAAAAAAACAGACTTAAAGCCATACCACAGCCAGTTGTGGTGGTGTATGACATTAACCCCAGCATGTGGGAGGCAGAAGCAGGCAGATTTCTGTGAGTTTCAAGACAGCCAGACTATGTACCTTTCTTACCATACTGTACAGGTACAAAAGAAACTATAGTGGCACATATACACACATTCCCAGCATTGGGAATTCCCAACATTGGGAAAAGGAGACAAAAGGATCAGGAGTTGAAGACCAGTCTAAGCTGTGTGAAACTTTATATATCAAAAAACTAATGCTAGGACTGGAGAGATGGCTCAGAGGTTAAGAGCACTGGCTGCTCTTCCAGAGATCCTGAGTTTAATTCCTAGCAACCACATGGTGACTTACAACCATTGATATTGAGATCTCGTGCCCTCTTCTGGCGGGCAGGCACACATGCAGACAAAATATTGTATACATAATAAATAAATCTTTTTATAAAATAATGCTTCTGAAGATGAGAGTTTGGGGTTTGTTTTAGGTAGTCTTCCTCTATAACCCAGGCCAGCCAGGAACTTACTGTGTAGCCCAAAGTGGCCCTTTTTTAGTATACTTATTTGAGAGCTGTGTAGCACAGGTGCGGAAGTCAAAAGACAAGTTGTGGAATCAATCTGGACATCAGTAGCAAGCACCTTTACTTGCTGAGCCATCTTACTGGCCAGCTCTACTTTGTTTTCCCCTGAAAAGTGTGGGTTTTATGCTCCTTTACAACCAAAACATACGTTACACTTTTTTTTGTTTGTTTGGTTGGTTGGTTGGCTTTTGGTTTTTTTGTTTGGTTGTTTGTTTTTTTCAAGACAAGGTTTCTCTCTATAGCCTTGGCTGTCCTGGACTCACTTTGTAGACCAGGCTGGCCTCAAACTCACAGTTATCTGCCTGCCTCTGCCTCCTTAGTGCTGGGATTAAAGGCGTGCACTACCATGCCCGGCTGTGTTACACGTTTTGTACCTGCCAGATAATGCTGGGTTTTGTTTTTTGTTTGTCTGGGGGTTTTTTGTTCTGTTTGTTTTTTCCACATTTTTCTGTTATGCTCTGTTTTCCTTATTCATTGTGTTCCATGCAAACACTCCGCCTTACAAGGCCTGGATGTTTCTTGACATCGACAGCTCAACCTTTTCTTACTTTTAGGAAGGTCTCGGCTTACATATGGCCTCCCTAAGGAAGTTTCCCTGCTCTGAGACAGACATTCAATTTCTTTATTTCTACAGTTAACAATTTTACATGATCTTTTCTTTTCTGTAAAAGGGTAAGTGTAGTATGTGTATAGGCATAACTTGGTGAACTCTGAAAGCAGAGCTGATAAGGTGTGCTTGTAGCCCAGCTAGCGACCTACGTTCAATCCCTCCTTTGACCTCAGTGTGCTCCCAGGACATGCATTCACAAACACTGAGTAAGTCGTAAACGCCATGAAAAGTGCATCTTGGAATGCATCTTGAGTAACCTTTAGGAGGAGAGGGTGGTTTGAGACTTTGGGTGGAAGGTTGAGGCAAATCGGTTAAAATATTGTCACAAAGTAAATCAGGAGCCAGGTGTGGTGGCACATGCCTTTAATCCCAGCACTCAGGAGGCAAAGGCAGGCAGATTGCTATGAGTTTGAGGCCAGCCTGGTCTACAAAGTGAGTCCAGGACAGCCAAGGCTAACATAGAGAGACCCTATCTCAAAAAAATATATAAAAAAGTAAAAGTAAACCAGGTTTAAAAAAAAATGTCTCTGAGCCAGGTGTGATAAGGCTGAAACAGGAAGATAGTTTGGGACCAGCCTGGTATACACAGTGAGTTCCAGGCCAGCTGGAACTATATATATCAAGACCCAATCTCAAAAAGTAAATGGTTATTAAACAGTCATAGAGAGTGAGATGACGGTATGGCTAAGCTCTTAAGTTGTTTGAAGTGAGAAGTAATGGTGGTCCAAGCTACAGTGGAGGCCAGGACACAGGAACAGAAGATTGGTGTATTAGGGTAGAATCAATACATTGATTATAATTGACCATGGGGTGGATCAGGAGAATGTATAAATGAGTAGGTCCCGCATTGTTTTGGAAATGGCTGTGAACTTGGAATAAGGAGAAGTACCCTAAATGCTGGTTTGAATGACACCTCTTACTACAGGTGTGCTGCTGAGTGTCACACTCTGTCTCTGAACCAGATTTATCCTAGGTTTTGGTTCTGTGTTAAAACTTACAATGTGAGGCCGGGTATGGTGGCGCAGCCTTTCATTCCAGCCCTCCGGAGGTAGAGGCAGATGGATCTCTGTGAGTTTGAGGCCAGCCTGGTCTACAAAGAGTCCAGGACAAGCCAGGCATGGTGGCGCACGCCTTTAATCCCAGCACTCGGAGGCAGAAACAGGGGGATTGCTATGAGTTCAAGGCCAGCCTAGTGTACAAAGTGAGTCTAGGCCAGCCAAGGATACACAGAGAAACCCTGTCTCGAAAAATTAAAAAATAATAATAATTGTCCAAGACAACCAGGACTGTTACACAGAGAAAGCCTGTCTCAAAAAGAAAAGAAAAGAAAAGAAAAGCCAACTTAGTATGTGGTTTGTGAATCCTAATCTTAAGACCTGTCCAGCCCAAGGCTCGGTGTGCTTTCCCTCGGTCACTGCCACCAGCTTCTTGGGTTTTCTCCTCCTCCCATCAGTTGTCATTAAGATTTTGTGGGTGGTGTTGAGGTAGAAGTGGGTTGGGGGAGGGCGTATTTCCTCTGTGTAGCCTTGGCTGTCCTAAACTCCCTTTATAGACTAGGCTGGCCTCAAACTCAGAGATCTGCCTGCCTCTGTCTCCCTGAGTGCTGTGATTACAGTTGTGCACCACCGTGCCCAGTGTAATTTGTTGTTTTTGAGTCAGGATTTGTTTCTGTGTAGTTCTAGCTGGCATCAAGCTCAGATCTGCCTGCTGTTTCAAGTGCTGCCACCACCTCACGCGCCTCCTCCCACCCCTCCCCCACCCCAGCCCCCCTTGAGATGGAAGTTTCTTTTGTCCTTACTAGTTTTTCTGTTTTCCTGTAGGTGGATTGCTCAGGTTATGAACTAGAGCGCTTACATACCAAAGTGACTTCACTGTGCAACCGGATAGAGCAGATTCCATGTTACAATGCCAAGGATCGCCTGGCTCAGTCGGGTAAGCATGTGAGACTGCTTGCTCATGGCTTACTTTTCTGTCTGTATGGCTATACCCCACACCAGTGCCATGCTGTCAGCGCTCACTCTAATTTTTCTCTCTAGATATGGCCAAGCGTGTAGCCAACTTGCTGAGGGTAGTACTGAGCCTTCAGCATGCTTCTGATGCCACCTCCAACTCAACGCCAGACCCTCAGCAAGTCCCTTTGCGTCTCTTGGCTCCCCACATTGGCAGGCTTCCCATGCCTGAGGACTATGCCTTGGAGGAGCTACGTGGCCTCACGCAGTCCTACTTGCGAGAACTGACTGTTGGGAGCCAGTGAGCCTGGCTCTCGCCGCCACACTCATGCCCACTCACACTCACCACACAGCAGTCCCCAGCGTTCTTTTAATTGACACTTTGCCAATCTCTGGGGCGACTGTGAAATCCTCCGTCCCTTTCTGCTGCCCTAAGCAGCATCCTCTAGTTGTTCAGGGTTTCTCCTAATACTGAACATAGCCTACAATAGCGTACAAGGGCTGCTGGAACCAAAAAAAGAAAAGGTCTCCATTTACCAACCTCAAGACCATTCTCTCTCTTTTTCAAACGTGGTCAATAAAACCTCTTTGGAAGATCCTCCAAAAAACAGGGAATTCTTTTCCACACCCAGAATTCTGAGTCTTGTGACAAATACACCACATGCCAACTTCTAACCTCCACCACGGCAACCTTTTATACCGTTACTTTGAGACAGATAAGCCATGTCTATACATGACTGTCCTTCCCTGACAGATTTTAAACAGTAGGTTTGGGAACCAAAAGAGAGTTGGACCTTGTTCTTTGACAGGTTTAATATAGAAGGGCTGTCTACCATGGAGACAGAGATCTTTAAGGTTCTTTTATCCATGCCTTGTATATCCCACGAACATCATGCTGTCATGCGCAGTGGCCCCATGCCACAGAGAAAGGTCTCTGAGGAGCCCCAGAATTGCTCTGGCCCTTGATCATCAGTCATCTTCCTGAGGAATTTCATCTTTGCCAGAGGAATTTGCATGAAGAATGTCAAGGGTGTTCCTCCCTGCCCTCCCATCTAGCCAAGGACATTACCCACCCTTCATCCACCCTCTCAGAAGCTAAAACTGTCACTGAGACAGGCCTGGCTGGGCCCTAGGGGCAGGTAGAGAAGGTCTTCACCGCATTGCCACCGGCTGTGGGAAGTCCCAGGCACTGGCCTGAGACAGCTGATATTTGGGGCTGTCACAGACAATATGGCCACCCCTGGGTCTTTATGCATGAAGATTATGTAAAGGTTTTTATTAAAAAAAAAAAAAACATATATATATATAAATGATCTAGATTATTTTCCTCTTTCTGAAGTACTTTCTTAAAAAAAATAAAATGAAATGTTTATAGTATTCTCTCTGTGTTTTGGCGACTCTGGACTCTTAAGTAGAAACACAAACTAAAGAGAGAATGAGGGGCTGAGGGGTTGTCTCAGCCGGTCATTACCCACACAAGCTTGACAACTCAGATCCTCACAAAAGCCAGCTGTGTTAGCACGCATCTGTAATCTCAGCACTCTTTTTATTTATTTATTTATTTTTTGGTTTTTCAAGACAGGGTTTCTCTGTGTAGCCTTGGCCATCCTGGACTCACTTTGTAGACCAGGCTGGTCTCGAACTCACAGCGATCCGCCTGCCTCTGCCTCCGGAGTGCTGGGATTAAAGGCGTGCGCCACCACGCCCGGCTAGCACTCTTTTCAAAAATTTTTTTTTACTATTTTTAAGTGTTTTGCCTGCATATGCATATGCTCTGTATGTGCATGGCAGCACTCATTTTTATTCTTTGAGAAGTGTATACAAGATATTTTGAGCATATCCATCACTACTACTCTCAATTCCCATCATTCTGGGGTTTGTGTTGGCTCTCATTTATAAATATCTCTTGTATGTGTGGTTTGCCTGTATATCTGTCTGTCCACCACTTGTGTGCCTAGTGCCGGTGGAGGCCAGAAGAGGGCATCAGATTCCTTAGGAACTGGAATTAGGAACAGTTATGAGCCAGGCACTTTATTGGAGCTGGTTCCTCTCAGAGGAGCAGCCAGTGTTCTTAACCACTGAGCAATCTTTCCAGCCCCATTTTCTGAGAACTCTTTGTTTTATTTTTGGAAACAGGGTTTCCCTGTGTAGCATTGACTGTCCTGGTCTCACTTTGTAGACCAGGCTGGCCTTAAGCTCACAGCAATCCACCAGCCTCTGCCTCCCCAATTTCCCCGAACTCTTATTGAGGAGATAGGAGGTGGAAAAAGGAGCATTAGCTTGGAGAAGGCAGCACAGTGGTAGAACTAGAGACCCTGCCTCAGAGAGGAGGAAGCAAGAGTCAGTTTCCAAAAGCTGTCCTGACCTCAGGCACACAAACCATTCACAAATGAACACTGGGCAGTTTACTGCTGTGCTGAAATTCAGAGGCACACAAACACTTTCTCTTCCTTGCAGTGCTAGGAATTGAACCCAGGATCTTTACATGCTAGGCAAGATCTCTACAGTTCAGTCACATCTCAGCCCGAAGGCTATAAGGGCAGATTTAGAGACAAGGAAGTTACTAATAAGAACTAGTAAACACAAATTTATGCACATATATTCTGAGTTGAATGTGCTTCTGTTCAAGGCCTTCTGCTCTGTTCTGGAGGTTTTACAACCAGGAGTCAGTAGTTTCTAAGGGTAGTGATGATTCCTAAACTGGCTGCTTCACACAGGCCTGAGGAATGAGAATTCAAGGCTACTCAACGTCTTAATTGTTAAACTGTGGAGTGAGCAACCACAGACTTCTGCAGTATCACAGAATTGGAGGATAAAACAGTGGGTCTGCCTCGTTTGATTCTGTTGGGACCCCTGAGACCAGGAATTAAATCAGTTTGCAATCCTCTGTCCACAACTGACAGAATGTCAGGGCTTCTGGCATTGTGCATTCTTTGTGGCAGACTTTTTTTTTTTTTTAATGTACATTGGTGCTTTACCTGCGTGAGGGTGTCAGATCCTCTAGAAATTATTATTGTGAGCTGCTATATGGGTGCTGGGAATTGAAAGCCACTCCTCTGGAAGAGCCAGTTCTCTTAACTACTGAGCCATCTCTCCAGCCTGAGATGTGTTTCTTTTTCTTTTTACATCCTGCCTTGCCGGGTGGTGGTGGTACACACCTTTAATCCCAGCGCTTGGGAGGCAGAGGCAAACAATTCTCTGTGAGTTTGAGGCCAGTTGGTTTACAAAGTGAGTCCAGGACAGCCACAGCTACACAGAGAATCCCTGTCTCAAAAAACCAAAAAAAGAAAATAACATCCTGCCTACATATGTGCCTGCCTGCCAAAAGAGGGCATCAGGTCTCATTACAGATGGTTGTGAGCCACTATGTGGTTGCTGCTCTTCCACTGTCCGGAAGAGCAGACAGTGCTCTTAACCTCTGAGCCAGCTCTCCAGCCACCACCCCCACACCCCGATGTTTCTCAGAGAGAATGTGCTACGGAAATGGCTGGTGGTTTTAGCAGCATTAAGGATTACTGGTGTGCTCTTAGGGCAAGTACTATTTCCTTGCTGTTAGTAAAAAAGGAAGGCTGGATTGCAGTTCAGTTGTTACGGACTGCTTACCTAGCATGGGGGCGGCTCAGGGCTCCCCGTGCTGCATAAACTCATCCAGGTGGTGCACACCTGTATCTCAGCATGAGAGTCAGGAGCTCAAGGTCATCCTTGACTGCACTGGGACTTCAAGGCCAGCACATAACCTGAGTAGTGAGCACATACTTTTAATCCAAATATTTGGAACGTGGAGGCAGAATTTCCTGGTCATCTTCAGCCACACAGCATAATGAAGTATGCCTTCTGTATCGTTGCACTCTAACCCTTAACCACTCAATCCCTAACCTTATCCCAGTCGGCCCCTCCCACCTGCCCACAGTATTTAGGCGGTGGGAAGACTAAGTATCAGCCTGGAGTGACTACAGGGACTGAGGAAAGGCTCTACAGGACCATCTGGAGTGGTCTAAGACTCAGCACACTCCCCTGAGGAGGGAGAGTTTACCTGGAACAAAGCACCCGAGTCCAAGGTGTTCAGTCCGTCACTGGGTGGAAAGATGTTGCCATAATAGCAGCTTCCAGAATTAAGCAATGAATGTAGCTGAGCTGGGGAGTACAGTTCTCATCCACAGGCCCCAGCCCCACATACCTTTAAAACCTTAATGTTTTGAGCCTTCAGAATCTGACATCTCTAAACCTCCCAACCCCCAGGATGAGCCTTCATGCTGAATAATTTGAATAATTTAGGGCCCAGCAACTTCAGGTGTCAGTTTCAGTTGCTCCGTTCCCATGGGGACCGGTATACCAACCCAGCTATTGAGCAATAAGACAGTGAGTGGAAGAGGAGCTGCTGTCCTGTGCCTCAGACCCCTTAGTGCTGACAGAGTTCCTGGCCCTGTTCTGCTCACAGCAACAGGCTGGCTCAGAGCCCAGGTACAGGGAATGGACTGGGGGAGGTGGGGCCATGCTGTGGAAGGAGAAAGGGGGACAGTGGGAAAAAGAGTTGAGAGGCACAGACCAAGAACCATTACAGATGAAGAAAGCAAATTAGAAAAGAGGGCACTGGTCATACAGACGGGCAGAAGCTGAAGCTGAGGGGCTGGGAACAGCAAAGAGGGAGAAACAGCAGATGCCGTATTAAGGGTAGATGCAAATAGGAGGCTGGAAGGAAGGCCCCCATCTGATTTCCAGGTACTATTCACAGCATCCCTGCCAGCTGGACCTGGTATCCTACTTCTGTCCTGAAGACTTGCCCACCCTCTGGCTGTGGTAGGGCCATGGGGACTGGGAGCCACTGCCTTGCTCTGCTCCTGCTCTTTCTCCCCGCAGGTAATGAACCAGACCTCTTCTGCTGCTCCTGCTATTCCTGTCCACCCAGACTTCCTCCTTTCTTTTCAGTGTCTGCTGAGAACAAGCTATCTGGGGGGTGGGAGGAGAGAGTACTGGAGAAAGGAGACTTGCCTGCTGAGGTGGTGGTAGAGAGGCAGTAACCATGTAAAAAAGCCAACTGTGGCCACAAGCGTATAACCCTGGTGCTGTAGAGACCTGAGTCAGGAGGACTACTGGGCTTTCTGGCCAGGCAGACCAACTGAAAAGTGGTAAATTGCAAGTTCAGCTAGAGACCTTTTCTCAAGAGAATAAAGGAGGACAGAGGCAGAACAGTGACAGAGGCAGACACTCAGTGCCCACTCCTCTGGCTTCTATGCGTATCGGACACACATGAGATTCGCCATCAGAAGTGTGTGAGACCATGGGACAGGTGACAAGGCCCCAGCTGAAGAGTGAAGAATGCCAACAGGGGCCCCGGAACTACAGTCAGCTGCTTCTCGTCCCTCCTCAGAGTGCCTGGGAGCAGAGGGCAGACTGGCTCACAAGCTGTTTCGTGATCTGTTTGCCAACTACACAAGTGCCTTGAGACCCGTGGCAGACACAGACCAGACTCTGAATGTGACCCTGGAGGTGACACTGTCTCAGATCATTGATATGGTATGACATGGTGGCAGTACAGCTGTGGGGTGCAGGTCAGGGGAAGAAGGGCGATCTAGTTAGCCTTTCCCCATGTGTTAATAATGATGACAGTGAGCCGGGCATGGTGGCACATGCCTTTAATCCCAGCACTCGGGAGGCAGAGGCAGGCGGATCGCTGTGAGTTCGAGGCCAGCCTGGACTACAAAGCGAGTCCAGGACAGCCAAGGCTACACAGAGAGACCCTGTCTCGAAAAAAAAAAAAAATAATGATGACAGTGGCCATTAACTCCTGTGTACCCCTTGGTGACCCAAGACTACACACTGGAATTTGAATGTATTGAATTCCCCCCCCCCCTCCCCAAGCAGGAATTATCTGAGAGATTAACTGATGAAACGGAGACTGAAGAACCCACCAAGGGCACACAACTTCAAACCTGGATGGGAACTGGGCTGTTCGAGCAATCTGGGTTTGGGGGTGCTGACCAAACTCCCCTGTAAATGCGTGTGCATGAAAAAGGCAGTGTGTGCCTGGGCGTGGTGGTGCACGCCTTTAATCCCAACACTCGGGAGGCAGAGGCAGGTGGCTCTCTGTGAGTTCGAGGCCAGCCTGGTCTACAAAGTGAGGCTAGAACAGCCAAGGCTACACAGAGAAACCCTGTCTCCAGGAAAAAAAAGAAAAAGAAAGTCAATGTGTTTATTGTCTGACCCTGCCAGGATGAACGGAACCAGGTGCTGACCTTGTACCTGTGGATCCGGCAGGAGTGGACAGACGCCTACCTACACTGGGACCCCAAAGCCTATGGTGACTTGGATGCCATCCGCATTCCCAGCAGTCTCGTGTGGCGACCAGACATTGTACTCTACAACAAGTACTGCTCCCCTTCTCTTTAGAGCTGCCCATCCGCCTTTGACTTGCACCGAGTCTTCTCCCAACACCCAGGAGAGTTGCTAAGACACTTAGGAAACTTGCCCCTGGGGCCCCTCTCAGGGACACTTAGCACTCCATATCAGTTACCAGTTATCTCACGACAACTCAAGCTGGATGTCTGAAGGTCCGAGGCATTTGTAGCTCTCAAAGAGAACTGTCTTGGATCCCAGTGCTCCTGTGAGACAACTCTACCCTTCCATGCTCAGGAGCCACTGGAGATCTCAGGAGCCTAAAGTCTAGTTTGTGGGGGTAGTTAATGCCACCTTTAGGTACTCTGCATCTCCCAGTCAACACACCGCATTTTGCATCTTTCTGGGTCCCTTTAATGAGTTTTACAGATGACTCCCTACCTAGGTCAGAGTGAGGCTCAGTTCCATCTCTTAGTTTGCAGATGCTTTTAAAACTCTGCTCCTGGCCCTTCCAAACCTTCAGATGCTGCCTCCTCTAGACTTTCAAAGACAGAAGGGAGCCTAATAAGGCTCACTCCACTGTGCTGCCCTGACCACCAAAGCCCAACTAATGACAATAGATCCACCCTGTTCATGGGCCCCAATGAATCCTGTCCCGCCTGTCCACAGGGCGGATACCCAGGCACCAGCCTCAGCCAGCACCAATGTGGTTGTGCGGCACGACGGCGCCGTGCGCTGGGATGCACCGGCCATCACACGCAGCTCGTGCCGTGTGGACGTGTCTGCCTTCCCATTTGACGCGCAACGCTGCGGCCTGACCTTCGGCTCATGGACGCACGGCGGGCACCAGCTGGACGTAAGACCTCGGGGCACCTCCGCCAGTTTGGCGGACTTCGTGGAGAACGTTGAGTGGCGTGTGCTGGGCATGCCCGCGCGCAGGCGGGTGCTCACCTATGGCTGCTGCTCTGAGCCCTACCCAGACGTTACCTTCACGCTGCTGCTGCGCCGCCGCGCCGCCGCCTACGTGTGCAACTTGCTGCTGCCCTGTGTGTTCATCTCCCTGCTGGCGCCACTGGCCTTCCACCTGCCTGCTGACTCCGGGGAGAAAGTGTCTCTGGGCGTCACCGTGCTCCTGGCACTCACCGTCTTCCAGCTGATCCTGGCCGAGAGCATGCCGCCTGCAGAGAGCGTGCCGCTCATCGGTGAGCCTGAGTTTGTGGGAGAGTGGACACAGAGTGACCCCGCTGCAGGGGGTGAGAGAGGGACCTAAAGAGTAGACCTGTGTCACCGCTAGGGGGCGCGGACGAACTGTAGTGAGTGATGGTCGTGTGCCTGGCGTTCTCTATTTGTTCACTCACAGGAGTAGTAATACTAAGAACCAATATGAATAACCGATAGGTTAGTCTAGATAAAGGACCATTATCTGCTCGGGTTACAACCGCAGTCTGACCCCAAGCCAGGAAAATAATTAGGGAGCAGATATCTTCAGAGCCTTAATAGGAATCAGAAATGGTAGAGAACATAGTTCTTATCTATGTCTTTGCCCTCACTAGGTCTGGGGGCCTGATGCGTTGGGAAGCTCAACTTTCCTATTTGGGCCTCACGATGCTCTCTGTCCTACAGGAAAGTACTACATGGCCACTATGACCATGGTCACATTCTCCACAGCACTCACAATCCTCATGATGAATCTGCATTACTGTGGCCCTAGTGCACATCCAGTGCCTGCCTGGGCTCGGGTCCTCCTGTTGGGACACCTAGCCAAAGGCCTGTGTGTGCGGGAGCGAGGGGAGCCCTGTGGGCAGTCCAGACCACTAGAGTTGGCGGCCCCCAGCCTCCAGCCTCCAGCCGGTCCCCCAGCGGGCCCTTGTCATGAGCCACGGTGTCTGTGCCGCCAAGAAGCCCTTCTGCATCACGTAGCTTCCATTGCCAGCACCTTCCGCAGCCACCGGGCTGCCCAGCGCCGCCGTGAAGACTGGAAGCGCCTGGCTCGAGTGATGGATCGCTTTTTCCTAGGCATCTTCTTCTGCATGGCTCTGGTCATGAGCCTCCTGGTACTGGTGCAAGCCCTGTGAAGGCCAGGAACTGGATCTCAGGGAGCGGTGGTCACCTCCACACCATCAGGCAGGGGTGGCAAAAACCAGGTGGTTGTAGGCTAGCCAGTCTCTTCCCAAAGTACTGCTAACAGTCACCGACGCCTCTTCAGGATCAACGCTTCTGACCTCACACTCCACAAACAACCTCTGTGGTCGACATGTCCTAACTGAGGGGAATCCAAAGCCAGCATCTTCCCTAATCCCAATAGGATTGAGGTCAAAGTACAGATTTGGAGGGTAGGATTCAATGTCAGCTGAGCAAGGTGGTGCACTCCTGTAATTCTAGCACATGAAGGCTGAGACAGGAGGATTACCACAAGATGAAGAACAGCCTAACCCACAGAAAAAAAATTGTCTAAAAAATAAATAACCACTTGAATTATAGCTGTTAGCTGGGGAATCCAATTTTGTTGTTGTTGTTTCTGTTGGGACAGAGTCTCACTATATATAGTCCTTACTCACCTAAAACCTGCCATGTAGCCCGGGCTGGCGTTGAACTCACATAGATCCACCTGCTTCTGCCTCTCCAAAGGCAGGTGCCACCACACCTGGTGAGAGTGTAGGTTACTAGTTAAAAGGACAAAGCTACACATTTGCTTGTCTTCCACAGCAGCTACTGTTACAGATAGTCATCTTGCTTGTCTCTGCTTAGGCTGTAGTTTCCAGAACAGAAGGCTGTGCAGACATCTGTCTCCAGAGCTTCAATGCATAATAAATTAGTGTGCCTAACACCTTCTTAGTGTCCTGTCTTCTTCTTGCAGCCCTCAAGCAGAAGTTGGAGGCTTAGGCTTGTCTTTATAGATAGGAATCTCAGGACTCACAGATTACTGCAAAATGTACAGCTCTTTAAAAATCATATTTATTGGGGCTGGAGAGATGGCTCAGAGGTTAAGAGGACTGGCTTCTCTTCCAGAGGTCATGAGTTCAATTCCCAGCAACCACATTTATTATCCCAGTGGTGGTGGCTCATGCTTAATCCCAGCACTTGGGAGGCATACACAGGAGGATCCTTGTGAGTTCCAGGACAGCCTGGTCTACAGAGCAAGTTCCAGGACAGCCAAAGCTACATAGAGAAACCGTATTCAAAACAAACAAACAAAAGCCAGGTGTGGCACCATATGCCTTTTAATCCCAGCACTCAGGGAAGCAGAGGTAGGTTGATCTCTGTGTGCACACACACAAGGGTATATTTGTGGAAGTCAGAGAACAGAGTGGTCAGTTGGTTCTTTTCCTCTGCCATGTGGGACCCAGGGATCAAGGGTACTTAGTGGCAAGCACCCTTACTTGCTGGGCCATCTCGCCAGCCTGGGGTTTCACAGGAACACTGAGAGAGGGCCTAAAATGTTATGTCATTTCCCCTGCTGTCTATCCTTATAGTTAGACACAGCCACCCTGTTCTCACACACTGACATTTAAGGAGCTCAAAAGTGTCCCAGGTAGGGGTGGTACAGGGATCACTACTCACGGGTATTGGCTGTCTCCTTATTGTCACACAGCTCCTGGCACTTTCTTTATGCCTTCCACCCAGTCCTTGCCCATAAGAAACTCAGTTTGACCAGGGAAAATTAAGGGACCAATAGAAATAGAGAGGCAGGTACTATGACCTAGTCGGTTGGCAGAAATGAGGGAGGGCTTTCTAGAGGGATGAAAAAAAAAAAGAAAAGAACTTCCCAGGTAGACATGGGAGGCATTTAAGTGACCCCAGCCAGACACTCTCCCTCATCACCATCCACAATGAACTGAAGTCTGGTTCCAAGTGAGTCTCTGCCTGTCCTAGAGCCCTCTGACCTCCGGCCAGTACCATTCCTACAGTCCTGAGTGAGGTTCGATCTCCAAATTCTCTTCTATGTGTCCATCAACAGGTCTGGCAACAGAAGGCCCCAGAGTTCCCTGGAGATAGATTGATTTCACCAGGATCCTGCTGTACTTAAGGCACAGGCGACCAACGGCTTTGAGGCAGGGCCAGTCAACATCTGGGAGATCACGGGAGACCCGTATTCTCTGGAAGGGCCCTCAGCACAAGAAACAAGAGCAGCAGCAGGAGAAAACGGGAGGTAGAGAGAGAGCCTGGTGCTGTGGGAGGAAAAGAGAGACTTAGGGGTTGTGTGAGGACCGGAAGATGAAAGACAGGGAGACTGGCACGGGGGAGCTTGGAGGACTAACACCCACACTGCAATGAGAGAGAGAAGAATGCGGGCCACAGCCCCCCATCCAGAGGCCAGTTGGCTCTAACCACTGCCTTCTGCGGACACAGAGGAGGCACTATACTGAGTGTGGAAAGAGTCATGAGGGCAGAGATCTGAGAGAGATCTAGAGTAGAAATCTAGTGATGCTGAACCTGGCTTCTCTGTCCATGTCCTGGACAGAGTAGTTACGTCCTGGTAGTAGTGTAGAGGCAAAAATTCTAAATTTTTCCAGTTCTTAATTTATGCACCATCTGAATGTAGAGGCCCAAGCAAGATACAGCCGTTTCCTTGGCCAGGATCCTAGCATGTAGGAGGCTAAGGCAAGAGGATGGTTCATGTGAGGCCAGCCTGACCTGCATATGAGTTCTAGAACAATCTGGAGTTGAGTTCTACAGAGCAAATTTCCCTATCTCAAAAACAAAACAAAAAGTCTGGCTTGAGCCAGGTGTGATGGCGCATGCCTTAATCCCAGCACTCGAGAGGCAGAGGCAGGTGGATCACTGGGAGTTTGAGGCCAGCCTGGTCTACAAAGCAAGTTCAGGACAGGCAAGATAACATAAAGAAACCCTGTCTCGAAAAACAAAAACCAAAACAACAGCCGGGTGGTGGTGGCGCACGCCTTTAATCCTAACACTCGGGAGGCAGAGGCAGGTGGATCACTGTAAGTTCGAGGCCAGCCTGGTCTACAAAGCGAGTCCAGGACAGCCAAGGCTACACAGAGAGACCCTGTCTTGAAAAACCAAAAAAACAAAACAACAACAACAAAAACAAAACAACAACAACAAAGTCTGGCTTGAACTTGGAGACCCAGCTTCTGGTCACAGCACCACCTTGGCCAACTCATTGTGCCACTGGTCTCATTTTCCTACATGAGAACAGTACTCTAGGTTTTAGTGGTAGAGGGCTGTGTGGCAGTGGGTAGGAACTGTCCTGATGGGCAGTTCACAGGTCAACTCTGTAGCCGGGGTATAGACATGATTCCTCACTAGCTGTGCAGTGAAGAACTGGTTGCTACTTCCTGTCCTCTGTAAAAATGGCTAATGCTGGGCAAGGTGGCCCGCGCCTTTCATCCCAGCACCCAGGAGGCAGAAGCAGGTGGATCTCTGAGTTCAAGGCCAGCCTGGTCTACAGAGTGAGTTTTAGGACAGCCAGGGCAGCACAGGAGAAACCCTGTCCCAAAAAACAAAAACAACAACAACAATAACAACAAAGGCAATCTAGTGAGGGTCCAGCCCCAGGATAGCCTGCTCAAGTGTCTTCATCCCTTACCTGCACTATCCAACCGGCAGGGCCCAGACCTGCACTTCTTTTCTGAAAGAAAGAATGAAAAAAATCAATGCTCTCTGGCTGGAAAGGACCCACAGAGCTCTGATGATCAAATGTTGATTCTCTTTAATTTTGCTGCCTTAGGGAGGATTTCCCTAGACCACATTCACTTTACCAGAGCCCCCGGCCACAGAAGGGAGGCAGCCATGGGAGCCAAGATCTCCTTCTGGCCCACTCCTGCTCTCTGGCCTATAGCTGCCTCCTTCCCACACTTCCAGCCCACTTTTCTATGCCCTCTCCCAGAAAGGAAAGGCTGGTTTGTGTTCTTGACCGGCCTTCGCAAGGTGGGAGCTGAGCCACATTTAGCTCCTCCCATTTCAGCCATGCTGTCTGTGTGGGCCAACTCTCTGTCTCTTAACTACAAAAGTTAAGCCTCACTTTGCCAGGAGGAGTAACCCACAGCCTACCAGGGGTTAATGAACAGGCCTCCTCCAGCCGGGCGAGGGGGCACACACCTTTGATCCCAGCACTTGGGAGGCGGAGGCAGGCAGATCTCTGTGAGTTCGAGGCCAGCCTGGTCTACAAAGGGAGTCCAGGACAGCCAAGGCTACACGGAGAGACCTTGTCTTGAAAACCCAGGGGGAGGAGAGAACGGGCCTCCTCCTTTTTCCTTCTATAGAGGCTTGAGGAATAGGCAGGAAGGATGGAGGAAGAACAGTTGATAGGTTCCTGGCACAGCTGAAATGAACTTAGGTACACCGCCCACCTGCTACCTCACTCCCCACCCCTGACCAGCACAGGCTTAAACTTTATTAGTAGTATGTGTGAAATGGCGGACCAGGTGTTTCCTAGGGTATGTGGAGCTCAGGGGCAACCCTGCGGAGTTGGTTCTCTCCTTCCATCTTTATATGGGCTCTGGGGACTAACCTGGAAGTTGGGCTTGCATGTCAAAGCTCCTGCACCAGATGAGCCATTGAGATGTTCCCTTCGTTTTGCCAACAAGTATCTTGGTGTCAATACTGTGACTAGAAATTAGTTCCTCTCCAGCTTCCAGCCGGGACAACAGCCTAATCCAAGTGTGCCTGTCTTTTTTTGTTTGTTTGTTTTGTTTTGTTTTTTGAGACAGGATTTCTCTGTGTACCTTTGGCTGTCCTAGAATCCCTTTGTAGACCAGGCTGGCCTCAGAGAGATCCACCTGCCTCTGCCTCCCAAGTGCTGGGATTAAAGGCGTGTTCCACCACGCCTGACTCGTTTGTTTGTTGGTTTGTTTGTTTTGTTTTGTTGTCTTGTTTTTGTTTTTATTTTTCAAGACAAGGTTTCTCTGTGTATCTTTGGCTGTCCTAGAATCGTTTTGTAGACTAGGCTAGCCTCGAACTCACAGAGATCCACCTGCCTCTGCCTGAGCTTAAAGGTGTGTGCCATCACACCCGGCTTGCGCCTGTCCTTTCAAAAGCTCTGGTCTACTCTCCTTCACATCTATAGGTGTCGGTCTCTCCCCAGCCTCCTTTATTGCCTGGGAATCAAGTGTAGCCTCAGCCTTCTGAGTGCTGGAATTCACAGGTGTGAGCCACCCTCTGCTTGCGGTGGCAGTGGGTGCTTTTATCTTTTATCCATGGATCCTTTGCCTGGGGTGGGAGTTGGGGCTTGGATTTGTCAAAGCTCCTGCCGGATACCGGAAGACCATCTTTTGGTAGGGCTGGCCTAGCTGGCTCCTCACCTTTGATGTACTCGCAGTTGTACGTGCTGCGTTTGCCTAGAGCACGGAGGTAGATGCGGGCGGGCCCCTGGGCAGGTTGGCTGGCGTTGACTACTTGGAAAGTCTCAAAAGGGGGGATCAGCACCTCCTCCTCTCCAGGGAAAAAGGAGTAGCCCCTGATAGGGACCCCGAGGCAGGTCCAAATGCCAAAGAAAGTGTCCTTGCCAAATTGTTGAGCGGCAATGTTCTTGAGGGACGCAGAAGCAAACCCCCCCAGCCTAACAGTGGTGCCAGGCCCCGCTGGCCGGAAGCGCAGGCCATGCACCCCTCTGTACACCTGCCGGCACCCCCGAGATCGGTGGCTCCCAAGCAGTTGCAGGGCCTCTGTGAGCAGAAAGTGGAGGGTCTTGAAGGAGAAGTGCTGAAGGTAGTAGGTCTGGGAGCGGCCCGCCTCTCGCACTGCAGCGTTGAACTCCTTGTGCAGGGGGGTGTTGGCTGTGTAGGCCAGGAGCGCCACCCCGTGCTCATCCCGAAACCCCGGGGGTGGTGGGGGCAAGGTGGTTGGGCTGAGGCCCCACGCTGACCCCAAGGCCTTGCACTCCTGCCACCGGATGTTAGCCAGAGCCCAACCATCCGCGTATACTTTGTTGGCCTGGAACTCTGAGCGGTTGAGATCTGGCAGAGCCGCTGTCATGTCTGCTGCACAGCCAGCATACTGGTCGTCAAACGACGCTGGGGCCATGTCCAGGGGTGCTTCTTGAGAGAAGATGTCTAGTTGGGCGATGGAGTAACTTTGAACCTGAGGGTAGGGGAGCATGGAGCCCTGAGAGGGCAGTCCCTAGGAAAGTGGGCACTGGGCCCTCCACTCTTTCCCTGCTCTGAGACAGAGCCTGTCTACTGAGAAAGACAAGAAGGGCTCCATAGACATCTGGAAGGGAAAAGGGGATTGGGAACTACCAGCTGCAAGCACCCCAAGATTAGGGTTTCAAGAGCCCCCTACGAGGGACAGATGGGTCCCCAGGGAAGCACTAGGCATTCTTCCTCATGCTCTTCTTCCCGGGACTTAGAGATGCCAGCTGCTCCGTGTCCTGCTAGGCTGCAGCTAGGGGAAGATGACCATACCTGAAGTCCATCGCGAAGGCCCATGGACACCAGCAGGAGAGACACCATGGCAGGAACCTTCATGTTGGAGGTGACTCTGGGCAAGGTGCAGTCTCTTTTCCCTCATCTGGAAAACTGGGATGTTAATCTCCACTCTTTAGTAAACATTACCTAGTGTCTGCCATTTGGTCAAAAGGATGGAGGAACCAGCCACAGCCTCTGGCACCACCCAAGGGTGGTGACACTGACCCAACATGGCTCTAAGGAGGGCCAGCCTTGGGTCAAAACCGGAACAGGCCTCTCTGAACTGGTGCTGTGGTTGCACGGCATGCTGTTGCTTGTCTGTCTGTCTGTCTGTCCATGTCTGTTTGTTTTTGTTTTATTTTATTTTATTTTATTTTTGGTTTTTCGAGACAGGGTTTCTCTGTGTAGCCTTGGCCATCCTGGACTCACTTTGTAGACCAGGCTGGCCTCGAACTCACAGCGATCCGCCTGCCTCTGCCTCCCGAGTGCTGGGATTAAAGGCGTGGGCCACCCGGCTTTGTTTTTCTTTTAAACAGGGCTTTATATACCCATGCTGAGCCAAAGATGATCTCCAGTCTTCTGCTCTCCTGCCTCCTCCCTCTAAACGCACGCATTATGGATATGGACTGCCTGCTCGTTTTACTACAGAGCAAGACAGACACGTTTCCTTACAAAGCTGTCCAAAGTAATGGTGCTGCGGGAAGATGGGTGTGGAATGGTAGGTCACCCCATTCCAGCCTTACACATTCCTGGCCACAGGAAGAAATGGCAGTGATAATAGTGACTTTCAGTGCTTTTCTTGGAAAATCTTTGAACAGTGTAATTGACTGTTTCTTTGCAGTGCTGGAGGTGAAATCCAGGGCCTGGTGTATGAAACCCTCTACCATTGAGTAATAAACACACACACACACACACAGAGACACAGACACACACACACACACACACACACACACACACACACACACACGATGTTTTGGGTTTATTGTGGCTGTTTTTTTGTTTTGCTTTGTTTTGTTGGTTTTTCGAGATAGGGTTCCTCTGTGTAGCCTTGACTATCCTGGACTCACTTTGTAGACCAGGCTGGCCTCGAACTCACAGCAATCTGCCTGCCTCTGACTCCCAAGTGCTGGCATTAAAGGCGTGCGCCACCAGGCCGGGCTTCCTCACACCTTTTCAATGCTATCAATTTTGCTGGATCATTTTGTTCTGTTTTGCTTGTTTGTTTTGTTTTGTTTTTCAAGACAGGGATCCCCTGTGTAGCCCTGGCTGTCTTGGACTCACTTTGTAGACCAGGCTGGCCTCGAACTCACAGAGCTCCACCAGCCTCTGTCTCCGGAGTGCTGGGATTAAAGGTGTGCGCTACCAAGCCCATCTTGTTTTGCTTTTTTGTTTGTTTGTTTTGTTTTTTGAGACAGGGTCTTGTGCAACCTAGGCTGGCCTCAAAGTTACTGAGTAACTGAGACGGCTGTGAACTTCTAATTCTCCTGCCTCTGCCTCCTGAGTTCTGAGATTATATGTGTGCCCCATGCCTGGCCTACTAGTCTCTTTTTAATTTTCATTTAAGTGGTCTGGAAAATGTATGTGTGTTGGTGTTGCCATCACCACTCTGAAAGTTTTCTTTTATACTTTATTGTCATCTATCCTGTGCCACTGCCAGGGCCTGGCACAGATACTCAGGAGACTGAAATGGATATGCTTCAGAGAAAGAGTGGACATGGCACTGCACACCTGTAATGTGAGGTGGAAGCAGGTGCGGCAAAGGCTATCCTGGGAAGCCAGGAGACCCGATCTCAAAAAAAAAACCAAACAAACAAACAAACAAAAAAAAACCCAAGATCCCCAGAAGAGCTGGTCGTGGTGGTGCACGCCTGTAATCCCAGCACTCAGGAGGCAGAGGCTGGCGGATCTCTGAGTTTGAGGCCAGCTTGGTCTACAGAGCGAGGCCATGACAGGAAAGGCTACACAAAGAAACCCTGTCTTGAACAAACAAACAAACAAAAAAGACCTTCAGAAGAATAACTTGTGTCATTGGTGTTGAAGTCAGGTAGAGGTGAGGTCCCCAGGAAGGATGGGTTGAAGAAACCCAGAAAAGTTGGAAGGTGACCCTAAGCTTAGGACAAGCCAGGGTCCTGCGGTTTCACACAGCTCTTTTCCCTCTGGGCCTGAGGCTTAGTGAGAAACCTTGGGATCCTTTGACATTACTCTAGCTTGGCATAGTGCCTGCGAGCACGCCAGCAGTGGATACTCATTGGTACCCTAGTCCCTCAGGGTGGTCACATGGGTACCCATCCATTTCCTTCACTCATCACACATGATCAGTTGCCAGCTTATGTCGGGTCCAAGTAGCCTCCTGAATTCTCCTTCCGTTTTTTTGTCCAGGCCCACATCCCTGCCCTGCTTCCTGGTGTCTGCCTCCTCCTTAGAAGACCTCCCTGTCTCTTTCAGCCCTGCTGGTGCATTCACTGTGGAGCAGGGAGAGCAATGTCTCTAAAACACAGCCCTGTTTATCACCCTGACCTACTTAAACAAAGCAAAACCACAACTAAACCTTCTGCGTAGGGGTGGGGCGAGAGCTTAGTGATTAAAAGCATAGACTGCTCTCGCGAAGGCCATGAGTTCAGTTCCCAGGACCCACACTGGGTGTGTGTGGTTCATGACTACTGGCTGTAGGAGGATCTGATGCTTCTGGGCTTGGCGGGTACCTGCCCTCAGGTGCAAGGCCACACACAGACACACAGATAGACACATAGTCAAAAATAAAAATTTTTTAAAATCTTCTGTGCCAAACTGACTGGAAAAAAAAAATCAAAATACTGAGAAAAAGTGCAGAAATGAGAATTATGGCTGGGAGTAGTGACAGATGCCTTTTAATACCAGCACTCTCGAGGCAGAGGTGGGTGGATCTCTGTGAGTTTCGAGGCGAGTTCCAGGATAGCCAGGCTATTACACAGAGAAACCTTGTCTCAAACAAACAAACAAACAAAAAAAAAAAAGAGAGAGAGAGAGAAAGAGAGAGAGAATTAAGAGAGAAAAGATGATAATATATCTTCAAAGGGGTTCTGGTGGTAGAGAAATGGCTCAGCAGTTAAGAACACTTACTGCCCTTGCAGAGGACCCAGGTTCCACTCCCAGCACCTCAGGCCCGCAAAGGCCCATTTCTCCCATTCTAGGTGATCAGATGCCCTCTCTTGGCCCCTAAGGACTCCTGCACACATGCAGTACAAATAAAAAGCCTCTGTGGTGGCCTTTAATCCCAGAACTCTGGGAGGCAGGCAGATCTCTGTGAGTTCCAGGACAGCCTGGTCTACACAGAGTAACCCTGTATCAAACAAAACAAAACAACAAAAAAAGCAGAGGGCTTGCCTATCATGCAGAAGGTTCTGTTTTTTGTTTCATTCCCGGTACCGCCTAGAAGGCAAGCATGGTAGCACATGCCTGAAATCCCAGTATTCAGGAGGCAGAGGAGGAGGAGGAGGACCAGGAGTCCAAGGCTATATTGTTGAGTTCCAGGCTAGACTGGGACACACAGGACCCTGTCTCCAAACAAAGCAGCACATGAAGGAAATCGTCCTTCCACACCCTTGTGGCAGCCCAGGCCTTCTGCTCAGTGATCCGGCCCCATTTTAGTTCTTTCTTGGCTCCTACAGTATAGAACAAAGTTCTAGGAAGGTTCTATTGTTCCCCTGCCCTTAGCTATCGTCCTGGCCACACAAGCTTCCCAGTTTAGCTCAGGACTCCCCTCTTTCAGAAAGCCCCCCAGAATCCTCTGGGCTCTGTCCTCACCACTCTGTGCTGTCTCTCTTGAGCCTACCATGCCCCCTTCCATACCCCTTAGGCCCTGGCCTGTGAGGGAACAAGCAATAGTCCCCAGGGCTCAGCCCAGGACCAGGCAAAGTCACCAGACTGCTTGCTGAGAGTCTTGTTGAGGAGGGGAAATCTACTTGAAAGCCCCAGCTTCGCATTGACCTGCAGATGCCCATTGGGTGACTGGGCTGGGAAGGAAAGGCTGTCTTCCTTTTTGGGTCAGGCTGTGTCACCCTAAATGCAGGCATGTCAATCATCTCTTTGGGCAGGGCTTTGGCCCTCTGTGCAACCGAGCACTCCTAGCTTCAGCAACTGAGTCTTCCACGTCCTTCAGGCAAGAAGATGACCCTAGTCAGTCATCCTGGTAAACCGGTGGCAACTAGCCTCTTCCCTTGTTCAGGCAGCAGCACCCTATGTGTCAACGTGTCAGTGCTGGCTCCCTTCCTCTGCAGAACTGGAGCCTCGCTAGAGCTTGCCAGTGTCTACCACACACCCTCATTTCTTTTTCTTTCTTTCTTTTTTTTTTTTTTTTTTTTTTGGTTTTTCGAGACAGGGTTTCTCTGTGTAGCCTTGGCCATCCTGGACTCACTTTGTAGACCAGGCTGGCCTCGAACTCACAGCGATCCGCCTGCCTCTGCCTCCCGAGTGCTGGGTTTAAAGGCGTGCGCCACTACGCCCGGCTTCACACCCTCATTTCTACAGTCGGCTCCATCTTATTTTTATTCTATCTGTGCTGGAAGACCCTCCCGTTCCCCGACCACTGCCAAGTCTCTGGTTAAAAAAGCCCAAGAGCTTTCTAGGCATTGCTAACAAGACAGAGAACTGCACCTCAGCGTAAGCAGATGGCTTCCCTTGGTGACCAGAATGCAGCAGAGGTTGGTCTGGGATGCTGGGAATTTCCCCTCCTCCACCTTTTAATGACAAGATCTTGTTCAGTGGCCCAGGGTGGCCTCTAACTTAGTCTCTGGAGTGGGAGAGCTGAATCCAGCCTAAAAACTGCTTTTCACAGGCCAGGGAGCTGCATTTCGCCTCATCCTGTGAATCACAGCCCTCAGTTTCCCTCTTTTCCAGATTCTCACTAAACAGTCCCTTCTGGAAATAGGACCTCAAGTCTCTTTTCAAAAATTCCAAACTTTCCCACACTCACAA
The DNA here is from genome assembly GCF_903995435.1 of Acomys russatus. Classification (NCBI taxonomy): domain Eukaryota; kingdom Metazoa; phylum Chordata; class Mammalia; order Rodentia; family Muridae; genus Acomys; species Acomys russatus. The sequence goes on along the minus strand of NC_067143.1, from coordinate 54,063,835 downwards.
CCCTTCCTAGGGTGTCCTAGGGTCCCTAAAAACGCCATTAATACAGTAAATTGTATAGGGAGGGGAGGTGTCCCTTACCTAGGCTCCTCCATGGTGGGTAGAGCTGGCCGGTCTCCTGTGACAGACTGGGCAGAGAGGACGGTGTCCTCTTTTATACTGTCAATTCCCTACCCCTCCTGATTTCCCCACACAGCTGCTCAGAAATGTGACACTCCGTCTATTTCAAGCTATCTCCTCAAGGCCGAGGCACCCTAGCCTCTGCCCAGTGTGACCTGGGCCAATGATCTTCCCAGGACAATGAGAGCTGCTGAACAGAGGAGGTGTGCTCTGGGGGTGTGTGGAGGAGATGGGACAGCAGCCTCCTCACCAGCTTGGTTCTGGACTCTGGTCAGTCAAGAAGGCACCCCACCTCCAGGCATCTCCTTTCATTTTGTTTTGTTATTATTATTGTTATTATTAGTAGTAGTAGTCATTATTATTATTATTATTATTATTATTATTATTATTATTATTTTATTATTTTACTACTACTACTTTCTTTCACAATGTCTAGGCTGACCTTGAACTTGAATAGATCCTTTTGCCTCAGCCTCCTTCCTGAGTGCTAGGATTATAGGCATGTACCACCATGTCGAGCTCTGTTCTGTTCTAAAGAACTAAATTCCACCTGGATCCCTGACCCACCCACCCATGTGACCCGGGTGGCTTCTGACCCCTCAGGATCCCTGATCTGTGACCAGAGTTGACTCCACTTCTTGGGACCTTGTAGGGGCTCCAAGTGATAGATAACATGCAAGAAATTCCCTGAGCCTGAGGCTGTCCCCACACAGAGCCTGTTGTACTTGAGTCCGTCCAGAGACAGGGGGGATGGGCTAGGTAGGCAAGGAGGGGATCACTGCTCTTAAACTTCCCTTCTTGTCCTTCCTGCTGCGTGGACGGTTTGTTTTCCTCTTTAGTCTTCCCGCAGAATTGGAGTAGAAGAAAGGCTTTTTTTAGGTGAAGGAAAATTTATTGGGCTGACAGTTTGAGGGTTGATGGGTAAATTCATGAGGTGGACCGGAGAGGCCCTCGGTGGTCTTCACATCCCCAACAGGTGGTATCTCTAAACCCTGATGTTCAGAATATCTCTCCTCCACCTTCGCACAAGCTGGCCCCTTCTCCCATTACCTCCAACTGGGCACCCGAAAGTCGGAACTAGATTATTTATAGTCAAGCCCAACCGAGGTCTGAGAGAAAGCTATGCTTACAAACATGGAGTCACCTGAGCAGGAGAGCTCCAGAAAGGGAAAGTCTGAGGTAACGGGGAGCAGAGCGGCTGTTCCAGATTATCTAAGGCAACAAACTCCATTCTAGCCCTGGGGGGGTGGGGGTGGGGCAGAGTGGGGCAATGGTGTTGATGTTGTTGCATGTGACCCAATACGTGTGCCTTATGCAAATTGTATGCAAATGAGATAGATATGGCTAGTTAACTAGCTAGACGCACTAGGAGCGACCCTCGCCGGGCTTCGTAGTCTGGTGGTCTGAGGCCCTGGCCCGGCCGGGTCCCAGGGCCACCGGAGAAGAGGCCAAGTCTCACAAGTCCCTCCCCCAATCTTGACCTGGCTCAGATCTTAGAGAAAGAACCTGCCATCTAAGCGAAGGAGAGTTTCGCCCCTCAACCATTCAAGGACTCTGCTCGTCCAGTTCCAACGCCCCTGACTGTTGTTGCGGAAGATAGGTGTCAGGTTACCAGTCCAGGGGCTATAGTTAGCCTCTGGGACTTTGTTCAGCAGTCCCGGATCTGCGCAACGTCTGCCGGCACTTCAGCCCCAGTCTGTTGCAAAGGACCAGAGAGAGCCCCCAGGCCGCTCTCGTTCTCCACCACTTCCAGGTGGGTCCTTATCTTTGCCCGTGTCTCTCCAGGCGGAGCCATATAACTGTCCCGCGTATAACATCCCGAAGAAGTCCTGGAGACCCCGGGTGTGGGGCCAGCCATCTGGTAGTCATAGACTAGGGACTTGAGATAGGGACAGTAAGATCCGATGCCCTGCCCATCCTTAGAATCCCCTTTGGCCCTGCCCTACATCGCTCCTGAGTTCCAGTCCTTGACCAAGGACCCTCTCAGGCTGCAGGAGGAAGGTCCTGGAGCACCCTCCGCTGGCCTCATCATCATCCGGATCCTGCCATCACGTGATTCCTCCAAGGATGGTTCTGGAGGATCTGCTGATGATCCTCAGCTGCCTCAGCCTCCACACCCTCTGGAAGGTAACTCTCCGGACTATCCTTTGCCAACAAGGGTCAGGTGTGGGTCAGACGCTGAGAAGGTGGAGGAGGAAAAGGACCAACCAAGGAAACCCGCCCTCCTCCCAATCCTCTCTTCAGGAACTTGTATTCCAGGTGACTCTCCTCCATCCTACCCCTCCGTAGGGGTTTGTCTCCAACTCCCCTTCCCGCTTCTGTCTCATCTCACACCATAGGCTCAACCCAGGCAACCCCCTATGCATACCAGTGCACTGCTGTACCCTCTGGCAGGCCCTGGAATCCAGGCTTCACCCTTCCTCCCTCCCCCATCACACTCTGGGACTAGGGTTGGGCTGGGGACAATAAAACTTCGACCCGGTCTTGAGTGTCGGATAACCCTCCCAAAGCAGGAGAGGGTGCAGGGATCTCAGAGCGGGCAGTGACATATACTGAGCTGCAGGGTTTCCCTAAGGATGGGAAATGTCTGAGGAGGATGGGGGACCAGGGCAAGGATCAGACACTGGCTACCATTGCCTGCATCTCGACTGTCAGAGCCAGGAAAGCACAGGAAATCAACTAGACTCGCCTCTCGAATGACATGACCCTGTGAGGTTGGAAGCATCCTTAATTCATAGGTGAAGTCCAGAAAAGCCCTGACCTGAGAACTGCTCGAGAGCCCACAGCTGGCAGGTGGTGCTTAAACTCGTGTCTGTCTGGCTCCACTGCCCGTGTTGCTCTTTGTGCCAGTTTGGGGTTTTGCCAACTGCATGCATCAGATATTTGGGCATAGAGATGAAAATTGCCACTCCGAGCTTTAGTTACACTTTTGCCTACTCGGTGCCTCCCTTCCTTACGTCCACAGGCCCAAGCTGTTCCTATCCTGCCCCTGAGCCTGCTTCCAGACACCTTTGATGATGCCTACGTGGGCTGCTCTGAGGAGATGGAAGAGAAAGCAGGCCCACTGCTACAGGAGGAGATGGCACGCCATGCCCTGCTAAGGGCATCCTGGGAAGCAGCGCAGGAGGCCTGGGAACACCGGCGTCACAAGCTTACTCTACCTCCTGGCTTCAAAGCCCAGCATGGAATAGCTATCATGGTGTACACCAACTCATCCAACACCTTATACTGGGAGCTGAACCAGGCTGTTCGGACAGGAGGTGGCTCCCGGCAGCTCTACATGAGGCGCTTTCCTTTCAAGGCCCTGCATTTCTACCTGACCCGGGCCCTGCAGCTGCTGCGTGGCACCAGAGGCTGCAGCAGGGAAGCCGGGGAGGTGGTGTTCCGAGGTGTGAGCGGCCTTCACTTTGAACCCAAGAGGCTGGGGGACTCTGTCCGATTAGGACAGTTTGCCTCCTGCTCTATGGATGAAAGAGTGGCTCGAGGATTCGGTAATGCCACCTTCTTCAATCTAAGGACCTGTTTTGGGGCTCCTATCCAGGCTTTGTCTGTCTTCCCTGCAGAGCGTGAGGTGCTGATCCCCCCAAGTGAAGTCTTCTTGGTCACTGGGTTCTCCCAGGATGGAGCCCAAAGCATAGTGACTCTCTGGAGCTATAACCAGACCTGCAGCCACTTTAACTGCGCCTATTTGGGTGGTGAGCAATGCGTGGGAGATAGAATGGCAGGGTGGGTGAAAGAAGCCAGCGTGTCCTGAACCCAGCCCCACTTGGTTAGTGAGGCTGAGGTTCTGCCAGGTCCGGTGAGATCTGTGGAGATTCTCAGATGACTTGTCTTCTCACTAATAGACCAAGACCAGAGTGAAGGAGGCCAGATTGCTTCTGGTCTCAGTAGGCCCTGGCTTGGTAGGGCTAAGGAGATAGGTCCATGCCAAGTTCAGCTGTGAAGGGAGGAACGGAAGTGAAGAGAAATGACAGTGTGGGTGGGAGCAAGGATGGGCAGGCAACCTGGAGTGCCTGGGGAGAAGCTGAAAAGGAGTGGTCCGCTTTGAGGTGAAGGGGGCGGGGTGGCCACAGGCAAGACTTTTGGGATGTGAATTTGCCCCAGGGCCTCACTATGCTATCTGTTGCAGGGGAGAAGAGGCATGGGTGTGTGTCCTCAACAGGTAGGTCACTCTCCCGACCCCTCCCCAACCTCCCACTCCCCTGGCCCTGCTGCCAGCCTCACCATCTGTTCTTCTTTTCTCTAGTGTTACAGCAGCCAGAATCATCCTCCACAGAGGCCTTGGCTCTGCAGACAGAGACAACACTGCTCTTGGCCCCCAGGGAGTTGCAACTTTCCGGAGCTGGGCCCTGAAAGCCTCTTAGAAATCTTGGCAATGGATGACCCTACTACGAAGACTGGGCTTCGGATGGCCTCAAGAAGCAAGAGTGTGGTTCTGGTTCCAGTCCTAGAGGCCAGCTCTCCAACCAGGGTTGGAGATCTGAGGCCAGGGCATGGTTGAGGGAACCCCACTATGTGTCGGGGACTTCCTAGGACATGCAAGGTAAAGACTGGATGGCTACTCAATTAAATGGAGTTGTGGTGTAGTGACATGGTTTCTATGATTGGTTTATTGCATGAGGTCATTTGTCCTTGGCAGGCTTGAAAGTCGAGGGACTGAAAACTAACTACCCTGATCACTATAGTTACACACTGTAACCTCTGTTGTAGAAGAAATCTTTTGTGTATTGTATGGCTGCAACACCTGTCCATTAAAAAACCTATGGCCTATAGCTTAGGCAGGAAATAGGTGGAACTTCCAGCAGGCAGAAGGGATTCTGGGATTGAACCAGGTGCATGGGATTCAGCTGCCACAATGTGAGAAGATGGATGCATGGTGCCTGAGCTCAGGTAACCAGTCACGTGGCAGAACGTAAATTAGTATAATGGGTTATTTTAAGTTATGAGCTGGTCAGAGAAAAGCCTAGCTATATGGCCTGGGTGTTTGTATAATATTTAATGAGTCTCATGAGTCATTATTCCCAGAGCTAAGGGACGGGAGGAAAAACCACCTGCAACATAATGAAGTACTGCCAACACTCTGTGCCTGGAATGTTATAAAAAGCCACAGGGGCCTCACTGCCACCATTCAGGCAAGAAAGGGATAAGGGATAAATAGATTCCCAGCCATGTCTGCCTGCTGAGAAATGCAAGGCCAAGGAAGGGCACCTCCTCCAGGCCTCCCCACTCCCAGGCCCCCAGCCTCCCAGGCCAGAATTCTTTCCTAAAGATTTAAGGAATCCCAAAGCAAGATTCTAAACCCCCAAAGCTAAAGCAATCTATTTCTCTCTTGTCTCCTCACACAGTGTCCATTCTGGGGGAAGTAATAAAGAAAAGGTTCTTTTTTAAAATATATATATATATATTTTTAAATTTTATTATGTATACAGTGCTCTGCCCGCATGCATGCTTGCAGGCCAGAAGAGGACATTAGATCACATTATAGATGGTTGTGAGCTACCATGTGGTTGCTGGGAATTGAACTCAGGACCTTTGGAAGAACAGCAGAACAGTCAGTGCCCTTAACCTTTGAGCCATCTCTCCAGCCCAAGAAAGGGTTCTTAGGACATCAAGCAATGAGGCTTACCACCTGATTTCCACAGCAAATTTTATTGAGGCAAAAAAAAGCACCATGGTCTTCTGCTATGAGACCCTGGCTCTACCCAACTAGATGGCTGGACTCAGGGACAGAAGAGACCCTTCCATTTAGGACTCACTCGCCCTTGGTCTCCAGACCTTCCTCCAAGGCCAAGTCCCCTGCCCCCTCCGCTTCTTGCGCCCTGTGCACCAGCACATGAGCAGGGGAGGAAGGGCGGGACTCTACAGAAGCTGGAGTCCCAGCGTCTATTGTAGCTTCAAGGCCAGCTTCTAAAGAGACTTCGGTCTCCACAATCCCAGGCATGGTCAACTCTGCTGGCGTCTCATGGGTTGGGGGACCCAGGTTCTGGAAGCTGTTACGCACTCGGGTAATGTATCGACTGAGGATGCTAGCACCATCAGGAGGCCGTGGTGTCCCTCCTGCCGCCAGAGTCTTCTGCACACTGGCCACCTCACTTTGCAGTCGGGACACAGTCTTGGTCAGCTCTGTCAGTCTGTTGCCCAGGTCTGAGATGGATCATGACAGAAGGTGCGCCTGCTCAGTACCTCTTCTGTTTACCCCCCTGCCCCCAGCCCACCCTCCTGAACCCTGGGATACCCTGTCTGGATTCTAAGGAACGACTGGAAGAATTGAGGGGTCTGGCAGGTAGAATGTGAGTACTGATGGAAGAGCAGCAATAAAGAAGGAAAAGCTTAGCCAGGTCTGGTGGTGCAAGCTTATGATCCCATCTATCTGGGAGACTGGGGAAGAAGATGGCAAGTTCAAAGCCAGCCTAGGCTTCAAAGTGAGCTCAGGACCAGCCTGGGCAGAAACTTAGTAAGACAGGGAAGGGTGAAATGGGAGGTGGAGCAGGGGTGGGGGGTGGGGGAGATGGAGTATCTGAGTGCACGGGTTGAATGAGAAAATGAGCATATAACAACATGTAAATAAAGGTAGAGTAATTGAGTAAAGGAACTAGCTGGGCAAGATGTGGCGTGTGAGTCTGGATGTGGGCACTCTTCCCAGGGAAGCCAGGAAGAGCAAAGGGGGAGGGTTAGAGGTGGGGACCACTGACCCTTTCGACGAGTCTCCTCGAACTCACGCCGGGCAGTTTCTATGTAGCGCTGCACCAGAGCCTTGATAACTCGCAGTCGGTAGGACCCAGGCTCTCCTTCCCCGGGCCCTGCCCTTGTCCCAGGGTTGGTCTGCAATGGAGGGCAGAGTGAATTCCCTACTCTACCTTCTTCAAGGGAGAGAGGCAAAAATCTATGCAAGCATTTTGTCCCTGGCCCGTCTCCTAAAGTGCAGCCCTGGAGATTAGATGGGAGCCAGCTAGGGGAAGCAGACTGTGAGAGGAAAGGGTGTCTAGAGTGTGTGATAAAGGCTGAGAGGTGGGGTAGGGTGGGAAGGAAAGATTGAAGACGTAGTGGCAGCCATGGGGCAAACCAGGGAAGCGTTACAGTGCAGATAATGGTGGGTCAGTGAGGCACTCAGACGCCCAGCTGCCTCTTTCTGCCTGTCAGCTTTCTCATTCTTCAGGGGGCTTTTCCCGTATGCTATTAAATGACCCATGCATGTCTGATAGCCTGGTTGTCTCCGGGGTGGAGGTGGCATGGAATTATGTTTAGGCTGCAGGACGTGGGACTAGAAATGTAGGGCCCATCCAGAACCAGGAAGATGAAAATTAAGGCTGCGTGACAGAGTGGGAATTGGGATCGGGCTCTCAGGGGGCAAACGATGATGACGGCTTAGGTATGACAGGTGAGGAGGCAATGTCAGGCAGAGATGGTACTCACAAAGGTTGGGATTGGGGGATAGTCTGACTTCTTGCCTTTGCAGCAGGAGGTGCAACAGCAAATGAAACGGAAAATTCTCCTGAGAGATCAACAATGTGAAAAGAAGTTAGTCAGGGGGCGGGGCCGAGGAAAGTAGGGTAGGAGCTGGGCGGTGTAGACGGGTAAGAGCTCTGAGGCCATCACCTGAGAAGGTAGAAAGCAGCCTTCGGGGAGGGCAGGATGTTGAAGGGCACAGGCAATGTCAGGCCCTCTCGGAAGTAGGACAGGTAGAGCTTGGAGCGAGCAAACTTCCACTCCACATCAGCGTCGTCCTGGGGACCACAAGGCAGGAGGCTACACAAGGTCCATGCTGGCAACAGCCCCTTCTCTCACGCATGCTGTCTCTCTTTATTTATTTACTTATTTATTTTGGTTTTTCGAGAGACAGGGTTTCTCTGTACAGTCATGGCTGTCCTGGACTTGCTTTGTAGACCAGGCTGGCCTCAAACTCACAGTGATCCACCTGCCTCTGCCTCCCGAGTGCTGGGATTAAAGGCATGCGCCACCACGCTTGGCCCCTTGGCTGTCTCTCTTAATCTTAGTCCCATCTCTTGTTCTCCGGTGTGCCAACCACTTTCTTCTTGTTCGTATTTCCACCCCCATCAATCACCCACATTTCCCTGGCATGCCTGCAGGCCCAACCCATCCACTTCCTTCTTGTGTCCCCACTTACTTTTTGTTTTGTTTTGGTTTTTCAAGACAGGGTCTCTCTGTGTTAGCCTTAGCTGTCCTGGACTCACTTTGTAGACCAGGCTGGCCTTGAACTCACAGCGATCCATCTGCCTCTGCCTCCTGAGTGCTGAGATTAAAGACGCGCACCACCATGCACAGCCCAAAATAAACTGCCCTCCCACTTACTTTTAAACAATGCCTCCACACTGAAGACACCACCACAAGAAAAAGTGCAAAGAGCAGTGGACTTGGAGTCTGTCAATACCAACAGTAGTACTGAGACCCTTGTTGTAGGAGAATTGTCCCAAGCCGTAAAGCAATAGTGGGAGCAGAGCAGGGGCCTTTGCACCCTATCCTCTCCTCCCCATCCTAGCCTGGGTCAGGTGACACACCTCAATCTTCTGGAAGGAGTTGGTGATCATGGCAATGAGCATGTTGAGCAGCACGATGACCATGACAATGGTAAAGATGCCGTACATGGCCCGGCCCACGAACTCAGCCACCAGGAACTGAGGCATGTCCACCACTTTGTGCTCTTCCATGCCGAACATGGTCCAGAACAGAAACTGGAAGGTTTCGTTGAAACTGACATGGTGCGTCAAGTGAAAGACAGAAAAATGGGAGTAGGGTTGGGAGAGAAGCCTGGGTCCTCCCCAGACACACTCCTCTCCCCTGAAGACCTAGCCAGAGGTGCTCAGTATCCGGGAAGCCTTTGGGCCGCACTTGCATTTCTTTCTTTTTTCTGTTTTTTTTTTTTTTTTTTTTTTTTTTTTTTGGTTTTTCGAGACAGGGTTTCTCTGTGTAGCCTTGGCCATCCTGGACTCACTTTGTAGACCAGGCTGGCCTCGAACTCACAGCGATCCACCTGCCTCTGCCTCCCGAGTGCTGGGATTAAAGGCGTGTGCCACCACGCCCAGCTTTTTTCTGTTTTTTGAGACAGGGTTTCTCTGTGTAGCCTTGGCTATCCCGGACTCACTTTGTAGACCAGGCTGGCCTCGAACTCACAGTGATCTGCCTGCCTCTGCCTCCCAGAGTGCTGGGATTACAGGCGTGCGCCACCATGTCCAACTGACACTTGCATCTTGCATTTCCTAGCACCAATCTTTATTCTTTATTTAAAAACATATTTTATTTTACTTGTGTGTGTATATGTGTGTGTCCTGAGTGTATGGATGTGCACCATGTGCATGCAAGAGCCCACAGAAGGCAGAAGGAGCAGTGGAGCCCTAGGAACTGGAGTTACAGGTAAGTGTGAGCCACCATCTGGGTGCTGGGAACCAATCCTGGGTCCCCTACAAGAACGGTAAAGCTTTTAACTGCTAAGCATCTCTCCACCTTTATTCTTTTGCTTAATCAATATTTACTGAATGAAGAGGGTGCTAAGCACACAGTGATGTATAAGACAAGCAGAATCCTGCCTTTAAGGTGGGGTTAGAAATGAGGGAAGAGGGCTGGAGTGATGGCTCAGAGGTTAAGAGCACTGACTGCTCTTCCAGAGGTCCTGAGTTCAATTCCCAGCAACCACATGGTGGCTCACAACCATCTATTGTATGATCTGAAGTCTCTTCTGGCCTGCAGGTGTACATGCAGGCAGACACTATGTATAACAAATAAATCTTTTTTTAAATAAATAAATCTTTAAAAAAGAAATGAGGGAAGAGGTTCTAGAGAGATGGCTCAGTAGTTAAAGAGTACTGACTGCTCTTCCAAAGGACCTGGGTTCAACTCCCAACACTCACATGGCAGCTCACAACTGTCTGTAACTCCCAAGATCGGACACCCTCACACATACATGCAGGCAAAACACCAATTCACATAAAATAAAAATTTAAAAATTTAAAAAGAAAAAGAAAAGAAAAGAAACGAGGGAGGAATGGCTTCTGAGAGGTGGTTATGGACCACACAGGTACAGAGCCTCACAGAACAAGACTAAAGTATACCATGGCCTTCCAACAGCAGGAATCTATGAAGAGTTCTGGACCAAGAGGGGCACCTGAATGACATTGGAAAAGATCATGTTGGTTGCTGTGACTACATGGGAGACAGAAGAGGAAGGCACAAAGACAGGAACATTTCCTGGTCTGGGTGTGGTGTACAGCCCAGAGGCAGCAGCCCCAGTGCTGCCTCTTCCAGGAAGCCCCTCCTGATCTGTCTTCCCCACCAATCCCAAGCAGCATGCGCTCATCAAGTGCTCACTGTCCTGGCCACATTACCCTTTGTATTTGGGTAGAGTTGGGGTGGGGGAAGGCACCTGACTCCCTGCATCTTGGCTCCAGCCTGCAGCGGGTAAATGGCATCATGGTGTAGGTGTGGCCCTTGGTCCAGAACACATCTCCATTGTAAAGGCACTAGGAGAAGTTCTTTTACTAACAGAGAGGTGTTCTAACATACTGGACCTAAACTACTTGCAGTCTATACCCACTGAATTTAACATCTGAAGACAATTTTGAGGGTGAGTGGATCTGCCTTTTGTCCCTCTGCCCCCCCACATGGCATCAAGGGAGATCTGCCTGAATTTGACCCAATCTATTAGACATCCACTTGCTAGTTTTCAGTACTCCTGGCTACCCTGAGCCATAGGCCTGCCATTTACCTCACCGGAAAGCTTCAGCCACATTGCTTTCAAAATTGCTTACATTCACATATTTTTAATTATATTTTACTTATATCTGTGTGTGCCTGTTTGTGCATACATGTGTGTGTGGTCTCAAAATGCCACAGCACAGGTGTGGAGGGCAGACAACTGGCAGCAGTCAGTTCTTGCCTTTCACCATGTAGTTCCTGGGAACCCGACTGATGTCATCAGGCTTGGCCGCAAGTTCCTTTATTTATGGAGCCATCTCATTAGGTCAATTAGGTCTCTGTCTCTCTGTCTCTCTGTCTCTGTCTCTGTCTCTGTCTCTGTCTCTCTCTCTCTCTCTCTCTCTCTCTCTCTGAAACAAAGTCTTATGAAGCCTGAGCTAGCCTCGAACCTATTAAACAGCTGAGGATGACCCCTGCACTGGAGTTATAGGATGTGCTACAGCGCACAGCTAGGAGCAAATACTTCAGTAGAAGGATGGAAGAGAATAAATGTCAAACAACTGGCAGATGTGAAAAGTCACTGTTCCAAAATGTTTATTGTAGAAACCTTTTCAGTAAAACCATCTGGGTGGGCACATGGCCTATAATTCCAGTATTGGGGGTAGAAACAGAAGGATCAGGGGTTGAAAATCATTCTCAATTATACATCAAGTCCAAGGTTATCCTGGGCTACTTGAGAGCCTATCTCAAACTCCACTCACCCTCAAAATCGTCTTCAGATGTTAAATCCAGTGGGTATAGACTGCAAGTAGTTTAGGTCCAGTATGTTAGAACACCTCTCTGTTAGTAAAAGGACTTCTCCTAGTGCCTTTACAACGGAGATGTGTTCTGGACCAAGGGCCACGCCCTCACCGTGCTCCTCTAATGTGCAGTGGCGCACACCTTTAATTCCAGCACTGGCGAGGCAGAGGCAGGCAGATCTCTGTGAATTTGAGGCAGGACTGGTCTACACAGTAAGCTCCGGGAGAGCCATAGCTACACAGTGGGACCCTGTCTCAACAAACAAACAAAGAGACAAACAAACAAGCAAACAAAAAGTGCTCCAAGAAAGAAAGGGGGAAAAAAAAAAAAAAAAGATCAGAAAGAAACAGATCAAGCAAATGACAGCAAAACAATGAGCAGTGAAGCTTTGTGAAGGGTGCGCGTGCACAGTGAAGGGTGCGGGTGCCCAGGGAAGGGTGTGGGCGCCCAGGGAAGGGTGTGGGCGCCCAGGGAAGGGTGCGGGTGCCCAGTGAAGGGTACGGGTACGCAGTGAAGGGTGCGGGCGCCCAGTGAAAACTGCGGGTACCCAGTGAAGGGTGCGGGTGCTCAGTGAAGGGTGCGGGAGCCCAGAGAAGCGTGCGGGCGCCCAGGGAAGGGTGCGGGTGCCCAGTGAAGGGTACGGGTACGCAGTGAAGGGTGCGGGCGCCCAGTGAAAACTGCGGGTACCCAGTGAAGGGTGCGGGTGCTCAGTGAAGCGTGCGGGCGCCCAGGGAAGGTTGCGGGTGCCCAGGGAAGGGTGCGGGCATCCAATGAAAACAGTGGGTACCCAGTGAAGGGTGCGGGTGCCCAGTGAAGACTGCGGGTACCCAGTGAAGGGTGCGGGTGCTCAGTGAAAGGTGTGGGTGCCCAGTGAAAACTGCGGGTACCCAGTGAAGGGTGTGGGTGCTCAGTGAAGGGTGCGGGTGCCCAGTGAAGACTGCGGGTACCCAGTGAAGGGTGTGGGTGCTCAGTGAAGGGTGTGGGTGCCCAGTGAAGACTGCGGGTACCCAATGAAGGGTGTGGGTGCTCAGTGAAGGGTGTGGGTGCCCAGTGAAAACTGCGGGTACCCAGTGAAGGGTGTGGGTGCTCAGTGAAAACTGCGGGTACCCAGTGAAGGGTGTGGGTGCTCAGTGAAGGGTGCAGGTGCCCAGTGAAGGGTGTGGGTGCCCAGTGAAGGGTGCGGGTGCTCAGTGACTTTCCTCATTTAGTGTTTTCATGAGATTGACATTTTCCAAAAGAAGAGTTGGAACCAAGAGAATATCTAAGTGGATATATCAGTAAGTGTCAGAGAGAATCAGTGAGGGCTTGGGCGAGTAAGAGACTGAGCTGAGTGAACCAACGAGGGAGGGAGAAAAACATGCTAAGATGGAAGGCCTCCCCCTCCCAGCTGCCCGTCCCCCCTGTGCCCCAGCCTCAGCATACTTGCCCAGCTGCTCTGTTTCCTGATAGGGCACATAGATATTGTTGAGGCCACAGAGGAAGGCGGTCAGGATGATCATGAGGATGAACATGAACCTAGCAGGGAGTAGGGCGTGGAAGGGTCAGAGTGCGTCCCTACCCTAGAAGTCAGGCTCTGTGAGGAGGAGCTGGGGCAGGGCAGGGGATGGATGGCCTTTTGGTTTTTTGCCTTTCTGATTTCAATTTCTAGAAAAGGAAAAAAAAAAAAAAAAAAAAAAAAAAAAAAAAAAAAAAAAAAAAAAGAAAAGAAAGAAAGAAAAAGGGAGGCATAGCGGTGTCGAAGAACTGGGATCAGAGACCCCGCCAAGGGCCCTTTCTGCTATTGGTGGTTTGTGATTGTGGCTGCGGTGGGAGCTGTAACCCTCCCAGCTGAGAAATGCACATTTACACTTCCAAAGTCTGCCTCTAGGTTCTCGGGTTCGGAGATTGCTGGAGCTCACAGTCCTGTGGGAGGAACACAGGTCAAGAACCCCCATACCCCTCAGAGCTGAGGAATTTCAGAAGATAGTCTGTCGGGGATGGGGGTGGGAGGTAGGGGGAGGAGCCATAGGCAGGGAGGGTATGAGGAGAGTACACACCGGATCATGTCGTCAATCATCCTGCCAATGGAAATCTGCAGAGTGCCCAGTGACTCGTGAGCTGGCAGAATATATGCCAATCGGGTGAAGCTGAGCATGCTGGTAACAGCAAAGAGCACCTCGGCCAAGAACTGAGGGTCTTCTGTGCGCCACTCACTTCGCTCTGTGCAGGGTAGGATGGAGCAGTGGCTGGGAGCCAAGGAAGACTTGCCTTGGGACTCACTGCTGGGTTGAGGCAATGTGATGGTAGGCCCCATTATCAACTTGACTGACTTAGAGTCACCCAGGAGACACACCTCAATACATCTCTGTCAAGGTGTTTCTGGAGGGGTTTTTCTGAGCAGGGAAGACCTACCCTGAATGTGACTGCGTTCCTGGACCGGCTAAAAGGAAAACACAAGTGGAGCTGAGCAGAGGAGCATTCAAATCTCTGCTTCTGTGGATACAATGTGACCACCCGCCTCTGTACCCATCATGCCTTCCTCACCAGGATGTACCTTGTCTCTTCAAGCAACAAACCAAAATAGCCTTTACCCATCTTAAGCTGCTTTGCTGGGTACATTATCACAGAAAAGAGAAAGATGACAAATACAAGGCTCCTCACCTGCTGTGGTGAAATAGCGGCAGGTGGTGCTGTCTGAGGTGTCCTGGCAGTGCATGTAGGCAAGCCCAGCCAGGAGGAGGCGCAGTGCAAAGGACGCCAAGTACAGGGACAGGATGACCACATCCAGGAAATTCCACCAGTCCAGCAGGTAGCTGCGCAAGCCTTCAATCCACACTTCCTTACACTCAAACCAGAGGAAGCCTGGAAGGGGATGGGGGTTAGGGTGGGGGGTGTCAGGAGAGGAGTCAGCCCAGCCTTCCCCCTCTTCCGGGACACAGCCAGGTTGCAGTGGAAGGGGTTTAGTGGGATGGGGGAGCTGAAACATTTAATTCATCCAAGTGCAAAGTGACCTTCTGGAAAAATAAGGATCTCCTCATTGGTGCAGACTGATCTCATGATTGATGTGACCTGTACAAGGAACTAGGCAGATGGTACCCAGAGAGCAAGAAGCACAGGATGGGCTGGGCATGGTGGTGCACACCTTTAATCCCAGCACTCAGGAGGCAGAGGCAGGCGGATCGCTGTGAGTTCGAGGCCAGCCTGGTCTACAGAGTGAGTCCAGGACAGCCAAGGCTACACAGAGAAACCCTGTTTCGAAAAACAAACAAACAAACAAACAAACAAAGCACAGGATGGTGGCGGTCTACTGTTCTTCCGGATCCCCGCCAAATTAAAAATTCTGTTAGGCAAATATTTAAAATATTTAAGGATTCCTTTTTATTTACTTATTTTTAAATTTTAACATCCCTCCCCCGCCCCCCGTGTGTATGTGTATGTGTGTCTGTGTGTGTCTGTGTGTATGCATGGCCACTTGCCATGACACACGTGTGGAGGTCAGAGGACAACTTGTGGGAGTTGGTTTTCTTTTCATCAGGGTCATCTCAGGTATTGGATTCAGGTTGTCAGGCTTGGCAGGAAGTGCTTTTGTTCACTGAGTCATCTCAACCACTAGCCCTCTTGACAAAGAGTCTCGCTATGCAGCCCTGGTTGGCTTTGACTGTTCCAACCTCTTGCGCGTTGTGTATCACAGCACCCAGCTGTTTTAAGATCTTGATTTGGGGGCTAGCGAGTTGGCTCAGTGGTTAAGAGCAATATCTGCTCTTCCAAAGGTCCCAGGTTCAATTCCTAGCGCCCACATGGCAGCTCACAACTGTCTGTAACTCCAAGATCTGACACCCTTACACCAATGTGCATAAATTTAAAAATTAAATAAAAATATTAAAAAAAAAAAAAAAAAGATCTTGATTTGAAGGGGCTTTAAATGGTCAGCCTGCTCAGTGTGGCCCAGTACCACACTTGGACAGGGGGACATTGGTAGCTGGACACTCTTGTTTTTTTTTGTTTTTTTTTTTTGAGACAGGGTTTTTCTGTGCCCTGGCTGTCCTGGACTCACTTTGTAGACCAGACTGGCCTCGAACTCACAGCGATCCGCCTGCCTCTGCCTCCCGAGTGCTGGGATTAAAGGCATGCGCCACTACGCCCGGCTCTAGCTGGCCACTCTTAAAGGGCTCTCTCTCTCTCTCTCTTTTTTTTAAAGGGCTCTCTTATCCATACATACCTGTGACCCAAATCATGTGTAGCGAAGTCTCCCAGACGCTCTGGCTGCGGCCTTTGAAGGTGCTCAGCTGAGTCTCCATTACCAGGGACTCTCCCAGCAAGAAGATAAGGAACCACAGGTAAGAGGCAGAGTGCAGCAGGAACTTCAACACTGGGATCTTCAGCAGGCGACCCAGCTTTGGCGAGACAGGAAAGCACGGGTGTCAGAGGCCTGCTGTCATCCTCTAGACTGCTGGGCCCCCATGTGAGTCTGCAGCTTTCAGATCCACCCACTCACCTAGGCATGTTCTAAGAAGGATGTGGCGGGCACCAGGCCCTATATTTTCTATCTGTTCTTTCCTTTGCAACATGTGAGGTCAGTGTTGTTACGCCCCCAGCCATGCCCCCCCCCAATTTTTTTTAGTGTGTGTGTTGTGGGGAGGAGCTCATAGGAAAAGTCAAACTCAACTAAAATGAAAGTAGGATCAGCGCCACTAGTATTTTAAACCCCCTTCTCTTAAAACCACTAGGCAACCCAGCCAGGACTCTCTCTCCAGTAAGCACCTCTCCATTTCTCTTGCCACACTCTGGCAGTTTTTGCAACGTCTGTCCCTGCCCCCAGATCCCTGTCCCCAGTGGCAAGCTTGCTTCCAAAACACAAACCAAGGCATCATTCATCTTATTTTTAGTACCCGGGACTTGGGTGCCAGCCAGTAGCCAATGCAGAGAAAGGGCATGGTGAGGAAGATGAGAAAGGCGACAAAGAGTTTCCAGATGGTGGTGCTCCCACGCCAGCCAGCCAGGTTCCCACACCAGATGGAAGACAGAACTTGCTGGCAGATGGGGTGTGCTACAAACTAAGCAGAGATGGGCTGTGAGAGGAGATGGCCACTGGGCAGGAAGGTCAACAGAGCTGGTTGGATGCAGAGCCCTTACTTCCTGCCATGGAGGTTGAACCATCCTTTGTCTCTGTGCCAGCCCACCCAGAAGAGAGGGGTCTCACTTGCCATATGACCATGGGCAAGTACATTCGGGAGGCCTCAGCATGGAGAACAGACTGAATGTGAAGATATTCTGAGACTCTTCATGCCCCACAGCCTTGAGTCAAAGTCAGGCAGAAGGGGTTAGAGCTTGGGGGTCTAAGTCCCAGAATCCTCAGCGTTCCCTGCCTCAGTACGTATATGTAGCAGATATCTGGATGAATGATCTTGAGTTTAGAAGGGGCATGGAATAGGGGTCTCCTGTCATGAGGGCCAGGCCAGTGGAGACGGCACCCGGCAAAGTTTTGGTAACATGCCTTGTGGGTCAGGCTGTTTACATGTGAATGGGTGAGGAATCAGGGCTGTGGGAGGCTGGACAGGGATTCTGTCTTTAGCTTGGCTGTGGGTAGGGCATCTAATAAGACAATGAAGAAGAAAAAAATTGCTAGGCATTGAACACCTTGCTATAGTGAGGTGCTGTAGTCTAACAAGTCTAGGCCAAAGGCAAGAGGCAAAGCTACGTCTGTATGAGACCTGAATGTGGGATCTTGATAGTGATTGCTTTTCCAAGCGGGGTGAGTGCTCAGACTGAAGGAAACCAGGAGGGGATGGGCAACTTCCCCTCCTGCTGTCAAGGGCTCCTATGGAAAAGTATGCAGAATCAAGGTCTCAGAAGGTCCCTAGGATAAAGTCATAGGGTAAGGCTGAAGGGGGACATGCCCTAGAGGGGGCACGACAAGGGGGCAGGGTGAGGGAGGGTAGGCAGTAGGGCCCAGCTGACCTGCTTCTGGTTGTAGTTGACAGCCAGGCGCAGTCTTGCCAGGTTGGGGATGCCCTCCTCAAAGGCCTGGCCCAGGCCCTCGGCCTCAGGCTCAGCCTCACTATCCTCAGCCAGGTCATTGAGAACCGCAGTGACCTCACTCTGATTCCGGCACATGCCCAGCAGTTCAAAGCCGTAATCCTGGCAGAGGGACTCCAGGGCAATGTACTGAGGCTGTAAGAGAGGTGTGTGTGTGTGCGCCATCAAGGCAGCGTGCCCCTGTCCCCCGCAGTGTCACTTCTGTCTGCTGTCACTTCGTTCTCCTCAGCTACCTCATCGATCCTTCTGCGTTACCTTCACTTACCTGATGCTATCCCCCCATCTTATCAACAAGTCTCTTCAGCCCAAACCTACCACCTTTGCCTGTTCCTTGGACTTCTCGAATTCCTGATTCTCGTGCCACTGTAACTCTGACTCCACATACTTTAACCATGGTTATTGTGTGTGATGTGTGTGCAGGTACGCATACCATAGCACACAAGTAGAGGTCAGGGCAACTCTGTAGAATTGGTTCTCTTTCTACTTCTTTGTGGGTCCCGGGGATTGAACTCAGGTCAGGCTTCTGCAGCAGCCCCAAGAGCTTTTCCTGCTGAGCCTCCTCGCTGTCCCACCCCTTATACTTTTCTTGTGCCCATTTTGTTCGTCTTTTTGAGCTCACCTTCACACGGAACCGGTACTGGCAGTTTAAGGGGATGCAGGAAAGAGCAAGGAGTTCTTGGGTGCTTATTTTCCATTGTATCCTTTTATTTGGTGCTTTTCCTCTGAACAGCATCTAAGCCAGTCTTTGAAGGCCTAGGTTATCTTTGGTCCACCCCAGATCCTCATACTTTTTTGGGGGTTGGGGGAACTGTTGAGGTAGGTCTCATGTATTCCAGGCTGGCTTCAAACTTGCCAAAGATGATCTTGAACTCTTATCATCTGGCTCTACCCCCCAAGGGGTGGGATTACAGGTATGATCTACCAGAGGTAGTTCTGGGGATCAAAGTCTGGACCTTATTGATGGGAGGCAGGCGCTCTGCCCACTGAGCTCTGTCCAGCCTCATTATATACCTTCTGCTAGGCGAGACAGGGTTCCTCTGTGTAGCCTTGGCTGTCCTGGCTTTGTAGATCAGGCTGGCCTTGAACTCACAGGGATCCACCTGCCTCTGCCTCCCAAATGCCTCTGCTCATCTTCTAACCAGCCTCTTCCACAACTTTTTTTTTTTTTGGTTTTTTGAGACAGGGTTTCTCTGTGTAGTCTTGGCTGTCCTGGACTCACTTTGTAGACCAGGCTGGCCTCCAAATCACAGCAATCCGACTGCCTCTGCCTCCTGAGTGCTGGGATTAAAGGCGTGCGCCATTGCACCCGGCCTCTTCCACAACTTAAATGCCCTTTTCCTTAAGAATCTTCCTGACCCAGGCATGGTGGTACATACCTGTAATCGCAGCACTTGGGGAGTTCGAGGCCAGCTTGGTCTACCAAGTGAGTTCAGGACAGCGAAGGCTACCCTGTCTCAAAATATAAAACAAAAACAAAAACAAAAAATGTCTAAAAAGAATCTTCCTGAAACACCAAAGCCATAGGGCGCTCTTCCTTTTCCTGCTTTCTGTGCTTTGCAAGCCCTGTGAGAAGCATCCACAGAGGCACTGAGGAAAGTCCTGGCAGCATCTTGTCTCCTTTTCCCATCTATGATCACAAGTGTGAGAACCCCAACACACACAGTGCTCCAGGTGAGCATACAGCGGGTACCCCAAAAGGGCATACTTTACTGAATGTCATGTCTAAGTCTTCAGCTGTTTTCTATTTTCCTCTCTTCCATCCCTTAGATGGATCTAGAACACCGCTAGGGTATGAGCTGTACTCCCTGCCTAAGCCAAGTGCCTCTGGAGTGCTGTCACCAAAACGAAAGCCTGTTCAAGATGGAATTGTAGATCTTAAAACCAGAGGCCTCAGCCTCTTTGGCCACTTCTGAAACTTCCTAGAACTCCCACCACAGCCAATCCTGTCCTGGTGCGACAGCAGACCGTGGGCACCGAGGGCAGGATGGAGTGAAGAGAGGAGGCAACCAACCTTAAACTCAGGCTCCTTTCGTGCCAGGCGCCTGAGCTCCCGGCTGAGCTGAAAGGCGGCCAGCATGGCATCCTCACTGGCCAGTGAGAGGTGAGCCCGGCTTGCAATGCCTCGGTAGGTGTTGATTCGGGATAGCGAGAATTTCAGCAGGTCATATCTGCGGGCATTGCTGCACTCAAGGCAGGCACAGGAAACTGGGTGGGGCCGGGCAATAGTGTGGCCCTGGTCCATAAGCAGCTGGGCAATCTCATACAGGTCCTTCTGACAGGCCAGTGTGAGTGGAGTGACCCCAGGGGCAAAGCGGGAGCCATCGATGGACGAGTCGAAGAAGGCGAGAGAGAAAGACTTGGTGTCTACTTTCCGACCTTTCTCCCGTTCCAGCCGAGCTAGCAGGCGGCGTACCACTGCTGGCTGGTTTGTGTCCACAGCCACCAGCAGAGCTTCGTGGATCTGCCGGAAGTCGAACTTGACGTTGGCCAGCAGCACATCAGTGATGGCCTCATGGCCCAGACGGATGGCCAGATTGAGGGCTTCCCTCCAGGAGCGATCCTCAGACTCTTCCACGTTCCGCAGAGGCCCACCTGGCCCAGAGCCTGAGGCATCCGAGCTGGACTCTAGCAGCTGCTGCACCAGACCCAGCTGGCCCTCCTGGATGGCCCCCAGGAGTGTGGGCGGGAACTTGAGCTTTTTGTTCACAATCTCAGTCCAGTTGGGCTGTGGCTGGGTGAAGGAGGAGAGAGGACAGCACTCTTGAGTCCCCAAACCTCTCTGGCTGGAGGCCTCCCACATCTTCTGCCTTCTGGCCTCCCCCCTCGACAATCAGCTATTATTATGCCTTCCTTGCCCCAAACACACATCACCAACACACGCTGCCTTGTCTACCTACTTATTATGTACTTCCCTGCTAGGGAAGTGTTAGAGTGGGGACTATTTTTCCGGCCATTTCCACTCTCATAAAAATCCTACCTAACAGGGCCCACTGTCAGTTCCCTGAAGAGAGGTGATGAAAGCAGGCGCTGGGGCCACACTAGGAGCCTAGCCCGCACACAAATACACAGAATCCAGTTCCCAGCCTACTCACTTCATCTTCCAGCTTCTCAGCTCTCTGAAGGACAAGTCCAGACATGTCCACAGGGAGGGTCTTTCGAGACAGGGTTTCTCTGTGTAGCCTTGGCTATCCTGGACTCACTTTGTAGACCAGGCTGGCCTCAAACTCACAGCGATCCCCCTGCCTCTGCCTCCCGAGTGCTGGGATTAAAGGTGTGGGCCACCATGCCCGGCCACAGGGAGGGTCTTTAAGCTGGGCTTTCTTTAAGCTCTTTCTCTGTGAAGAGGAACTCCCCCTCTACCAAACGCTCTCACTTTGCCTTCATCTTTGGAGGGCCTCTCTCTCCTCCTTGGTACTGTTTGTTCCTGCTCTTCTACCAGGCCCAGCCCTCTGCTCTTTCCTTCTAGGCCCAGGATCAGGGCTCTCCCACCACCAGCGCTATCTGTGCCTGTTCCACAGCTAGGCTGTCCCTGCATCCCTGAGGGCAGTGAGGAGTGGAGTGAGACTGGGATGAGGAGGAGAGAGAAGCAAGGATCTCTTACCGAGAGGGGATCCATGGCCGCACCCACCTCTGGGCAGGGGCTGAAGGCTTGAACTCCCACTCCTGCTCTCCCGGCTCGCCTGTGACTGTGCCTGGCCTCCTCCTTCACCCCCACTCAAAGCCCCACCCTGAGCTCTCCCTTTGCCAGGACCAGCTGCTCTCTCTCTGCCCTGTACTCTGGGGATGGGGAACTGGTGTTAGTGCCGCACGATGACATCTCCTGGGAAAAGGGAAGAGTACATAATTCTTCAGAGCAGAATTTGGCTTGTCCTAGTCCAGGGGACCTTTCGGAGACACTGTGGTCCAGCTGTCCCATAGAACGACTGGGAATTGGATTTGTTCAACCCTTACAGCCACGCCTAGAACCATCTACTCCTTAGAAAGGGGCCTCTCTGGTCCCTATAGCAGCCCTATGTGCAGGAGGCTGAGGGGTTTTCCTGCTACTGAAGGTCCATTTCAGACTCACTGTAAGTAAATACTAAAGTTATGGATCAGTCATCTGATTACACCTAGGACAGAGACCCATGAAGGATACAGAAGGTCAAGGCCACACAAGACTCAATATTAGCTTCATGCTCAAGACTCACTCTTCTTTGCAGAACATCAGGGGACTTTATAATTTCCAGACAATATTTTCCCTCTGACTAAGCCTCAGTTTTCCTTTCAGGAAAATGGGCATTAGGGTAAGTACCATTCACCGAGGGAAACACAGTCTAGGTAGTATCTTAAGGCCTTGGAGAGAGCACCAATTCTACCAAACAAACTCCTAGGGAAAAACATCCTTATGAGAATTGGTGCCATGGTGACAAAGCTTTGACACCTGGGATTGGGGAATGAGCTGGGTCCAGAAGTGCACTCAGGCAGGCAGAGTCCTGAGGTAACAGGTGAAGGGAGAACCAACTCTTCGTAGGCACAAGAGATCCATTCCCCAGGCTCCAGCATAAAGGGTCAACAGAACTTCGTGGCTCAGGCTGGAAAACCTTCCCCACACATGCTGGCATGTTCTTCTATTTCTCTCGCTGAGAAGCGTAACTCGCAAATAGGGCACTGGACCCAGGAGGGTGGCGGTGAGCTCTCTGGGGAAGACACCCACAGCACAGACTGCGAGGAAGACGAGGAGGCAGGAGAAGCTGGCTGGGGTGGGGAGCTCTCTCCACAAGTGGCAGCATGCAGAGGAAGCGTCTCCACGCTGAAGGAGCCTAGAGAGGAGAGGAGAAAAGGAGACAAATAAAGTTGGGCCTGCTCCCAGGCAAGCCGTGGGAGGGGAGCTCTCTGCTGCCACAGTGCAAATGCTTGTCTGGAAAAGTTCCCACGGCTGAGCATTTCAAACCTGAGAGACACTGTCATGTATCTGTTACTAGGGACATGGATGTCCTCACAGAATATTGAGTCTACTGGAAAAGGTCAGCTATGAACATAGAGAACATTGCCAATAGTCTCGGACAAATCAAAACTCTATGTGTGAGTGTGAGTGTGTGTGTGTGTGTGTGTGTGTGTGTGTTTGTGAGTGTGAGTGTACCATATCACCAACTTACGGAAACCAGAGGGTGATTGGATATCTTCTCACTTCTCCATCTGATTATTTGAGACAGGGTCTCCTATTGTACCCAGAGCTAACTCTCTAGATGGACTGCCCAGTGAGTCCCAGGAACCTATCTCTATACCCCCAGTCTGGGGCGACAGATATGGGCCACCACACCTAGCATTATGTGGGTGCTGGGGATACAAACTCAGGCCCTCCTAGTTGTGCATCAAGTACTTTACCCACTGGGCCATCTCCCCAGCTTCTACCAAGCGTTTCTGCCAGCGTTTATAGACTTCCTATCTTCCTCAATAAACGCCTGGTCTCCATATCCCACGGTAATCAATGTAACTCACCTGCACAAATGGGACACTGTCTAGTAGCCTGGACACCACCATCATTACTTTGGGTCTGAGGCCGGTGCTGCCTGTGTCTTGCTCTTCCTGTCCCCCTCCTACTTGGCTGAGAACTTGAGTTGGACAACGGTCTGTGGGATAGAGCAGGTTAAGGCCAGCTATCTGGGAGAGGCAACAAGGGATGAAAGAACACAGTGGAGACAGTAGCTCAGAGTCCTTGCTTTCCACTCCTATGACAGACTTGAAAGAAGGCAGCTAACCTTTGAGCCTTGACAACAGAGCTTCTAACATTGTCCTCAGCTTTTAAAAATTAATTAATTTTGAGCCAGGCATGGTGGCACATACCTTTAATCCCAGTACTCAGGAGGCAGAGGCAGGCAGATTGCTGTGAGTTTGAGGCCAGCCTGCTCTACAAAGTGAGTCCAGGACAGCCAAGGCTACACAGAGAAACCCTGATTGAAAAACCCAGAAAAAAAATTTTTTTTTGAGTTAGGGTTTTACTATGTAGCTCTGGATGGCCAAGAACTTGCCATGTCGACCAGGCTTTTCCAGAACTCACAGAGATCTGGCTATCTCTGCCTTCTAACTCCTGGGATTAAAGGCATTTGTCATCATGCCTAGCACCTTTTTCTTCCACTTTTCTGTTTTCCAAGACAGGGTTTCTCTTTGTAGCCTTGGCTGTCCTCGACTCACTGTGTAAACCAGACTGGCATTGAACTCACAGAGATCCTCCTGCCTCTGTCACCCAAGCCCTGGGATTACAGGTGTGTGCCACCGAGTACAGCTGAGTGAGATAGATATTTTGTACCATAAAATTAGCCTTTGGAAATATGGATTAAAGATATTTCCAAGCTGAATAACTATCGAACATTTTTATCAACCGCAAAGAAACTCCAAATGCGTCATCATCACTGCACAATCCTTCCATCTGTTCACACACATACCAGCAACCACCAACTTCAGGCTGGCCTGAGACTTGCTGTGTATATCCACAGTCTGGCCCTAGTAGTGGACACACCTGTAGTCTTCCTGCCCTCGTCCTCTGAGTGCTAGCCTTACGGGCCACTTGGTTGTAGTCTAAAGTGTGCAGGCCTGATAGAAGCAAGCGTGGGGAAGGTTCTGGAGAGCAGTGAGGCCCGAAGATGACTGCTGCCCACCTACCTTGGTGCCTGTACTTTCCTTCGCTTCCTTCTGCCCGTATCCTTCTTCCCATTTTGTTCTTCTGCTCTGGGCTCTGCGTTAAAAATGCTCATTAATTATTTCTCATCACACCAGGCATGGTGACACTTGTCTTTAATCCTAGCACTCAGGAAGCAAGGCTGGAGGACAGCACGTTCAAGGCCAACCTGGGATGGAGCATGAGAGCCTTTCTTGAAAAACAAAATTAGCAGTTTACAAAAGGCCTCCACACTTTAAGTTTCCTTTTGAGATACTCTATCTTCTTTGTTTGTTTATTTTTTTCCCTTGTTCAAGTCTGATTTGAAATGCTTATTCCTACAAGGCCTTTCCCTGGACTCTCTGAATCTTGTCTTATCATCTTTTCCTTCAAAGTACCCATGACAAGCATCTCTTAAGATATGAGCATTGTTAGTTTGTTTGTTTGTTTGTGTTATTTTTTGAGACAGGGTTTCTCTGTGTAGCCTTGGCTGTCCTGGACTCATTTTGTAGACCAGGCTGGCCTTGAACTCACATCGATCCACTTTTCCGAGTGCTGGGATTAAAGGTGTGTGCCACCACCGGCCACCTGTTATTTTGTTTATTATAGTATCTCTGGCACTGTACAAGGCCAGCAATAGAGCTATTCAATAAATACCTGTCAAATAAGTGTTAGCAAAAGCCAGCAGAAACTATTTACTTATTTATTTGGGATTTCAGCAACACTTGGTACAGCATTGAACATATCTCAAAGTGCTTACAGAATCTCCATACCTTATCGAGAGCAGCTACCCCAAGTGCTTGGTTTCTTTTCAGTCTCCTCTTAAAATTATAAGTTTATATGGCCGGGCATGGTGGCACACGCATTTACTCCCAGCACTCGGGAGGCAGAGGCAGGTAGATCTCTGTGAGTTTGAGACCAGCCTGGTCTACAAAGTTGAATCTAGGTCAGCCAAGGCTACACGGAGAAACGCTGTCTCAACAAACAAACAAACTTTTCTCCTTCTAGCCACTGAAATGACTCCCATTGCCCACTGCCTGTTTGTATTGAGGGCCCCTCTGAGTGTGGGTGATACCTAGTAGTATCTGTGTATAGAAACACACTGACTGCTAGGGTGTAGTGGTGCACGCTTTTCACACCAGCACTTGGGATCTGTGAGTTCCAGGTCAGCTAAGAGTTAAGTGATGAAACCTTATTTCTGGGGATGGGGGGGTGGTGGGGGTGGTGGTGGCGGGTGAAGCTCTAACTTCTAGCTGGCACTCTCTGCTTCCCTTTTCTTTTGTTTGTCACTGAAATAGCTGCCACACTGTGAGACACCGACTCACCAGCCTCCAAGAATGAGCTGGAACAGCATCCTTTCCAGAAGAGCCCTAGACAACTGCAGCCGTTTCTTTCTTTTCTTTTCTGAGCCAAGGTCTCGCCTCGTGTTACTCAAGCTGGCTTGGAGCTCTCTATGTGGCTGACAATGACCTTGCCTATTGACCCTTCTGCCTCCTCCACTTTCCAAATGTTGGGACTGAGGTGTTCACTATAATTGCCTGTCTGAGATGACCAGAGCACCAGCACTGCAACAGCTCAGGTATTATTTGATTTAACTCTTCCTATAAACACAAACTGAGGCAAAGAC
The DNA here is from genome assembly GCF_903995435.1 of Acomys russatus. Taxonomy (NCBI): domain Eukaryota; kingdom Metazoa; phylum Chordata; class Mammalia; order Rodentia; family Muridae; genus Acomys; species Acomys russatus. The sequence continues at coordinate 54,037,994 of NC_067143.1, read as the reverse complement.
AAATTCTTGATTCCTAGGCCAGTGTTCTTACAGTTCGTATACAGGATTTAATTTCTCTTCTTCCCTTCACTTGACGACAGTGAGCTCTCCCCGTACATCGTGGTAGAGCCAAGCAAGAAGGGCTGTGCTAGGTAGAGGAGGGCTACACCAGGGGGCCTCACCTGCACTCTCTGGATGACCGGAACCTGCTTCCCCACGGCTGTCGTCTGGGCTTACCACACTGGCTGGAGGCGCCTTACGGGCAGCAGAAAGCACCATGCGGGCTGCCCGCCCCAGAGGCCCTGGCTGCAGTTGCTTCAGCATACCTTTAAGCTCTGAAATTTTCTTGGTGCTCCTACAGGGACACAGTATTTAGTTTGACTAATGCAGACATTATTCTATTCACTTGAACCAAGAAAGATGGTCCACTATCCTGACATGTTTAGACCCAAAGGGTTTTTGTTTTCTTTTGTTTTGCTTTTTTAAAGTTTTGTGAAACAGGGTTTCTCTGTGTATCCTTGGCTGTCCTGGACTACCTTTGTAGACCAGGCTGGCCTCAAACTCACAGAGATCCACCTGCCTCTGCCTCCCAAATTCTGGGATTAAAGGCATGCGCCACTACGCCCAGCTTGACCTAAAGGGTTTTTGTGCTATGAGCTATGTGGTCTTTCCCTTACAGGAGAAATATCAACAGCAGGTACTTACGTCTGGGGATCTGGGAAGAATGTCCTCCGGATAGAAGGATTATTCAGCCAGGGACTAGGGTCAGACTCCAGCACAGAAGACTTCTGAGGAGAAAATGGAGAAGTAAACAATACCCAGATTCACCAGCAGAGGGCACTGTCCCTTAGGAACCAATATGACTGTATTCACAGTATCTTTCATAGGCCATATTTGCTGCTGTGAGCAAAGGGTGAGGCTTTTGTATGCTGAGGGATTTTTCATGATCAGAAGGGCTCTGGGAATAAAAGACTCCACACCAGAGTAAAAAAGACCTATGGGGACTGGTGGAATGTGTAAACTTTTGAGTTTGTCTCTTATAAACTTAAAAAATATATATGTCACAATTTAAATTTATACATAAATAAAATGAAATTGTATAGGTATGTATTATAGAAAGCTCAAGACCAGCTACAGAGCAAGGCCTTTTCTAAAAAAAGAAAGAAAGAAAGAAAGAAAGAAAGAAAGAAAGAAAGAAAATGTATATTTGAACATTAAAAAAAGCTTATAGCCGGGCGGTCGTGGCTCATGCCTTTAATCCCAGCACTTGGGAGGCAGAGGCAGGCGGATCGCTGTGAGTTTGAGGCCAGCCTGGTCTACAAAGCGAGTCCAGGACAGCCAAGGCTACACAGAAAACTCTGTCTTGAAACAAAACAAAACAAAACAAAACAACAACAAAAACCTTTTAATCCCAGAGGCAGAGGCAGATGGATCTCTGTGAGTTCAAGGCCAGCCTAGTCTACAGAGTGAGTTGAAGACAGCCAAGGCTGTTACACTGAGAAACCCTGTCTCAAAATACAAAATCAACCAACCAACCAAACCCCAAACTAAAAATACACCCCTCCCCCAAAACCCATTATTCCAGGGCCATGTGGCACTCAGGAGGCAGAGGCAGGCAGATCTCTGAGGCCAGTCTGGTCTACGGTGACAGCCAGAGAGACACAGAGAAATCCTGTCTTAAACCAGAAAGAAAACTCATGAGAGATTTACCTGCCTCTGCCTTTCAAGTGCTCAGATGAAATGACATAGTCAGGTACATATCTAAAGATCCAGAGGGCTTTTCAAGGCAGTGGGGCAGAAAACAATGTCAGAGGGGCTGCCTTGGGGCTTTCAAGTGCTGAAAGTGATAGCTTCCTGCAAACCCAGAAATAACATATGAGGTGAAATTGAGATCCGAAAACAATTTCAATTGTCTAAAGAACAAATGGCCAAACAGCTTTGTGTAGACTATTCAAGGCTTGCTCACATCTCTACTATTTAAAAGAAGAGGGGCCGGGCATAGTGGCGCATGCCTTTAATCCCAGCACTTCAGAGGCAGAGGCAGGGGGATCGCTGTGAGTTCGAGGCCAGCCTGGTCTACAAAGCGACTCCAGGACAGCCAAGGCTACACAGAGAAACCCTGTCTGGGTTTAGAAAAACCTAAAATAATATTAATATTAATATTAATAAAAGAGGAAAAGGGAGGAGTTTATTCCACCAGACCAGGGTGTTAGGTCCAAAGGACACTCCAACTCTCCAAACTGCGCAAGGCAGTCCAAATATCTAGAAATGGGCTCATCCTGGACTATAGGAGGATTTCTGGTGGGTAGATAAAGCCAGCAATCCCCAGGAACTTGTGAAGCCAGTTCCCCTCTAGCAAAAGGACTTAATTCCTGTATTATTGGCAGGAGAGACAAATGGCTCCCTGTGGTGCCTATTAGCTTAGGAAAGTGCATGCTGGCATTTATGCTCGCTGGGTATCTACCTGTTCCACATGTCCTTGCCCTTCTTGTCTCCTCTCCTGCCCTAAACTCTGTCTAGCTCGCAGGCTTCTATCCCTTCAGCTACCCCTTTTCCTTATAACTCTGCTATCTGATCTCTCTCTCTCCCCCCCCCCCCCCCCCCCATCCCCTGCTATTTCCACCCCCTCTCAGATAGCACCATGGACTGGTCATGTCATTACTTTATACACAAGGAATCTATTATTCTCTCTCTCTGTTTACTTTTCTTCAACTGAGCATTCGGTTCTAACTGGGAATTGAAAAGCTAGAGAAAACGAAATTCTTTCCCACCATTGAACATACCTGGTTCAGCCCAGAGCTCTCAGGGGCTGAGGGACCCATCACTGGGTCAGCCGAAGAGTCCAGAGAGGAACGCACTTGTAGGAAGGCCAGGCCAAAGGACTGATGACGTGTGAAAGGTTGGGAGCAGGTCAATCGAAGTCGATCCCATGATTCTCCTGAGGCTGGAGTCAGGAAATCATCTCAAGGAAAAAAACAGAGGAAGGAGGGGCTGGAGAAATGGCTCAGTAGTTAGGAACACTTGCTATTTGTTGAGACCCACTTCTTTGGGTAGCACAACTACAGACATTTTATTTCATGTCCACCAGGCACATCTCCGCTTGTTGCTGATGCATAGGAAGATGTATGCACGGCCAGGTTGACCATAGACTATGTTTATGATCAACATACCCTACAACCTTTTGTTTTGGAGACAGGGTTTCTCTGTGTAGCCTTAGCTGCCCTAGAATTGCTTTGTAGATCAGGCTGGCCTCGAACTCACAGCGATCCGCCTGCCTCTGCCTCCTGAGTGTTGGGATTAAAGGCATGCCCTATGGCCTTATTAATCAACAAAAATTCCCCAACTGCCAGGCACACTTTCAAGGTCAGCTATAACTTCTTGTTAGCAAAATAACAAGTAAGAGCTGACCACCCTGTTCCACTGTCCACACCCCCTCCCACTCTCCCCCCAACCCCTGTATGAGCTAATTGCAGTTTTTACCTTTAAATATGCAATACAACTTCCCCTCAAGGACTTGGTTCAGATTCCGAGCTGGCTGCCTCACTGAGCTCAGAAAATAAAGGTTTCATTTTAAGCGTTTTGTCTTGCCCATCAGACCGTTTGTCTGTTTTATGGTTGTCATGCCAAATTTTGTTTCTATGTCTGTAATATTATTATGTCTGCAAATTTGTTCTATTGTTTAAATGTTGGCTTATGTTTTATATTCTGAGATAAAGGACAAACGTCATTAGCTGGCCATTAGTTCTAACTCATTTCAAAGATTCCCAGAAAGAGAGACAGCGAAAACCAATAAACTGCCGAGTGTGGTGGTACATGCCTTTAATCCCAGTACTCGAGAGGCAGAGGCAGGTGGATCGTTGTGAGTTTGAGGCCAGCCCTGGTCTACAGAGTGAGTCCAGGACAGCCAAGGCTACACAGAGAAACCGTATCTTGAAAAACCTAAACCAAACCAAACCAAAAAACCCTGATAAACTAGCTGTGCCCTTGGAGCCCAGCAACTCTAGTTCTAGGGGATCCCATAGCCTCTTCTGGCCTCCTCAAGCACAAGTTCATATAAACACCCTCCTACATATACATAAATTAAAAAAAAAAAACATTTAAAGAGGAGAGAGAGAGAGAAAGAGAGAAAAACTGGGCATGCATTGCATGGTGGTAACCTCAGCACTTGGGAGGCAGACAGGATCAGGAGCTTAAGGCTAGCCTTAGCTGCAAAGCAAGTTTGAGGTCACTTACACGAGACCTTGGAGAGAGGGAAGAGAGGGGGAAGGGCTGTGTGCGTGTATCTGTGTGTGCATGTGGGCTCAAGCGACAGAGAAGAGAATGTGTTGCACTAACAGTTATTAGGCAGGAGGCAGGAAGAGAAAACAAACTGAAGGAAGTCAAGACAGAGCCACAGCTAAACAGCAAACGTCCCTTCAGGTTTTGCTACTCAGGGTTTGGAAACAGGTGAGGCAGGCCCTTTCAGCCTAGTTCCTTGTCTTTTTCTTCTTTTCTTTTTTTTTTTCTTGAGACAAAGTCTCTCTGTGTAGCCATGGCTGTCCTGGACTCACTCTGTAGACCAGGCTGGCCTTAAACCGACAGCAATCCACCTGCCTCTGCCTCCCAAGTGCTAGGATTAAAGGCGTGCTCCACTACCGCCTGGTTATAGGAATCATATCTTTAAAAAAAAAAAAAGATTTTATTTATTTATTTTGTTTTTTTGAGACGTGTCTCTGTGTAGCTTTGACTATCCTGGACTCGCTTTGTAGATCAGGCTGGCCTTGAACTCATAGTGATCCTCCCACTTCTGCCTCCCAAGTGCTGGGATTGAAGGTGTGCGCTACCACTGCCGGGCTAAGATTTTAATTATTTATTGTATATGATGCCCTATTTGCATGTATACCTATATGCCAGAAGAGGGCATTAGATCACATTACAGATGATTATAAGCCACCATGTTACCGGGAATTAAACTCAGGACCTCTGGAGAACAGAGAGTGCTAAGCCATCTCTCCAGCCTCCAAGAATTATCTTATGCATCTGTTATAGTGTCCAGTGAACACAGAGATTTGCATAAGTAGAATTCATGAAACACCGTATATTACATAAATATAGCCAGCATGTATACAGCCTTTTACCACATGTAGAAATTCTATACTTTTTTGTGTGTGTGTTTGCTAGAAATTAAACGCATTTATTCTAATAAAATCCTATCAATCACTGGGTGTGGTGGTATATGCGTGCAATTCCAGGACCTGGGAAACAAAGGCAGGAAGTAGTTAAGGCTAGCCTGGGCTGTACATTGAGACCCCGTCTCAACAACCAGAACCCTAAAACACAATAATGTATCAGATGCTAACAAGTCACAGGGCAAATATAAATCACAGCTCATAAATATCCCCACCAATCACACCAGGCAGAACTCACCCACGGGCATTAGCTTAGCCTGTTGCCCTAACCGATGGGGCTAAACCCTTGCACAGGCTCGCTCCCCCAGTGTATACCCGGCAGTGCTCCGACCTGCCCCTACACTGCACCCGGAAACACCCGGATATCTGCTTTTGCCCTCTTTACCATCTTTAAACATCCGGACCCCTGAGCGGTTCTTCCCCTCCTTTGAATCAGTGAGGGACATTAGCATGGTTGCAGGGAGAAGGGTGATGAAAGGCCTGTCCAGGGGCCAGGAAGAACGACCCACATCAATCTGTACAAAAGCACAGCCACAGTTACCTGGGGAGAAAAAAAATGGCGAAGGCTTAGGATGACAATGGCTACCCGTGAGAGCACTGGGCAGGAAGAGGACACCCCACTCTAGAGCTAGTCGGGAGGCAGAAAGTGCTGGCAACACGTGGAGTCCAACTGGAGAGGAGTGAGACCCTAGTCCATTAAATGACAGTGAAAGTTCACTGCGGCCGACTCGGCCTGAAACCTGCCCTGGAAGGCGCTGCGAGGAGCCCAACATCTTTCTGTGCTGAGACAGCCAAGACAGAGTTGCTTGGTTTTGGTTTTTGTTTTGAACAGGGTTTCCTCTATGCAGCACTGGCTGCCTGAACTCGCTTTGTAGACCAGGCTGGCCTCAAACTCACAGCGATCCTCCTGCCTCTGCCACCCGAGTGCTGGGATTAAAGGTGTGCGCTATCACGCCTGGCTCAGCCTGCTTTCTTGTAGAACCCAGTACTACCACCAGCCCAGGGATGGTACCATCCACAGTGGGCCCCCACATCAATCACTAATTAAGAAACTGCCCTACAGGATTGCCAACAGCCCAACCTTATGAAGGCATTTTCTTTTCTCTCTTTCCTTTTTTTTGGCTGTTTTTTGAGACAGGGTTTCTTTGTGTAGTTCTGGCTGTCCCAGGACTACCTCTGCAGAGCAAGCTGGCCTCAAACTGGAGACATTTTCTTTCTTTTAAAGGATTTATTTACTTACTATGTATTCTGTGCTCTGCCATGCAGTACACCTGCAGGCCAGAAGAGGGTACTACATCACATTCTGGATGGTTGTGAGTCAGCACGTGGTTGCTGGGAATTGAATTCAGGACCTTTGGAAGAGCAGTCACTGCTCTTAACCTCTGAGCCATCTCTCCAGCCCTGGAGGCATTTTCTTAATTGAGGCTCCTTCCTCTCTGATGACTTTAGCTTATATCAAGCTGACAAACAAACAAGCAAAAAACAAAAACAACCCCCCCCCCACCAAAAAAAAGGCATTGGGGGCTTGAGAGATGGCTCAGCAGATAAGAACGCTATCTGTTCTTCCAGAGTTCCTGAGTTCAATTCCCAGCCCTTTTCTATCATGTGGTTGTACATGCAGATAGATAATTCATACATTAAATAAATAAAATCTTAAAAAAAAGCAAGCACATCAGTGATCCCCAGGCAGAAGCTCATCTCACACTGGGCGTGGTGGTGCACTCCTTTAATTCCACCACTCAGAGGCAGATGTGAGTTCGAGTCTACAAAGCTAGTCCAGGACAGCCAAGGCTACACAGAAAAACCTTGTCTCAAACAAACCAACCAACCAACCAAACCAAACCAAAATCCCCCAAAAAACAACCCCCCAAAACCCCAAACCAAACCAACCAAACAACAACAACAAAAAGAAGCTTATCTCTACCTCCCAAGTGCTAGGATTATAGGGAGTATGCCGACACAACTGGCGTTGTGTGTTTGTGAGTTTGGGTGTGTGTAGAGGTCAAAGGATAACTGCAGGCATGGGGCCTCATCTTCCGCCGTCTCTGTTTTTCACTGCTGTGCTAGCCATATTAGCTTGCCCACGCACCTTCTTCCTCCTGTCTCCCCACACGAGCACTGGGGTTACAGGTACGGATTACCCTATCTGGTTTTTATATGGGCTCTGGGGATTCAAACTCAGATCCTTACACTTGTATGGCAAGACTTCTCCTACTGAGCCACCTCTCTAGTTTTAAACGTGGGTTCTGGGGAGTCAAACTCAAGGACATCATTACTAACTGAGCTACAGCCTCTGCTCCCTACGCTCTCTGTGAATAAAGACCCTGGAGTTCTACCACACCAACCCTTCTCTCCGGGCAGGGCTTATTCCAGAAGGCTGCTCAGTCAGAGGGACCTGAGACAGTCGAGGGGAGCGTTAGTCATCTCACCGACATCGATATAGCTGATGTGCACAGCCCTCTCCAGCTGCAGCTCCACTTTCAGCTGCCCGCTCTTGTCCTGAGGGCAGCTGAGCCAAGGCCCCCTATGGCTGTCTGGGTTCAGCAAGTTCTCCACAGGGTATTTGGGGTCCTACATCAGAGAGAGGAAGAGAAAAATCAGGAGGGTTTTTGAGCTTACAGGGAAAACACGACATGACACGTAAGGATAAGGCAAGTTGTTAATTCTAAACCTGCTGAGGCCTCTCAGCATGACAGAAAGGCACGGGGCACCCAAGGAACTCAAGACAGCCCGACTCTCACACAGCGTAGCTATCACTCACCTCTAACTCACTCATCAGGTCACCTCAGCTAATCCTCCTAAAGATTCTTGAGTTGTTACTATTACTTCTGCCTAGTTAGATAAATAAACTGAATCAGGGGTGGGGGGGGGTAGGGGGCGGCGGGCAGGGGGGGGGGAACAGGTGACGACAACACAAGCTTCAAAACTGAGGTAAGACCTTAGGCTAAATAACCAAACCAAATGGAGTCCCAGGTTTTAACATTGCAGCACATTAACAGTTCTTTACTCATAAGCCCGTCACACAGACATTTATACACCTCCAGAAATAATTCTATGAAATAAGGTTTTTGTCTATGTAGCCCAGGCTAACCCCAAACACGAACTACTCTGAGAGTTGGGATTATAGATGTCCCACGACACCCACAAAAGACTGTATTCTTCCTCTTCTTTTTGTTTGTTTGTTTGAGCAATAAAATACTATTTTTAGGGCTGGGGAGATGGCTCAGAGGTTAAGAGCACTAACTACTCTTCCAGAGGTCCTGAGTTCAATTCCCAGCAACCACATGGTGGCTCACAACCATCTATAATGAGATCTGGTGCCCTCTTCTGGTGTGCAGGTGCATGCAGGCATAGCACTGTATACACAATCAATCAATCTTAAAGGAAATATTTCTTTTAATTGTAATTTCACATGTGTGTGAATATTTTTCTTATAAAACAAACACCTAAGTAAAATATGGGTTGGGGAGGGAGGCTAAAGACACACCTTTACCCTTCTCTTCAGCTTCTAGAACAGAGTCTCTACAGAGACCATGAAGTAAGAAGACTGCTAATACTCTCTAAGACCCTATGACAGAACATTTGAAGGTGGGATTGCTGGTACATACCTATAATCCCAGCACCCAGGTGGCTGAAGCAGGATGATTTGAGACTCTGAGGCCAACCTGGGATACTCAGGGAGTTCAAGGCCAGCCTGAGCTACATGGTAGGACCTTCTCTCAAAAAAAGCCTACAAAGGCAAATAATACCTGGTAGCAAAGGCCAATGTGATTTGAGGCCAGCCACGTCTACATAGAGTTCTAGGCCAGGTAAGATATAGAGTGAGACTTTGTCTTAAAAACAAAACAACAAACAAAGAAAAAGAGGAGGAAGAGGGGGACAATGACAGTTCAAACTGACTTGCAGGTAAGGAGGGCGAAGATAGTTTTTATTTAATTTCGTGGTGTAAGTTGGGTGTGGTGGCGCACTCAGGGAGGCAGAGGCAGGTGGATCTCTGTGAGCTCGAGGCCAGCCTGGTCTACAAAGTGAGTCCAGGACAGCCAGGACTACTACAAGAACCTGTCTTTAAAAAAAAAAAAAAAAAAAAAAGACTGGAGAAAAGGGCGGGAAGCCCCCAATAATTCCCATGGTAGATTGGTACCAGGCCCAAACCCTGGGATCTAGTCTGAGATGGGAACTGTAGAACTTTTAGAAAGTGAGCACATTTGATGGTGGTCACTATGTCCTCATAGGCCAAGTATAGCCTTGCGTGCCCTTGATTAATTTCAGTGGCAGAATAACCAAGCTGCCCTTCTAGGGGATCTGGTATAGTTAGGTCTAGGACTTTGTCAGCTATTTATCTACAAAGCATAGACAAGTCTCCCAAGTCTAGTCACATCTTTTTTTGGGGGGGGGGGGGAGTTGTTTTTTTCCAAAACAGGGTTTCTCTGTATAACAGCCCCAGCTGTCCTGGACTCTATCCACACCTTTTAATCATCAAAAGGAAAGCAATCATGGACGGAGACTAATATACCTGAGAGGAAAATGATACTACATGGCTGATCTTTACAGGAGCCATCGGAGGCCACCAGCTTCCTTAAGTGCAAGGCAGTACGTGCTTCTTCCCAGGATATCTTCTGTGACCACAGAGGCACTGCCTACGTTTTGCTCTTGGTAGCTTTTGAGAGAACAATAATATTCACATTACTCCTGAAAGAAGAAAAGAAAAGAAAAATAACATAACTACTCATTTTTGTTTTTTCCAGACAGCCCTGGCTGTCCTAGAACTCAGAGAGATCCACCTGCCTCTGTCTCCTGAGTGCCGGATTAAAGGCGTGTGCCACCACACCCAGCTCCTTTTTTGTTTTTTCCAGACAGCCCTGGCTGTTCTGGAACTCACAGTGATCCATCTGCCTCTGCCTCCTGAGTGCTGGGATTAAAGGCCAGATTAAAGGTTTCTGCTTCTTTCTGGATACAGGGTTTCTCGGTGTAGCCCGGGCTGTCCTGGAACTGACTCTCTAGACCAGGCTGGCCTTGAACTCAGATTCATCTGCCTCTGCCTCTCAAGTGCTGGATTAAAGGTGTGTGCCACTACTGCTGGGCTCATTTTTGGTCTTTGATAACAAGAGTTATTTATAGTAGTTGGCTCACTCCTCAGGGCTACCAGGGGACTGCAGGGAGCAAATTTGGATCACCTAGAGACATCCCACCTCCCAACTATGAGACAGCTTCAAGAAAATACAGCAGAATATATATTAGTGATGGTAGATTTATAATTAGGTGAGCTCCCAAGAACATGAATGGTGCCTTAAATCGTTCATCTCTATGTCCCTAGGACACAGTAAGGATGGGCAATAAATGTACAACTAAATACACTATATAATTCTGCTTTGTCTGCTCAGGTAATCTTCCTGAATTAGATCTTCATTCCTCTAAGCTGGGTGTGGTGTCCCACATCTATGATCCCAGCATTTGGGAGGCTGAAGGAAGAGAACAGAGTTTAAGGCCAGCCTGTGCCACATAACAGTTCAAGGCTAGCCTGGGGTACATAGCCAGACCGTGTTTCAAAACAAAGCATTCTTGGACAAGTGAGACAGATCAACATTGTTTTTCTAACCTATTTTGTTTTTAAAAGCTTACAGGAAGGCTGGAGAGTTGGCTCAGAGGTTAAGAGCACTGGCTGTTCTTCCAAAGGTTCTGAGTTTAATTCCCAGAAAGCACCTGGTGGCTCATAACCATCTATAGTGAGATCTGGTGTCCTCTTCCGGCATGCAGGCAGAACACTGTATAAAATAAATCTTTTTTCAAGATATTTTATGCCTGGTGGTGGTGGTGGTAGTGGTGCACACCTTTAATCCTAGCACTCAGGGAGGCAGAGGCAGGCGGATCTCTGTGAGTTTAAGGCCAGCCTGGTCTACAGAACAAGTTCCAGGACAGCTAGGGCTGTTACACAGAGAAACCCTGTCTCGAAAAACCAAACCAAACCAAAAAACCCCCAAAACCTCACAGGAGCCAGGTGTAACATTTTGTACCCATTATCTCAGCCATGGGGAGGGTAAGGTGGGAGTAAGAGTTCGAGGCTAGCCTGGGCAACATAGCAAGAACCTATCTATAAATAAATAAATCCATATAAAATTTCATCTAGGTACTGCAGGTGGTCTTTTGTTAGACTTTGTTGGTTTGCTTGGTTTTTCTGGAGACACAGTCTCACTTTGTAGGCCAGGTAAGAACAGAACTGACTATGAGGTTCAGGCTGACCTTGAATTAATGGCAAGCCAGCTTCCATTTCCCAAGTGCTGTGAGTACAAGTGTGAGCCACTATACACAGCTCAAACCTTTTGTGTGCACACAGAGGTACGTACGCGTGGTCAATGTCAGGTGTCCCTTATCATTCTCCATTTCACTTTTTGAGACAGGCCCTCTTGACTCTCACTTAACCTAGCTCAAGGATCCTCCTGTTTCTGCTTTCCAGGGTTGAAATTATAGGCACCAGTTGCTATTGCTGTTTTGATTTGTTTTTTCTAGACAGGGTTTCTCTGTGTAGCCTTGGCTGCCTTGGACTCAATTTGTAGACCAGGCTGGCCTTGAACTCACACAGATTCCCCTGCCTCTGCTTCCCCGAGTGCTGGGATTACAGGTGTGAGCCATGCGGCCAGGTGACTGTGACTAAGGTTTTAAATATATCTGAATGTCAGCTGGGTGTGGTGGTGCATGCCTTTAGTCCCAGCACTTGGGAGGTAGCGGCAGGCAGGTCTATAAAGTGGGTTCCAGGATGGCCAGGGCTATATAGAGAAATCCTGCCACAAAACAAAACAAGAAAACAAACAAACAAACAACAACAACAACAAACCCTTGAATGTCTTTAGGTGAGGGTCTCTCAAGTTCTTTGTATTTATTTATTTATTGGGATACGATCTTGCTACATAGCACTGGCTGACCTTGTATCTGCTAAGCAACCCAAGCTGGCCAGCACTCTATTAAATTTATTTTGTATATTTATGTATTTAGTGTATGGGTGAATAGGAATATACATGCAGGAGTCAGATTTTCTCCTTCCACCATATGTGTCTTTGAGACGGAAAGCAGGTCACTAGGCTTAGTGAGAACTGCCCTTTTCCATTGAGCCATCTCCCCCACCATTTATATTTTATGCATACTTTGCCTGCATGTATTTATATGTATTACGGGCATGCTCAGTGCTGGAGGAAGCCAGGAGCGAGTATCACATCTCCTGGAACCTGGAGTGAACTGTCATGTGGGTGCTGGGAACCGAACCAGCATCTCCTGAAAGAGCTGCAAGTCTTCTTAATCTTTGGGCCGCCTCTCCAAAACCCACACTGAGCCATCTTGCTGGTCCTTAAGAAATTATTTCTGAGATTAAGGTCTTACTATGCTGTTTAGCCCAACCTTGAACTACAGATACCTCTGCCTCCAAAAAGGTGGGGATCTCAGGCATGGGCCACCATCATGCTTGTGCCAGGGTTGTCTTGAATGCCTGCGATCAAATAATTTCGCCTCAGCCTCAAGAATAGCTTATAGCATCAGATCTGACTTTTTATTCAAATATTCTTAGTTTCTTACCTGGTCCCTGAAATTATGAGTCCATAAATCCTGATACAGTTCTGGCCACGATGGCTTTTTCTAATGTATTCATCACTCAAGTTTTCTTTCTATCTTTATTTTATTTTGATTCTCTCCCCGCACCCTTCATCACTTCAAAGAGCTCCATCCTTCCAATTCTCACTTGGTATTTAACCAAGTCCCTCTCAGGTAACAGCTCTATGGATATCTCTTGACAGATCGTGAGCTCCCTGACAACGGGATTTTTGTTTGACTTGCTCTTAGATATCCAACGTAAGAGGAAGAAACACAAGGATGAGTGATTAGTAATCGTCTGCTGGTCATAGAGGTCCCGCCGGGTTCTTTAGCTCTCAGTGTCTCTGAGGCTTAAGACCCCGGAATAGGTTGCTCTGTTTATTTTCTCGTTGGCCACCCTCCTCCCTTTCAGCTACTCCTCTCCAATCGACAAGTCCCAACGCCTCTCACCCTCGTCCATGAACTTTAAAAGTCGAAGCAGCCTCAGCTCCGGGGTTCCAATCTTATTCTCCCGCCAATTCTGTCCGGTGATCTCCGCCTTCTGGCTTCAGGCGCCACCCAGCCTCCTGAAACTCAAGAACGCGTTTTGGGTCTTAAAGAAGCCGCTGTTTCTGAATAAATGACTCCTATCGAGGCAAAACAATAGTTACTACATCTTAAGAAACAAAACAACAAGAAAAGACTTAACAACAACAACAACAAAACCCCCGCGTGCTTGTGTTTTAAAGTATATTTTTAGTCTCTATACTCCTCCCGTAGAGAGAGGAATTTAGACTTCCGGGTCGGACTCGGTGCAGCATGGGAGATGTGGTTCTTAGTGCACGCGTCTCTGCCTGTAGCCTAAGCGAGGGAGCGTCGCGAAATTTGTGCATTCGTGGACTCTCCCTTTTGCTCTCCACAGTGAGGACTGGTGAAATAGTTACACCAAAATAACACAAGAACAAGTTTTCGTTTTCCGAGGACGCTTTCCTGCTGAAGCTTGGCTGTGCACAAGAGTCGGCCCTTCTTAATCCCGAAGGAGCAGGTAGCCGGTCTCTTGGTTCCCCACAGGCGTCGGCCTGTCTTGATGCTCCGCCCAGTTCGCACCTCCAATTGGTTACAAGCACTTGAGCGGCGGAAGCAGCTGGCTCGCGGGGGACCGGGGTGGGGGCCGGCCGTGAAGATGGCGGCAGTGGTGGAGGTGGAGGTTGGAGGAGGTGCTGTTGCGGAAAGGGAGCTAGATGAGGTAAGAGGAATTGAGAGACTAGAACGGAGAGACAGCTTGGAGGGAGAGGAAGTGAGGGATGAGAGCCAGAGGTCCTAGGAGAAACGGGAAAGATCCCGAGGAAAAAGAGCTTGCAGGGAAGCTGGTTTTCCGTGGGGGAATTCTGAGGGCTGCTGGCTCAGGGACCCCGAGGCGCTCATGGTGCAGTAGATTGGCATTAGCGTTAAGGGTGGTGATGGAGGGCAGGGCAAAGGCCGGAGGGATGAGAACGTTAAAGATTTTGAGACTATTACAGTAAGGTCCAAGGTGGGTAGGGTTCAGGGGCTAAGAGGTAGCATTAATTGGAGGGGCGTGGACTTCTGTAAGGCAAGGCCGAGGCTTTCAGTGTTGGTAAGGACTCCGAGCTTGACGTGGAGGTTGGGGACACAGGCCAGGAAACAATGCTAATATGCTAGTATTACAGCTTTGAACTATTTTGAGATAGGAACCATCTTATTCTTATATTTTTTAGGGTTTGTACATACCGCATGCTCAGTAAAGTTTTGGTCAACGAATGAATGAATAATTGTGAATGGAGGGGTAATTGTGTAACCGAACCGGTCTATTTGCTCACTGAACAAACATTGTCACTTCTGTGACAGTTCCTGGGTTAAGTGTGAAGTCTGCAGGGTGGTTATGGGCTAGGAAGAGGCATTGCGTTACAATACAGTGGTGGTTCTAAGAGGGCTAGGGAGCTTTTCAGTTGTCGAATGATTTTTCTACTTCCATTCTTATCCTCTTCATACACCCCCCCCCCCCCCCCCCCCCCCCCGTCTCGTGGCTTCCTTCGGGGTGAACTTGAAAAGGTATGAACCGTTTATCTAATGGGCATTTGAACAATCGGTATTGAATTACTGTTGGTCCTTGAAGGTCCTTGAACTTGAAAGAAATGACAAGTATAAGGTTCTGAAGGAGAGAGAGAGAGAAAGGATAAAGGACAACACCTGAGGCCAAACGGCCAGCGGTAACCGAGAGTTGCTTTGTGGTCTTCCATGTGATGGCATATGGGTAGAGTTAAAGCAGAGCAGTGATTGTCAGGGAAGGAAGTAGTGACGTGCCTCTCTGGAGGGTCTGAGTTTCTGAGGGTTCTTGCTCTGTGTTTGGTATGGGACAGGTTGCTGAGGAGTCTCAGGAAGGGAGCAGGTTTAGAAAATAATCACAGTTAGTTGGAATGGTATGAGGCTAATTTGTTTTCCCCTCGTCCTGATTGGAATTAATAAACCGAGAGCTCGAGACTAACAGGTAACAGGTGGCCTACTTTCTTACCTGCCAATCGCTGGGGACTAAAGGTGTTTGACTGCTACTTGGTTGGAAAGGCGGAGTGGTGGTAGAAATAACCTCCAAGGCCCCTTCTAATTTTTTTTTCTTCAGTTTTTCCAGACAGGGTTTCTCTGTGTAGCCTTGGCCATCCTGGACTTGCTTTGTAGACCAGGCTGACCTTGAACTCACAGCGATCCACCTGCCTCTGCCTCCTGAGTGCTGGGATTAAAGGCGTGCGCCACCATGCCCGGCTGGCCCCTTCTAATTTTAAGTTTCTGTGTTTACGATTGACAGCATTAATTGAGATGTTTTTTGAAAGCACCTTAAAATTGTAAATAGTGTACTGAAATTAAAACGTATGGTTCGTTGGTCATGGCTCTTCATTGAGATAGTTTCATACGTCTTACTTTTTGGAGACAGGGCCTTGATATGTGTCCCATGCTGTCACTGATCTCTCCCTCTCCCTCCATGTGTGTACCACTAATGCCTGACTGACTTCTGACTTTTTGCTTCTTAGTGTTTGAAGGAAATAAGTACCATGAATAAGATGATACAGATTTCAGCGTTAGGTCTGCAGGTCAGGTCAACTTTGCATGAGGCCACTAGCATTCCATCCCAGAACCCTCGTGGCTTGTGTTGTTTTTCCAAGAAAGAATATATCCTTGTTGTAAGGAAATTCTGTGTGAACTGGTTCTATTCTTTTCCTTATGAGTTTAAGAAAGTAACGTGAGGAGCAGGAAGTTGTCTGGACGCTCCAGAAAGAAGGTCTGCACTGGCAGTCCTCAGTTTGTATGCCTTCTGCTAACATCGGCTCCTCTGCTGTCTCTGCTCATGCTTTCACTAGTGAAGGATAAGGTGCACTGCATCATTAATATGTAACTACGGGGACTTACTATGTGTCATGCCTTGGGAATTCAAAGGTGAGTAAAACAGGATCTGCACCAACTTACAGTCCAGCGGGTACATGTACAAATAGCCTATTACAATGCCACTGCGTACGTGTTGGAATGAAAGCATGTGACAAGTGCAGTGAGGCACAGCAGACAAACCTAAACTTGGTTAGGGGAAGTCATGCTAGAGATAGAAGTGAGCTCAGAAGCTAAAGGTGGAACCTACAAAAAAAAAAAGCTGTGATTTGCTTGCAGATCAGAGTTGCTTTCAGGTTACACTTTCCACATGAAAGACACACACCTTACTCTTGAGTCCAGGTTGGAAAAGAATAGCGAGGAGCCTGGTTAAGATGGGAGGGATGCAATCCAGGTGCAGTGGCGCACACCTGTATTCCCAGCACTCAGGGAGATAGGCAGGTGGATCTCTGTGAGTTCAAGGCCAGCCTGGTCTACAGACCTTGATATGTGTCCCATGCTGTCACTGATCTCTCCCTCTCCCTCCATGTGTGTACCACTAATGCCTGACTGACTTCTGACTTTTTGCTTCTTAGTGTTTGAAGGAAATAAGTACCATGAATAAGATGATACAGATTTCAGCGTTAGGTCTGCAGGTCAGGTCAACTTTGCATGAGGCCACTAGCTACACAGAAAACCCCTGTCTTGAAAAACTTTAAAAAAAGGGGGGGGGGCGGGGTGATAACGGTTTTCTACTTTGGAAAGAAAGCACATGCTGTGATTTATTCTTCAGAATATTATGCCTATATTGACAAAATCAGATATCATTAGTATATACATTGGAATAGCAGTTCTACCAGTCCCACCTTTTGGTCTGCCTGTTTAGTATTTTTTCTTGAAGTTGAGAAGCAACTTAGCACTGCTAATAGCCTCTTCTGCCTTGGAGAAGAGGATAATAAGATGGACTTCTGGTAGAACTACCAGTAGAAATGGACGCTGTTTATCAAACCTTTAAAAAAAAAAAAAAGACTTATTGTTTATACAGTATTTTGCCTTCATATGTGCCTGCAGGCCAGAAGAGGGCACCAGATCTCATTATAGGCGGTTGTGAGCTACCATGTGGTTGTTGGGACTTGAACTCAGGACCTTTGGAAGAGCAGCCAGTTCACTTAACCTCTGAGCCATCGCTCCAGCCCATGTTTATCAAATCTTTTTTTTTTTTTTTTTTTTTTTTTTTTTTTTTTGGTTTTTCGAGACAGGGTTTCTCTGTGTAGCCTTGGCCATCCTGGACTCACTTTGTAGACCAGGCTGGCCTCGAACTCACAGCGATCCGCCTGCCTCTGCCTCCCGAGTGCTGGGATTAAAGGCGTGCGCCACCACGTCCGGCTGTTTATCAAATCTTTAAGGCAGCTGCCGTTTAAAGTTCTTTACCTCCACATGGCCCAGAGAAGGGCCTCTGAAGCTCTTTACGGAAAGAGATAGCCAAAATGAACAACAGCAAGTATTTGGGGATTACGAATTGGGAATAACACAGATAGAAATTGTTAGAAGCAGATGGAATGGGATGGAAACTGGGAGTTATGATAGGATAGCTTAGGAGGTAATATCTGCCTTGCCCCAGGAAAAGGCCCATTAAACAAACAAACAAAAAGTTATTTACCTTTATTATCTCATTTATTACTTACAGTAGCCATATGAGTTTAGATGCTGTACTAATGTCACTTTGTCTTTTCTTTTAAAAAGATTGATTTTAATTTATGTATATGTGTGTATGCATACAAGTGTGCCGGTATTTGTGGAGTCCAGAAGAGGGTGTCAGATCCCTTGGAGCTGGAGTTCTAGATGGTTCTAAACTCCCCACTGTGGGTGCTAGTGCTCTGCAAGAGCCATATGTGCTCTTAACCACTGACCTATCTTTCCAACCACAGCCCTATTTTTAAATTTTCTTTTGAGATAAGGTCTTGCTAAGTTTCCCAGGCTGGCCTTGAACTCAGGACTGTCTTGTCTCAGTTTCCCCAGCAGCTGGGGTTACAAGCATGCACACCATGCCTGGCAAACGACCCTTTTAAAGACCTGAAGCAAGAACTTGAGGCAGCGACATATGCTCAACCATGGTCATAGCTGCTTTATACATAATAGCCGGAACATGGAAACAGCCTAAGTGTCCCTCAGTAGAAGAATGGACTAAGAAACTGTGGTACATTTACACTATGGAATACTACTCAGCTATTAAAAACAAGGAATTCCCGAAATTTGTGGACAAATGGATTGATCTAGAAATTATTATAATGAGTGAGTTCACCCAGAAGCAAAAAGAGACAAACGGTATATACTCACTTATATCAAAACACTAGTCCAAGGGATACGTACCATGAAAATCTTTACTTACCAAGAAAGTGGGTCAGAGGAGAGGACATCCTATTGAGACTTTAGGCAAGAGTAGCATGGAAGAATGGGGAAATAGTAGAACCCACAGGGTCCTGGAAACCTACAAGAAGAACTTTATGACAGGCAGATCTGGATCCTGGGGTCCTCCTCAAACTAAGGCACCAGCCAAGGAGAATATAAGCAGTAAGCTTCGAACCCCTACCAAGACCTAGCTGACGAACAGGATATTCTCCACCGTTGAGTGGAGAGTGAGATCTGACTCTCACACGAACTCTGGTGCCCGTTTTCTGACCACGTCCCCTGGATGGGGAGACCTGCTGGCACTCAGGGGAAGGATAGCAAATTACCAAGAAGAGACTTGATATTCTAAGAGCATATATAGGGGGAGGAGGTCTCCCTCAATCACAGACATAGGGGAGGGGAGATGAGGAGAAGTGGAAGGGAGGGAAGAAAGGGAGGAAACGGGAAGGGCTAACAATCGAGATGTAATATGAATAAATTAATAAAAAAAATTAAAGTGATTTCCCCACCAAAAAAAAAAAAAAGAACTTGAGGCAGCGTTTCTCATACATAAGTCCTTTAACTTACAGATAACTTGATCTTGCCAAATTCTTGGTCATAAAGTGTGATTATTTACATGTAATTTACATGTTTTGGGTCCTATTTTTTTGTCTGTCTCTCTGTCTGTATATCTTGAAACAGAGTCTTAGGCTGGTCACAAACTCACAATGTACCTAAGGATGATATTGAAAACCGCTTTAGTCTTAACCTGTCCTTTAGGGTTCTAGCCAAGACTTGCTTGGCTTTTGTTTATTTTTTGTGTTATTGAGATAGGCTCTCTCTCTCTATCCTAAGTTGGCCTTGACTTTTCCTGCCTCAGCTTCTTGGGTGCTGAGATTACAGGCATGTACTAGCATATGCACTCTCTCTGGTCTTACTCATCTTCCTAGGTTTATTCTTTATCAATTTATTCATCAGATCCTTTTGTTTGTTTTTTGAGACAGGATCTTGGTGTGAACCTCTAGCTGCATCAAAGCCGACATGTAGACTAAACTGATCTTGAACTTTGACCTCTGCCTCTAAATGCTGGGATCACAGATGTGTGCCACCATGCTCAGCTTATTCTTCAGATTTCTGTGTGCTAGTCACTGTTCTTTGCCTCATAATATGATGAATAAAGTATGGTAATGTCCACAAAGTAGTTCATAGTCTAGGGCAGGTTCAGAGACGGATGAAGAACATGTCCCAGCTGCTGTGACTGTGGAGAGCTGTAGTTAACAAGGAAGGGCTACATCATAGCTGCTCTTCTCTGTTCCTTTCAAAAGCCCCAAACCCAGTCTGAGATAATTCTGCTCTCTTACTTTTTCAAAGCTGTAGTTGTTGTTTTGTTTTCATGTTTTCCTCTTGTGGATCTCTCCCTGTGGACGTTTGATAAGTGTGCCTTGTTTCCAGGGATTTGTTTCTCTGGGGATGCTTACGCCAAGCTATGGAGGGATTGAGGCAGTTGTGACTCGTTTAATCTTGGATGTCTGACTGTCTTTGGATTTTTTTTTTTTCCAAGACAGGGTTTCTCTGTGTAGCCTTGGCTGTCTTGGAACTCACTCTGCAGACCAGGCGGTGTGAGAACTTAGAGATTCCCCCTACCTCTGCCTCCTGAGCGCTGTGATTAAAGGCGTGCGCCGCCACAGGGCCTTGGAATTTCTTCTGTATGTAAAATGAATGGTAGAATAGTTCAGTCGTAGAAGAAACCCACAAGATGAGGAAGCAGCAGACCCAGATTTTAGAGTAAGAAGAGAAGATTTGTTTTATTCATAAGTAGTCAGCTGCTAACAGATGGGTAGAAAGCTGGGTAGAGGATTCTGAAGTCAAGGCACAGCAGAAAGGAAACCAAGAGGAAATGCTGAAGGCCAAATAGTACAGAGTACTTACTCCAGGCCAAGTATTTTAAACACTCTTTCTTTCTTTCTTTCTTTCTTTCTTTCTTTCTTTCTTTCTTTCTTTCTCTTTTTGAGACAGGGTTTCTCTGTGTAGTTTTGGCTTTCCTGGACTCACTTTGTAGACCAGGCTGGCCTCGAACTCACAGCGCTCCTCCTGCCTCTGCCTCCGGAGGACTGGGATTAAAGGCGTGCGCCACCACTGCCCAGCTAAACACATTTTCTAATACCTCAGCTTTACAGGCTAGGTATACTCTTATCTCCATTTTATAGATTTGGAAACTGAGGCGTGGATGATTTAAGAGGCTGACCTGGCGTCAAGCACACAGGTAAATGACAGCTGGTCTTCTGGACAATACAAATGCTGTCTCCTTCTTGTCCTGTTCTCCAAGTGTTCCCACTGTGTAAGTGGGGGAACTCATTTCCACAGCTGACTTTTCTGTTTTGTGCTTTTTCTCCCACTGACTGCCTTCTCCTTGAAAGCCCTACTTGCTCTTTTATCTCTGGTACCTGGCATAGAGTATGATTCTAAATGAGCTTAGATTTCAACCTTTCCGTACCTCAGCCTTTATCTGTGAACTGATAGATTTGGACTCTGTGACCTTTGAAATCTCTTGCAGCTTTGAAATTAAAAGTCCTGAATCCCAGTGTTGTTCTTTGTGTTTCCTGCATGCTTTGTCGGGTCCGTACTGCAAACTTAGTGAGTGTCTGACCGAGTGAGGACATGCTTCTTCCCATAGATGTGTGTCAGCAGCATTGGGATGAGAGGAAAAGACTCATGATCCTGAGGAAGTGAACAGAAAGGCTGGTGCACCCTCCCTTCTCGGACCTTTGACTTCCAGATAGCCTGGTGTATTTCTATGGGTCAGCTCACCCGTGCTTTTTGTTGGGATTTTTATGTTGTTTTTTGAGAGAGGGTCTTGCTGCATAGCCTATGCTGGCCTCAGATTCCTGTTTCAATCTGTTGGGATTATCGATATGAGCCATCATGCATGGCTTACTCTTAAACTTTTTTTTTTGTTGTTGTTATTGTTTGTTTCTCTGTGTAACAGAGCCCTGGCTATCCTGGACTTACTTAGTAGACCAGGCTGGCCTCGAACTCACAGAGCTCTACCTGCCTCTGCTTTCCAAGTGCTAGGATTAAAGGTGTGTGCCACCATATTTGGCGCTTTTTTCCCCCTTGAGACAGGGTTTCTCTCTATAGCCAGGCCTGTCCTTGCGTGGCTCAGGCTAGACTCCCAAGTAAGTACTGGTAGTACAGATATGTGTCCTGATGCCAGGGTTTTTGCCAGTACGTAATATAAACTGCTTATGAAGCATTTCTGCTTTGTTTTAATGACACATTGCTCCTTACCAGTGATTTATAGATATAGAACCTGAGGACTTACTGTTTGTCTCTATGGATTCCAGTACAGATTTCTATCAGCACTTACTGTATTGTGTTGTTTCATTTCCCTATTACGCAATGAACCCTGAGGAGCTGGGACTGTATCATGTTTCATCCCTTGCATTCCCAGCACCTACACTTGCACAGGAGCTCGTATAGAGTTTTCATTCAGACCTCTATTGACCCTTCATCCTCAGTCACACCCATCAGCCCCCGCTGAGACCCCTAGGGAGTGGCCTTTCCGTGGTCCACCTAGTCCCTGGTTTTTTGGTTTTGCAACTTAATTAATTTGCATGCATGAGTGCTTTGCCTACACTATGTCTATACACCACGTGCAAGCAGTGCCTGCAGAGGCCAGAAGAGGGCATCCGATTCTCCTGGAAGTGTAGTTACAGGCAATTGCAAGCTGCCATGTAAGTGTTGGGAATTGAAGCTGGGTCTTCTAGGAAGAGCATCCAGGACTCTTAGCTGCTGAGCCCTCTCTCCAGCCCCAGCCTGTGCTTTCTTTGAATACCTCTGCTGTAGTCCTTTAGATTGGTTAGGAGTTTAAATTCCATTTAGCTTCAACTTTTCGGTCCTTTTCACAACTTGTCCGAGATTCTGCTTCTTTGTGTCTCTGACTTTCAGAGGCCCATGCACTTCTAGAGAATAAATGCCCTGGGGAACTGGTCGCAGTACATCTGAGGCTGTTTAGCCTAAAAGCTATTCCTAGGAAGCTAACCAAAGATCTGTCTAGTGTCTTACTTATTTCTTCTGCTAGGGTTCTAGCAAAGACTTGCTTCTTTATGTTTCTTTATGTTTTACTTCTTTGTTTTCTCTTCTTGAAGTCATTTGTTATCTGTGTTCCTCCGAGGCAAACCGAAAGGTAAACACAAACTCATTACTGCCCTCTAAAGTGTAGCTTTCCCAAGAGGATCCTGGGCCATAGCCATGGGGTTTTTGGCTCTGGGCAGCTGGGAGAAACCGGGGGAAAAAGCCAACTGGACTCTTTCCCTTCATTGCTAGGAATAACTGAATATACTCTATTACTCTGAAGCTTTATATGTTTTTTTTCCTTGTTTCCCTTAAGATTGAGTCTGTCTTTAGAGATTATTATATAGTGTTCTGCAAAAACATTTATTTTCCCCTATTCTGATGATGTCAGTAATACTTAACTTTTCTAGTGTTTAATGTGGACCATGTCCTGAGTTCAATTCCCAGTAACCACGTGGTGGCTCACAACATCTATAATGGGACCTGATGCCTTCTGGCTTGCAGGTGTATATGCAGCTAGAAAACTCATATATATATATAAAATAAGTAATAAAAAAATCTTGAAATGAAAGAAGGAAGGAAGGAAGGAAGGAAAGAAGGAAGGAAAGGACTGGTGGGCTGGAGAGATCACTCAGCAGTTAAGAGCACTGGCTGCTCTTCCAGAGGTCCTGGCGACCACATGGTGGCTCACAACCATCCATAATGGAATCTGGTGCCCTCTTCTGGCCTGTAGATGAATATGTATACAGAGAACTCATATACATAAAATACATAAATAATTTTTTAAAAAGAGCTGACTATTCTTTTTACTTCTTTGTTTTTGGCTTTTTTTCTTTCTTTTCTTTTTTTCCTTCAAGACAAGGTCTCACTGTTTAGCTCTGGCTGTGCGAGAACTCACTTAGTAGACCAGGCTGGCCTCAAGTTCACAGAAATCTGCCTGCCTCTACCTCTCAAGTGCTGGGATTAAAAAATGTATGCCACAGCCGGGCGTGGTGGCGCACGCCTTTAATCCCAGCACTCGGGAGGCAGAGGCAGGCGGATTGCTGTGAGTTCGAGGCCAGCCTGGTCTACAAAGTGAGTCCAGGACAGCCAAGACTACACAGAGAGACCCTGTCTCGAAAAACCAAAAAAAAAAAAAAAAAAAAAAAAAAAAAATGTATGCCACTAAGTTCTATTTCTTTCTCCTCTTTCTTCCTCTCCTCTTCCTCCTCCTCCTCAAGATTTTTAACAAACAAAAGCAAAGAAACAAAAAACTAAACCAAAACTACTGTAAGGGAAAAAAATTGTTTCAGTTCAATAGGTATTCAAAATCTGTGAGATAAGTGAGTGGTGCAGCAGACTGAAAAGACGTGTAAAGTCCTTCCGGTATTAAACAGCATGGAATATTCTGGGAACTACCAGAAGCTCTGAATGGGTAGAGATAGGTTAATTGTTAGGGGACAGCAGTGAGGGGTGAGATTGGAGTGGCCTCTTGAAAACAGTGGGACTTTAGAGCAGGAGAGTAACATTTTCAGCTCTTTGTCTCAGGAGGCTTGAAGCTGGAATTAGTGTGGAAGTTACTTTTGAAGGGATCAGGTTTAGGGAAGGAGAAGAAATCAATTAGGCAGATACTATGGTAGTCTAGGCAAGATGACTAAAAACCCAAGCTTAAGCAAAGGCAGTGAGGACAGAGAACAAAGAGGAATCAGGCACAACAACGTCTCACAGCTGTGCTTGCGTTTGCGTGTGTTTCGGCCTTTACATGCTTCGCCCAACGCACTCACTAAGCATTTATTTTGCAGACTTTAAAGACTGTGTGTGTGAGACTCCACATTTACCATCATTGTCTTGAGACAAGTTTTCATTGAACGTAGAGTTTGCCATTTCAGCTAGGCAAGCTGGCCAGTGAGCCTCCAGAGCGTGCCGGTCTCCGTCTCCTGGTACTGACTGGGGTTTCTGTACACACTGCCGCGCCCTGCTCTTATATGCATGAGCTTAGGGCCCCGGGTTTGCACAGCAAGCACTTTATCCATGAGCAGCCTCCCCAGCTCCTAGCTTTCAGCTCTGAGACAGGGTCTTACTATGTGGCTCAGATTGACCTTGACCCTATGATCCTCCTCCATGAGCCTGTGGAGTTCCGGGATGGTTGGCGTAAGTGTGTCTATGTAGTCCAAGTTGTTCAGTAGTTCATACCTCTTCACAAACAGACCCCCTTTCACGTACAATTAGGTTTGTCCTTGTAAGTCCACTAAGTAAGTTTCGAAAGTAGAAACTTAAAATACTTTACTTGATCTACAGTTAGCGACCTAGCATCCTGTAGAATTTAAGTTGTTTAACCTTGTGCTGCTGTTGTCACTGACTGAAGTTCAGCTTGCTGCCATGGATGTTTCACAAAAGGGCCAGCGGCGAGGTACCAGTAGTTGCTGTTGAGGAATTTGTTTCCTACTGAGGAAACGAGATAATGAACAAGTAACAGGATACTTCCAGATGGTTGATGTGCTTTGAGAACAGTGGAATAACAGTAGAATAAAGGTCACTGGAGAGAAAGGGCTGCTTTACATATGGTGCTTATGGGGAGCCTCTAAAGAAGCCATACTTAACCAAGACTGGAGTAATTAAAATTTAGCAGTTTCAAGATGGAAGTAGATATATTTCAGCTGAAGGGAGAATAAATATAAACTGCTAAGAATGAACTAGCTATGACCTGTAACCATAATAAAAAAGCCCATGTGAGTGGGTCATGGTTATCAAGGGAAGAATAGTGCTATGTGAGATCAGGGAGTCTGGCAGGGTTAGACATGTAAACCCTTGTTATGCTTTTAAGCATGTTGACTTTTATTGAGTGGAGAATGAGAAGATTTTTGAATGTGGGAGTGAGGTGAATTGATTTGCATTTTAAAAATGATCTTGGTTCCTTTGAGGAAACCGGATTGTTGGAGTCAGTCAAAGAGGACAGTTAAAAGGCTATCACAGGGAGGTGGAGAGATGGCTCAACAGTTAAGAGCACTGGCTGCTCTTCCAGAGGTCCTGAGTTCAATTCCCAGCAACCACATAATGTCTCACAACTATCTGCAATGGAATCAGATTTTCTTTTCTGGTGTATGAGCAGACAGAACATTCATATACATTTAAAAAAAAAAAAAAAAAAAAAAAGAGTTATCTTTAAAAAAAAATCACAGTATTCCAGATGAAATATGTTAGAATTTTGTACTTGAAGGGCAGCTAGTGTGTTCAAACTGCTGTAACAAAATACCTTAGCCCGAATAATCTGCAAATGACAAGAATTATTTCTCACAGTTCTAGAGTCTGAAAAGTCCAAAATCAAGGTGCCAGCCTTTTGCTTCAGTGATTGTACCTTGCTGCTATATGCTCATCCTAGTCCTTCCCAAACAGCTTTACCAGCTCAGGACCAAGTATTCTAACAGATGAGCCTATATTTAAATCAGCCCAGCTGCTATGGTAGTAAGGGCAAGCAGGACCCTATCTCATTCATGAGAAGCATTAATTATTGTTATATTCCCAGTCGGGAACTAAGTGTAATTTAAGCTTTTGGCTGAATATATATCAATGAATAAACTTTCAGAATATATCACAAAGAAAGTGATAATTGACCTACATCTTACAGGGTAGAAAGGAGTGAGCTAAACAGTGTAGGGGTGAGAATTTGAGGGAGCACTGCGGTGGGAGAGAAGGACACGTTAGAACGCTATCTGACCCTACGGGCCTGAAGTGGAAGCTGTTTGGTAGAGGTGAGAGAGTAGTCCAACCAGAGGACACAGTACCTTGTGTGTCATAATAAGGAGTTGAGACTTGGAAGATTGACTCTTGTTTGTGTTTTAAAATAAGGAGTAAAGCTGGGATTAAAGGCATGGGCTATCACTGCCCAGTGGTGGCACACACCTTTAATCCCAGTACTCAGGAGGTCTGTGAGTTCAAGGCCAGCCTGGTCTACAAAGTGAATCTAGGGCAGCCAAAGCTACACAGAGAAACCCTGTCTCGAAGATGAAAAGAGAAGAAAAGAAAAATTAGGTGTATGTGTATATCTGTGCATGTGGTGGGAGGTCATGATCTTGTTGATAAATATGTTCATATCCTCTGGTAAATTGTTGCTGAGTTCATTCGGTAGCATGTAGCCTTGGCATATTCCACGAGACTAAAAGACATTTTTGCTTTTACTTCTGTGGTAACTAAGGAAACTGGCAGTTTCAATGAGCAAGTATTGTAAGTGATTCCAGAAATTTAGAGTAAGATAGCTTTGGTGTGAATCACACTATTTCAGTTTAAAAGAACATGCATACCATCTGAGGCAGTCCTCTCATTTTATAGATGGGGAAACTGAGGCACATGGAGACGTGCCCTGTTTATTGACATAGCAATGAATAGTTGTGCCAGATTGGAGCCTAAAAGTGCTTGTCTCGTTATTGAGAAAAGGATAGCTGATGTACACACAAAGCACATCGCGCTGGTGTACACACAAGGCACATCGCATGGCTGTCGTTGTTCATTTGGCCTGGTTTGTTGTGCACATATTGGAGGATTTTTAGGGAAAGCAGACTGCCCATGTGGAACAGTGAAATGTTTCCTTTACTCTTTCTTCTCTTAGCCTGTGTTGTCTTTGCTTGTAATACATAAGAAATAATTTCATTGGGCTGGAGAGATGGCTCAGGGGTTAAGAGCTCTGGTTGCTTTTCCAGAGGACCTGGCTTTGATTTCCAGCACCCACATAGCAATTCACAACTATTTCTAACTCCAGTCTCAGATCTGGTGCCTTCTTTTGACTCCTGAGGGCACTGGGCACACATATGATGCTCAGATGTACATGGCAGGCAAAAACGCCCTCATACATAAATAAAATATTTTATATTTATTGTCTTCTGTATTAAAAGGCAAGTTTTATAAGAATGATTGGTTTACAAGTCAAGGGTTCGCCACCGCCACCACCTTTCCTTTTAAATAGCTTTCGCTATGAGTCCAGGCTGGCCTGGCCTTGAATTTATAATTCTTCCTGCCCCCGGCCTAGCAGGTGCTGGAATTAAAAGTGTGTACAACCATTCCTGGCTTCCATGTCAAACTTTCTGTTGTTTTTCAAAACACAGAATGCTCACTGTTCCCCAGTGGTTATCAGTTGTTACATTGTTGATAAAGAGTTAGGTGTCACTTTGAGGGAAGCTTTTAGCCAATGTGAGATTTAGTTTGAACCTAAAACCTACTCTGAGTGTTCAGATAGGCTTCGTAGAGAAGAGAATCTTTTTCTTTCCCCTGTTTTTTCATGAAAGGGCTTCTCTGTGTAGCCTTGGCTGTCCTCGACTCGCTTTGTAGACCAGGCTGGCCATGAACTCACAAAGATCCGCCTGCCTCCGCCTCCCAAGTGCTGGGATTAAAGGCGTGCGCCACCATGCCCGGCTGAGCAGAGATTCTCAGAGGCAACAGCATAGCAACCTTGGCAGCTGTGAGAGGAACCAGGGCCCATGCTCATTTACTCCATTCTTGTAAAATGCATAGTGAGGAGGAGTCCACAAAAAATTTCTTTTTCTTTTCTTTTTTTTTTTTTTTTTTTTGAGACAGGGTTTCTCTGGGTAGCCTTGGCTGTCCTGGACTCACTTTGTAGACCAGGCTGGCCTTGAACTCACAGTGATCCGCCTGCCTCTGCCTCCCAGAGTGCTGGGATTAAGACATGCACCACCATGCCCAGCCCCACAAAAATGTTTTTATTTCTTTTGAAATTCAAAACAAGTGTGGTCTATAAAATGGCTTGGATTGCTGGGCAGTGGTGGCACACACCTTTAATCCCAGTACTCGGGGGAGGGGGGGGAGACAGAGGCAGGCAGATCCCTGTGAGTTTGAGGCCAGCCTGGTCTACAAAGTGAGTCCAGGACAGCCAAGGCTGCACGGAGAAATACTGTCTCGAAAAACAAAAAAACAAAACAACAACAACAACCAAAAAAAAAAAAAAAAAAAAAAAGGAAAGATGGTTTGGATTGGGCTGGAGAGATGGCTCAGAGGTTAAGAGCACTGACTGCTCTTCCAGAGGTCTTGAGTTCAATTCCCGCAACCACATGGTTACAACCATCTATAATGTGACCTGATTGATGGCCTCTTCTGGCCGACGGGTGTATGTGCAGACAGAGCACTGTATATATAATAATAAATAAATCTTAAAAAAAAGAAAAGATGGCTTGGATTATACATCCTTATACTGATGCATTGGGCTATGTGGTGTGTGTGTGTACAGAGTCCACCTGTTGTGTTGTGTCCTGTCATGTTCAGTCCAAATATCTCTTCTGTGCTAGCTGGCTTTATATCAACTTGGTACAAGCTCTAGTCATTTTGAATGAATCAAGAGATTGCCCCCATCAGATGGGCCTGTGGTAAGCCTGTGATGTATTTTCTTGATTAATGTTAATGTGGGAGGGTCCACTTGTTGACGGTGGTGCTACCTCTTCCTTGGATGGTGGACTACAAGCTGTAAGATGATACAGCTCCCCAGCTTGCTTTGGTCATGGTGTTTTATCATGGCAGTAAAAACCCTAAGACACCATCCGCCTCTTGTGCTGGGGTTACAGACGCAGGCTGCCTTACCCAGCATCTCCATAAGCACTAGGGATCTGAACCTAGGTCTTCAGACTTGCACAGCAAGCACTTTACTGAGCCTTTACCAATCATATTTGAAAAAAATTTTATTATTATTATTATACTTTATTCACATTGTAATCCCCTCGTTCTTCCTGTTCCTACTCTCCCTTCTTTTTCCTTTCTATTCTCCTCCTGTAGACTTCTGACAGGTGGGGTCCTCCTCCCTCACTGTCTGCCCACAGCCTATCGGGTCCCATCTGCATAGCCTGCATCCCCTTCCTCTGTGCTCCCCCAGGGCCTCTCCCCTAAGGGGCAGTGAACAAATCACAGGCACCAGAGTTCTTGTCAGAGGCATTCCCCCCCCCCCATCCCCATGTGGAGAATGAGCTGTCTGTTGGCTACATCTGAACAGGGGGTCTAGGTTCTCTGCTTGCAATGTCCTTGGTTGGTGCATCAATTTGTGCAGGCCCCCTGGGTCTAGATCCCCCAGCCTTGATGGTCTCCTTGTGGGGCTCCTAACAACCGCCCCTACTGTGTTTCCAGCCCCCAGCTCTTCCATGCAATTTGCAACTCTCCACCCAGAGTCTGGCTGCTTGTCCCAGTATCCCTCCTGATCCCCCACTGGGTGGAATATTGCAGAGGACATCTATGTTGGGCTAATATCCACTTATAAGTAGATATATACCATGTGTGTTTGTCTGGGTCTGGGTTACCTCAGTCAGGATGATCTTTCTAGTTCTATCTATTTGCCTGCAAATTTTAAGATTTTCTTGTTTTTGATAGCTGAATAATATTCCATTGTGTAAATGTACCAGAGTTTCTTTATCCATTCTTCAGTTGAGGGACATCTAGGTTGTTTCCAGATTCTGGCTATTATGAATAAAGCTGCTATGAATATAGTTGAGCAAATGTCCTTGTTGTATGGTGGAGCATTTTTTTGGGTATATGCCCAGGAGTGGAATAGCTGGGTCTTGAGGTAGCACTATTCCCAGTTTTCTGAGAAAGCACCAAGTTGATTTCCAAAGTGGTTGTACAAGTTTGCACTTCCACCAGCAATGGAGGATACAAGTCATATTTTTGAGTTAAATTTTATGGAGGAATGAAGTTGGACCCCTGCTGCATAACATATACAAAAGTTAACGCAAATGTCAGTCAGTGAGATGGCTCAGTGGGCGAGGGCACTGGCTGTCAAGCCTGATGACTTTAGTTTGATCCCCAGAACCCACATGGGGAAAAAGAGAACTAACTCTCGTAAATTGTTCTCTGACCTGCATACTCATTTTGTGTCATTTACACTCTCCAAAATAAATACATATGTGTGTGTGGAGGGGGAAGCCAGAGAACAGTGTCCCTGGACCCCACATGGTGGAGGGGAAGAACCAACTCCTGCAGGCTGTCCTCTGACTTCCATTCCTGTCCTGTAGTATGTGCTCCATTCACAGTAAAAATAAAATTTAAAAAAATATAATAAATGCTGGGAAGGATATGGAGAGATTGGAGCCCTCACATGCTGCTCATGATACTGTAATATGCTGCTATGAAAACCAGCTTGTTGGTTCTCAAAAAAATAGAGTTGTCATGTGGCCCAGCACGTAACATTCTAGCTATGTTCTCAAGAGAAATGAAAACATATTTTTACACAACATTAGGGACAAATGTTCATATAGCAACATTCTTTGTAAAGCTCAGAAGTCAGTGACCCTAGTGTCTGCCAGCTAGTGAATGGAGAAATATGATATATCCATACATTGAAATGTTGGCAGTCGAAAGGAGGAAACAACTATATATGCTACAAAATGAATGAAACTTGAAAACAGTTATGCTGTGTGGAAGAAGCCAGCCATGAAGGACCGTGTTACTGCAGTATTATAGGAGCTGCCTATATTCAAATCTATATGGAGGTAGAAAGTAAGTAGTTACCACAGGCTGGGAGACGAATGGAAAGTGACTACAAGTATGTGGTTTCTTTTTTGGGTAATTGTGGCCCAATTCTGTGACTACACTAAAACCCAATGATTACTGTACTTTACAAATGGGCTATTTTCACTGTGTGAATAGATCTTAGTGGTGAATTGTTTTATTTTTAAATAACAGAACCATGCATATGCCTATAGATGCAAATTGTGAATATGAGTGCTGAATATAGTAGCAATGTTTCTCAAACTTTAGTGTGCATATAAATTATTTCAGTATCTTATTAGATTGAAGATTCTGATATATAGGGGATTTTGTATGAATTCTGGAATTTGTTTGATAATAAGCTTTCCAGATGCTGGTATTATTGTATTGAGATACACAGAGGAAATGCGTAGAGGATGTTCTAAAGAACTTTCTAAAAACCCAGGAGGATTTGTTCAGTGCTCTGTAGAGAGAATTGATTTGGTGGAAGAGAGGGGCTTAAGGGACAAAGCTTATGTAAAAACAGAGATCAAAGAGTGAATGCCGTTTGTAGAGGACACGAGGTCTGCTTGTGGGAGCCTGGGGGTGGGCACTGAAATCCTAACCATCTGAGAAAGCAAACCCTTCAACTTTGATCATTCTCTGTTTTTGTAAGATTTTTCTCTTGCCCCCTGTCTAGCATTCTTGGTTTAATTCCTTTTAAATTTGGATTTAGGCAGGTTGCATGACTAGCAACCTTGTGTGATCCTAGGAGCAGAGAGGTTGGCTAGCAATAAAGCATTGTTGGCTATGGGACCAGCAGTTATTACCCTTTCCCTGAGAGCTTGCCTAATTTTCTACCTGAGCTTCAGACAAGGTACCTTCAGATTGGGTTTCTGCTTGGCCCCAGATGAATAAACTTTAATGAGGCACCAAATAAAGATGTCTTTACAGATGGTACAGGTTAATTATAGCTGTAGTTTACAGCTTTCCTTGTTTTTTCCACTTGAACCAGAATGGTTTGAATGTAGTTTAAGTAACATTTTGGTTCAGGACACAAATATTAAAGCAAGATCATATGTTACTCTTAACATTTCTACTACTTTGTGAAGTGCTAATGATCCTTTAATCCCCAATTCTCATCTTAGCCTTAGGCTTGCTCTTCTGATCTCTTTCCCTGGGGCTCTGGAAGCATCACTTGCTTCACCAGCTTGAGTTCCCAGCCTCTTCTAGTAGTTTACAGTATGCCCACTCTTCCTGGAGGAAAGGCAGTTCACCATCAGGGTACCTTCTCACAGCCGTGTTGTGGAGTCAAAGGCCCTATTCAGTTGGTGGAAGTAAGACACACAGAATAGCGTGCATGGTGCACTCCTAGGGACACCTCCATGCCTGCTCCAGTCTTTCGTGTATTCAGTTTGCTCTTCAATGGATTTTCTTTCTTTCTTTCTTTCTTTTTTAAGATTTATTTATTTATTTATTTTATGTATACGAGTGCTCTGTTTTCATGCATGTCAGAAGAAGGAATCAGATCTCATTACAGAGGATTGTGAGCCACCATGTAGTTGCTGGGAAATGAACTCAGGACCTCTGGAAGAGTAGCCATCTTTCCAGACCTCAGTGGGTTTTCTTACTTTATTGAGTATATACCTGTTTTAGTTCCTCACATAAAGGTGGTTTTTGTTTTTTTGGTTTTTCGAGACAAGGTTTCTCTGTGTAGCCCTGGCTGTCCTGGACTCGCTCTGTAGACCAGGCTGGCCTCGAACTCACAATGATCCACCTGCCTCTGCCTCCTGAGTGCTGGGATTAAACGAGTGTGCCACTACCGCCCGGCCCCACATAAAATTTTAAAATATGATTTATCTAGATGCTTTCTGGAATCAAATGCATATTCTTTCCCTGGATACTTATTAGGCATTTTCAAGTGTTTGTATACTCTCTCGTTTCAGCATGTCTAGGTAGTGTGGTGGTTTGTTAGCATACTTACATTATGGAAGAGGATTTTTCTCAACTTCTTAAGTATTCATTGACTACTTAGTTCTGTGCTGTTCTCCTTAGAAGACATAAAAGAATTGTAAAGCCTGTATTGGCCCTGAGGCATCTCCCCAGTATATGGGAGGTATACTAGGCCCGGCCAGAGCTGGGGTGAGGCATTCAAAATGCTGGGTCACAAACTTAAGGAAGCACTAGGTTACACAAATACAGGATCAGTACCTGAGACTGAGTGCCTTCTTAAAGTTTGAGCTCCAGATTCCTTGTTTGCACTGGCCTGGTCTTGGCCTTAAGCAGTTAGATAAATTGGAAAGCATGTCTATGCTAGCATGATACTGTGAATGAATGTTCTAGATCAATGTTTCTCAAATTTCACATTTATAACAATCAGCTGGAGAGAGATGGCTCAGTGATTAAGAGTTCTCAACAAAGGCCCAGGTTCAATTCTTGGCACCCATATGGCAGCTCACAACTGTTTGTAATCCAGCTCCAGGTAATTTGACAGCCTCACACAGACATACATGCAGGCAGAACACCAATGCACATAAAATAACAAATGTTTAAAAAGGGTCAGATTTTGAGGTAGTGGTCTGGGGTGGTGCTGAGTTGTGCTGTTTTTTTCCCTCCCTGGCTGGGGATTGAATCCAGACCTGTGAATGCTGGGCAAGCCTCTAGCAAACACTCAGGTGATCTGTGTAGTTCCTTGGTCCATACTTCAAGAGAAAAGGAGAAAATTCACGCTAGAGAAATTCAGTAAGGTGGAATTGCAGCCAACTTTTCAAAGGATAACTTGGCTTCCAATAGGAAGAGAAAGAAACGGGCGTTGTAAGGAGAAGGGATTGTATGGAAAGACCCAGGGACAGCAGTGAGTCCCATGTGTTTGTGGACTGGACTGTAAGTAGGTGAGCTTGGCATGGCGTAGGTCTCAGTTGCAAAAGGCTTTTTGGTAGGTAGCATGGAGTGAGGGTATTGGCTGTTCTTAGGAAATGAGATCCTTCCTTGTCTGTTTCTGAGCCTTCCAACTGAACTTTTCTAGATTTTTTTTCAATCTATTTGTTCTGGAGACATGAGGCCTGAGTTAGGGCACGGGAATAAATTCTGTGAGGCAGCATGTTGTGGGGCAGGAGAAGGAAGGAAGGAAAATGGTTGATTTCATTACCCAGATGGAGTCAACAAAGCCTTGGATTGTTTCGTTTTGTTTTAAAATTTGTTTTGTTTTAAATTTGGATATGAAAAAGCCAGAAAGCTCTGCTTAGACAGGGTTGAGCACTCCCACTACACACACAGACAATACCTGCTGATGTATAAACCTTGACTTGGTAGTAGAATGAAGTTCTGTGTTTTATGTTAAACGTTTTATTTAAAACTCCCCTTCCTTCCTCTCTTCCTCCCTCTTCCCCTCCCCTTCTTTCCTCCCTCCCTCTCTTCCTCCCTTCTCCCCTCCCCTCTCTCTCTCCCTCTCTTCCTCCCTCCTCCCCTCCCCTCTCTCTCTCCCTCTCTTCTTCCCCTTCCCCTCCCCCTCTCTGTCTCCCCCTCCTTCCATCGCTGTGCATACCTGTGTGGGTATGCATGCGTATATGTACACAGGCATGTGGAGGATAGAGGTTGACTTTGATGTCTTCCTCAATTGCTCTCCATCTTATGCATATTGGGGCAGGGTCTCTGACTTGAACCTGGAGCTCCTACTTTCTGCTAGCCCAGCTAGCTGACTTGCTGGAGGGATTCCCTGCCTCAGTCTCCCTGGCATGGGGATTACAGGTGGGCTATTACAGGCAGATGCAGATGGCATTTCCTGTGGGTGCTGAGGATCTGAACTGTTATAGTCTTATGCTATGTGAGAAGTACTTTATTTACTGAGCCATTTGTTTCCCCAGCCCCATAAAGTGCTTTTCTGAAGTTATTGGATTGGTGAGAAACCAGGCCTTCAACATATTAAATATGAAAGGAAAGGAATATTTTTAGTAATATTTTTGCTAATTTTTTGAGAATTTCATATATTTTTATTTTATTCATCCCCTTCCCCCACTTTTCTACCCATCCAGCTTCATGTTCATTCTTCTCTCTATAAAAAGTCCATTGAGTCAGGTTTGTGGCTAAGGCATGCCCCTGAGTGTGGTCAGTATACCAGTGTCACACCACTGAAAATTGACTCCCTCTCCCAGCAGCGATCAAAGGCCAGTAGTTTCCTCAGCTAGATGTGGCTTTGTTCCCACCTCCCTTCCTTCATGTTGGAAATAAAGGAATATATATATTCATATTTTTTTTCATTCATTCATTCATCGCCACCTGCCAGGGTTTCTCTGTGTAGCCTGGTTGTCCTGGAACACACTCTGTAGACCAGGCTGGCCATTAACTCAGAGATCTACCTGCCTCTGCCTCCTGAGTGCTGGGATTAAAGGCTTGTTTCTAAGCTCTTATCTCCTTTGCTGTCAGGGAACATTTCCAGCCCCAAGTTCTAGAATTTGGGCATTATTCTATATGGCTCGAAAGAAGTAGAAGCTGAACTGTGAATGCTACGGATGTCATATTCTGGAGCAGAGGTTTTTGATAGGGGCAACTTTTGTTTCCTGGAGTAAGTCTATAGATGTTCTTTCTGCGTGCTACTGATTATATAAAAGACATGCTCCTTCCCCCAGCAAATAAAAACCACCCCCAAATATCAGTAGTGCCAAGTTTGAGAGGCCCTAGGTAGAACCAAAGCTTTGAGTTTAGAAGGCCATGCACTTCTAAGGTCAATGGCAGAACAGGGCCCAAAGATCACCTTGCCCTGGTCTGATGTTCTACTTCCTCCTATGTGGCCATTCATGTGTCAGAATATGACAATATTTTATCTAGCTTTTTATTTTATCCTAGTCATACTTATTATTTGTAAACTGTACAACTTTTTTTCCTCTTCCTTCTCCATGTAATTTCCTTGGCCATGAGCTATCCTCTCATTTCTGGATAATATTTTACAGTCATTCCAAGAAACCATCCCTGGTTTATAACAACCTAGATTGGGTTAAAACCCACTTAGTCATTCTTCTGTAGCCTAACCTTATAATGTATTTCCACCATCCTGTGAGCAGCTTGGGAGTTAGGACTCCCGGTCTTTGATTGCATAGCTCAGCCATGCAACAGTTATTCAGTCATAAAACCTGAACCAAACTAGCAGCTAAAGAAGGGAGCGATCATTGTGACGTAGGGTGGGAAGGGTTTCATATAGGCTGTAAGGTATGAAGCTTCCTCCTTTGATTCCTTGAAAATGTTGATGAATGTTTGAGCCCCTTATTTTAGGTGGGAGCAGTTCTAAATCAATGACAGATTTTTCTGGTGGTGTCTTTCTACAGGTTGATATGTCAGACCTCTCCCCAGAGGAGCAATGGAGGTAAGTGTGGCAGTTCAGGTCCCACAGGCTAACCCAGTTAATTTTGTAACTATTCTTTTTCTTCTCTGTTTATGGGATGTATTGTCTTATGACCAGTTGGGCAGGTATTTTGGGAATCTTTCCAAGTATCTGGGTCACTTCTGAGCAGCTCACTCGGTCCTAGAGTAAGTAGGTACTTGCACTAAGCAGATACCTTTGGTGAAATCAGTTTTGCCATTTACCAGCTATGTGATATATGGTAATTTATTTAACTTCTCACTGCCTCTTTTATCACCACCCCCTTTTTTCCTATACCGAGGATTGAATTAAGCCCTCATTTATGTTAAACAAGTCATCTACTTCTGAGCTGTAATCCCAGCCTTCCTTTTTTTTTTTTCAAGACAGGGTTTCTCTGTGTAGCCTTGGCTGTCCTGGACTCGCTTTGTAGACCAGTGATCCGCCTGCTTCTGCTTCCCAAGTGCTGGGATTAAAGGCTTGTACCACTGTGCCCGGCTATTTTGAAGATTTTTAATTGGGTTATATGTAGAAGAAAGCCACCAAGATTAAAGGTTCACATCATTTTACATGAACAGTGATTAAAAGATTAGGACCTAGCTGGGCATGATGGTGTACACCTTTAGTCCCAGGACTCTGGATGAAGAGGCAGTTAGGTCTCATGAGTTCAAGGCCAGCCTAACCTAAAAAGAAAGGAAAGAAGGAAGGAAGGTAGGTAGAAAGAAAGGAAAGAAAGTAGGAAGCAAGGTAGAAAGGAAGTGAGGTTGCTTAGGACAGTTGACCTGAAAGGGCACAGGGAAATGGTTATAGAAACAGGAAAGATATTTTGTTTATTTATTTGCTTTAATGCAATTATAAATATTTGAAGGTTTGGTATTGGGAATGAGGTGCAGCTATGTCTTTTGTTTTCACAGAGTTTAGGATTAGGTACAGTGTATTAAAGCCGTAGATATGTATATTTTGTTTCATTGTAAAATATATATGTATGTTTTAAGACAAAGTTTCACATACGTGTTTTAGACAGGCTTGCCTCAAACTCACAGAGATGCACCTGCCTCTGCCTCCAGGGTGTTGGGATTAAAGATGGTGCTGTGCCCAGCTTATCTGTCTTTCCTATACAGCCCAGATCAGAAAAAGCCAACTTTAGATTAATAAGATGTTTCCAGATATGCCGTCTGGTTGTCTGGTTATTGAACTTCCTCAAGCCCTTGACGAGGCTGTTTACGTGATACTGATGATGAAGACACAGTTGTGTTAGTATAGACTTGAAGGAAGCAGTTTTTAGCCTTCAGTTAGTCCTAAGCTCTCTAGCCCTCACAAAGAGTAAAGCAAGACACTTACAGTGTCATCCTTTAGTGGTGTGATAATAAATACTACAAGTCTAACTGAGGCTTTATGGCTGTAACCTCTACTTTCTTCTAGTGACAGACTGAAATAGGATGAAATGGGCGGTGACACAAGCTTCTCCTGGCGTTTCCTTCCTGATTCAAGAAAGGCTTCTTATTTTTCTGCCTCAAGGGGCAAGCAGCCCCTCTAATCCTAACAGCCTCAGCTCTAGTCCATGTCCGTTTTCTCAGGCATGGGTCTTAGCTCCTAGTTCTCATGGTACCCTTCAGTTGAAAAGCCCAGAGTTGCTGGGCATGGTGACCCACACCTTTAATTCCAGCACTGAGTTTGAGGCCAGCCTGGTCTACAGAGTGAGTCCTAGGATAGCCAGGGCTTTGCAGAGAGACCCTGTCTCAAAAACAAACAGATAAGTGAAAAATCCCAGGGCCGTGTTCTGAGCTATGGGCTAGAAGAGACCCAGGCAGCACTGCTCCTTTACCTCCACACTGTTTCTTCCTTGACTCACCCTATCTGTTTGGCTTTCAGGGTCGAACATGCACGAATGCATGCCAAACATCGTGGCCACGAAGCCATGCACGCTGAAATGGTCCTCATCCTCATTGCTACCTTGGTGGTGGCCCAGCTGCTCCTGGTACAGTGGAAACAGAGGCACCCCCGTTCTTACAATGTAAGCCACTTCTCACCTCCTAAAAATGCTCTTTGAGACAGACTCTCATGACACTCAGGAAGGCCTTGAACTCACTATGTAGATGAGGAGGACTTTGAACTCATGATCTTCCTGTCTTTATCTTCCAAGTTCTAGAACTACAGGTGTGTACCACTATACCTGGCACCCCTCACTTTTTAGTTATCAAGAGTCCCTAAGTGTCCCAGGGTCCAGCTTGACCCAGGGGACATATAGACAGAAAAAAATAGTAGCAGTGAATTTTCAGCATGGAAGGATGTGAGTAGTTTGTTGGGGATACATATGTGTGTCTCTAAGAGGCAAGTGATTTGGGGAAAACAAGGGTAAAGCATGAGACTACGCCTTGTTTGCTTGTTTATTGGATTGTTGTGAGACGAGGCCTCACTGCTCTGTCTCTCCTAGAACTCGCTGTGTAGACCAGGCTGGCCTCAAACTTACAGAGATCTGCCTTCCAAGTGCTGAAGTTGAAGGCATGTGCCACCACTCCCAACCCAACATTGAACTACTTTTATGGCCAGAAAAAGTAGATACTTTTCAACATTGTGAGACAGATCCATGAAGGGAATTCAGTAGCCATTCATTTGGAAAGGAGATCACTTGACAGGGAAAGCCAATACTAGTTTTGGTCTTTTTGTTTTTTTAAGATTTATTTATTTAGCCGGGCGTGGTGGCACATGTTTTTAATCCCAGCACTCAGGAGGCAGAGGCAGGCAGATAGCTGTGAGTTCCAGGCCAGCCTGGTCTACAAAGCAAATTCCAGGACAGCTAAAGCTACACAGAGAGACCCTGTCTTGAAAAAAAAAAAAAAACCCCAAAAACCCAAAACAACCCAAAAACCAAAACAGTGGATGGTGCTTGAGTAATGACATCAGAAGTTGTCCTCTTGTGTGTGTGTTTTATATACATAGTTTATATACATATATACACATATATTTATATATATGCACATGTACTCACACGTACATAAGAAAAGCAAGAATGATAAAACTCAGGATTTGGATCTTGGTACCCTTGTATGAGAGGGAGATGGGAGAATAAGATAAAAAAGAACACAGAGTTAAATATAAGTAATTTTGGTTGTTTCACTAAATTTGTTGTTGTTTTTGAGACAGGGTTTCTCTTTGTAACAGCTCTGGCTGTCCTGGACTCACTTTGTAGACCAGGCTGGCCTCGAACTCACAGCGATCCACCTGCCTCTGCCTCCCGAGTGCTGGGATTAAAGGTGTGCACCACCACGCCCGGCAGGTGCTGTTTTACTATATGTTGACTGGTAGTTTCAGTTGAGTCCTGATTGAAAAGGGTAATAAGCAGAGATACATGGCAATTGCAAGCAAAAGTATGTCTGTTAAATATATGGCAATGTCTTTAGCATGCAAGGGAATTGAAATGACTCCCTGGAAAATGCCTTGTTAAGGGAACACACTGAGGCCGTTGTTAAGTAGCAGAGGTACTCAGTGTTTGAGGTAGCCATGGGAACTTTAAAACAGTGTGTTTATGGCACGCCAGAAAATGATGGAGCTGAGAGATAAGGCTTATGTTTCTTCCCAACTGAATACAGTTTTGTTTTTCACTAGTGCAGGTTGGCAGCCCGGCCCATGTGACCCCCCAGTGGAAAAACACTGGTCCTGTTCTTCTAAGTGAGAGTTTTCATCAGTGACTATTGGCATTTTAGGCCAGTTTATTCTTTGTGTGGTGAGGGGCTGTACTGTGCATCACAGAATGTCAGGTGTGTTACGCAGGGTTCTCTAGAGTAACAGAACTTACAGAATGAATCTCTCTCCAGCTAGTCCAACAATGGCTGCCTTTGAAGAGAAGGTGCAAGAATCCAGTAGTTGTTCAGCCATAAGCCTGGATGTCAGCTGGTCTTCAGTACACACTGGAATCCAGAAGACGTAGGCTCCAGTGCTAGTGAGGGAGTGGACTTGCTGTTGAGGGTGAGAGCAAGCAGGCAAAGAGCAGAAGCTTCCTTCTTCCATGTCCTTCCTTCTGCTCCCAGCAGAAGGTCTTCCCACCTCAAAAGATCTGAGTTAAAGGTGTGTCTTCACATGTCAAAGAACCAGATTAGAAGAGGATAACCCCACTTGAAATGATTTAATTAAGCAAAACTCCCTCATAGGTGTACTCAGCCATTTTGGGTTTTAGTTCATTCCAGATGTAGTCAGGTTGCCAGCCAAGAACAGCCATCACATCAGGGATCCAGAGGCTCTCCCCAGTCACACCAGCACCTTTCAGAAGCCATCCAAGTGTGTGTCCAGGCTTTGCACTCTGCTTCGCACAGGAGTCCCTGATGAGCAGCTCTGCTCTGCACTGGAGGAGCAAGGATGCTGCCAGCTCTGAGATTGGTGGCCAGCAGGGGTGCTACCCGCTGACCTCTAACTTAGGTGCTCTTGGCATTACTTGCTGGCTGTAGTTTAGGAGCTCAAGTCTTGTTTATCATGGTCAAAGGAGAGATAGTTCAAAGTAACTTACTTGAAACAAGATAACACTGTTTCCTTTTTCTAAATTTCATAAATGCTATTTTCATTTCCAGCAACAATAAAAATACCCTAAATTACTTATAGTTTACACTTGATAACCATTACCCAAAAAAGGGTTTTTCTTGGCTAGACATGCACTAGTGTACCTGGTGGTGATAGGCAGGTCCAACACCACAAAGCAAAAGTGCTATGAGGACAGGGGCATGGCTCAGAGAAAGAGGGCTTGCCTAGCATGTACAAAGCTGCAGGTTTAATGCCTGCTACTAACAAGTAACAACAAAATGGCCTAGTGAGGTGACTCTGAGTAGAGCTCCTGAATATAGACCTGATGACCCAAGTTTCAGCTCGGTCTCCCAGGAGGTGGCTGGAGAGAACCCACTTTAGTTGCCCTCTGGCGTCTACATATGTGCACACAGATAATATATACACACAGATAATATGTGCACACCTGCATCATGCGCTTGCGCTCTCTCTCTCCCCCTCCCTCCCTCCCTCCCTCCCTCCTTCCCTCCTCCCCTCCCTCCCTCCCTCTCTCCCTTCTTCCCTCTCTCCTCTTTCCCTCCCTTCCCTACCCTTCTCCTTTTCTTTCCCTCCTCCCTTCCTCCCTCCCTCCTTTCATTCCTCCATCTCATATACACTATATAAAAACAATCAAGTATTCTAAAACAAACAAATAGCCAAACTACTATATAAGATAGGTCATGGATTTCTATCCACTTTCCAGACTAATAAATGATGAAGCAGAATTTGAAGTAATTTGTTGGGATAATATGATTGTTTTTTGTTTTGTATTTTGGCTTTTTGAGACTACGTTTCTCTGTGTAACAGAGCCCTGGCTGTCCTGGAACTTGCTTTGTAGACCAGGCTGGCCAGACTCACAGATATTCATCAACCTCAGCCTCTGGAGTGCTGGGATTAAAGGCCTGGTACACCATGCCTGGCTATGTTAAATTGTAAAACTAGAACCCAAACTAATCTAGCTATTGTTATGATTGTCGTTGTTTGTATATTTTGGTTTTTTTTTTTTTTTTTTAATGATCTCATATAGTCCAGACTGACCTTTAACTCACTATGTAGCTGCAGCTGATCTTGAAGGCATAATTCTCCTGCCTTTTACTCTCCCAAGTGGTGGAATTACTAGTATATGCCACTGTGTCTAGCCTTAAAACTGATTCTTTTTTCTTTTTTATTGTTTTATGTATATGGTTGTTGGTTTTTTTTAAAGATTTATTTATTTATGCATACAGTGTTTTGCCTACATGTCACCTGCATGCCA
This sequence comes from Acomys russatus, assembly GCF_903995435.1. Taxonomy (NCBI): domain Eukaryota; kingdom Metazoa; phylum Chordata; class Mammalia; order Rodentia; family Muridae; genus Acomys; species Acomys russatus. Next base: position 53,995,897 of record NC_067143.1, on the reverse strand, counting down.
GAAGAGGGCACCAGATCTCATTATGGTTGTGAGCCACTATGTGGTTGCTGAAAATTGAAACTCATGACCTTTGGAAGAGCAGCCAATGAATGCTCTTAACCTCTGAGCCATCTCTCCAGCCCCATGTGTATGGCTGTTTTGCCTGCATATGTGTCTATGCACCACGTGCTGCGGAGGGCAGAAGACGACATCAGATCCCCTGAAACTGGAGTTTAGACAGTGTGAGATACTATGTGGGTGCTGGAAATTGAATATGGGCACTTTAGAAGAGTGGTCAGGTGTTTTAACAGATGAACCATCTCTCCATCTCCTCTCTTTTTTTTTTTTTTTTAAGTGCAGTGTCTTTTTTCTTTTCTTTAATATTTATTTATTTATTATTTATATGGTATTCTGTTTGCATATGTGCCTGCACTCCAGAAGAGGGCACTAGATCTCATTTTAGATGGTTGTGAGCCACCATGTGGTTGCTGGGAATTGAACTCAGGACCTCTGGAAGAACAGAAGGTGCTCTTAACCTCTGAGCCACCTCTCTAGCCCTCTCCATCCCCTCTTTAGGTGTATGCACACACACATGTGTAGTACTAGTACTTTTTTTAATTATTAAAGTTTATGTGCGTTAGTGTTTTACTTGTATGTATGTGCATTACGTGCCCATGGAGGCCAGAATAGGACACCAGATCCTCTGGAACTGAAGTTACAGGGAGTTGTGAGTTGCTGTGGATGCTGGGAACCAAACCTAGGCCAGTGCTCTTAACCTTTGACCCATCTCTCTAGCCCCAAAATCTGATTCTGGTGCTGCTGCTGCTGCTCTGCTGCTTCTGCTTCTTCCTCCTCTTGCTCCTCTTCCTCCTCCTTCTTCTCCTCCTCCTCCTCCTCCTCCTCCTCCTCCTCCTCCTCCTTGGCCTCCTCCTCCTCCTCCTTTGAGACAGGGTCTCTCTGTGTGGCCTTGGCTGTCGTGGACTCACTTTGTAGACTGGGCTGGCCTCGAACTCACAGTGATCCACCTGCCTCTGCCTCCCTGAGTGCTGGGATTACAGGTGTGTGCCCCCATATCTAGTTTAAAATCTGATTCTTAATAGGTTTTTTTTTTCTTTCAGAGGCCTTAGGAGATTATTACTTCCTACCTGTCCTAGACATTTCTGCTTTTAGAGCTCCTGAGTTTCCTTCCTTAATGGCTGCCTGAGTCCTTTCCTTGAATCTTAAGTACATTTACAAGCCCCATTTTGTTAGTCATTTCATCATTTAACCTCCCCTGCCTTTCAGGGTTCCTTCACAAACTCAGGATGAAGGCAGGGAGGCTGCTAGGGAGACAGAAGATCTGCATTGGAAACCTACTCCAGGTCAGACTTGCTTTGGCTTCTGTGTAGTTTTCATCATCTATTCAGATTCTAATATTACTTACTCCTTAGCTCCCTCAGGGATGTTAAGATAAATGAGAAGTTTATGCCTGGAAAAGTATCTGTCCTATTTTTAAAGATCTCCAAGGAGAAGCTTTCATCATTTCTGTCTGCTACCAAATATAGTTTGTTTGCAAGCCCCACCCTGAACAGCTGTTACTTCCTGGGGTGGATGAGCAGCTGACTCTCCTACCTGGAACCCTGCAAAGTAATGCAGATTTCCCCCTTAGACTTAGGCATTAAGAGGAGGCCAGGTGTCATGGCACACACCTTTAATCCCAGTATTTAGGAGGCAGAGGCAGGTGGATCTCTGGATCTCTGTGAGTTTGAGGCCAGCCTGGTCTACAAAGCAAGTCCAAGACTTGCCTTTGTTACACAGAGAAACCTGTTTCAAAGAACAAACATCAACAAAAAAAGCCAGGTATAGTGGTGCGCACCTTTTATCCCAGCACTCAGGAGGAGAGGCAGGCAGATCTCTGTGTGTTTGCGGCCAGCCTAGTCTACAGAGTGAGTTCCAGGACAGCCAGGGCTGTTATACAGAAACTCTGTCTCCAAAAACCAAGCCAACCAAACAAACAAACAAACAGAAGAGGATTTCTTGGGTCCCATTTCTATGAGAAAAGAACATGTAATAAAAACTTGGAGTTGTACACACCAGCCTCCTTGCAAGCTATCTTCACTATAGGCTCATTTCTCACCATTTCCTCAAAGACTGCTTGTCAATATGCCATGCTCCCACAGGCCTGAAACACTCACAATCCCCTTCTGCTTCTGGACTTAGGAGGCCATTAGACAAAGATTAAATCGTGCCTCCTTTGGTCTCTCCCCTGTGGGTCGAGTGCTGCTCTTCTGTCCTTGTTGACTGCTAGGGCTTATGCCACTCTAGAATTTATTTTGAGAGAGTTAAGTTTTTGTTTTTCTTCAGTACACTTAAATAAATCCTTGAGGGAGATTCATTACTCATATTGAATTACTCAGTCCTTAGCGTGTTGTCCAGTGAGTGTTTGTTAAATGGCCACTTGACTGATTCTTATTTAGAGAGGGACCAGCTTGGGAAAGAAGCTGTGGTTCTAGGTAAGATACCAGTCTTAGGACACTGGGAGTAAAAAGTAACGCTTCTCTAAAAGACAAAATCTGGACCCAGAGGCAGGAGAGACACATGAGCTTCATCAGTAGCATATGTTAGGGAAGTGATGGTTGCCTTTGGAAACAAAGATGGCCATTTGCTACCAGTGCAGTAGGAGGAAACTGCCAACTGCATCTCTGCCGTATAGACCATTCTAGCAAAGTGTGATCTTGCCAAGTCAGAAACGACTAGACACATCTGCTTATTGGGCCTGTTCCCAGATAGCTCTTATGGCCACTGTTTTTTTTGTATATTTACAAGTTGCTAAGGCCCCAGTGACAGAACAGAGAACTCTCATCTTGAGTATGCTTTTAGTTAGGCAGCCTGAGGTTGCCATGGCATTTTGGCAGTGGTCTTGGCAACTGAAACCCCTCAACATGCTTTCCATGAGCCTCTCTCAAGTCACTCTTTTTCTATCCTATGCTGGGGCAGCCTGGGAGATTTCTTTGCTTCATATTAAGCAAATATGAATATTTGCAATATTAAGCAATAGAGTATTCCATTTAGAAACCTAGAGATGACTTTGTTCATTCTGAGTTTTTTTGTTTGTTTTTGTTTTTTAATTTCCATGTTGGTTACCTGCGTGTTTGCTCTGCCCTAAGCTATATGCTATCCATAATTTAGTAAACAAGTCCTTCATGCTCTTAGCTATTTAGAGATCACCTGCTATAAAATGATCAAGATGCCATGCAACAAATCTGGTATCAAGGGAGTTTATTGTGTGTTGGGTCCTGGCCTGCTGGAAAAATCAAATCAGGGTTCACCTGAAAGAGGGAGTGGGGATTGAAAGTAGGATACAGAAACGTGAGAAATAACGAATCAAGTCAGGACATTTCTGATCAAGATTCACTTTATTGCCGACTAGCAGGAACATATATAGAGCAAGGTCAATAGGGTCTATTCTTATCTCACTCACCCTAGCCCCTGGGCAAGAACGCAATAGACTAAATCGCTCCCTGTAGAACTTCCTAGTTCTCTGAGTAGTTCTCTGTGAGAACTTCCTAGATCCTCTGGGTGGTTTCAAGTTGGGACTTTCCTACTTCTCACAAAAGTAGATAGTCCAAGGATAGCCTAGAACACAAGACCTCATGAGGCAAAGGTCAGCAACTCAAAGGTCACAGCATACAGCCTAAGCACAGGATTTCTGACATGGCAGAATTTGGCATGGCTTCTTCCCACAATTGTGGGAAAGGGAGAAAGAGAGAAGAGGATGCCCATAAAAGAGAGAAGAGGATGCCCGTTGACAGAGAGAGAAAGAAACAGAGACAAAGAGAGGGAGTGAAACCAAGAGAAAGTATAAGAGGCTGGCAGGGGTCCTTTTGATCTGGTATGCACCTGCTGCTGCCAGGTGATGACGTAGGCCCCTGAAAGGCAGGCTTGCGGAACTGCCTGTGAACTACCATCACCTCATACAGAACTCTCCCCAGATAGTTCCTGTCCACACTGCTGCATCTCTCCTCTGAACAGTTCTGTCAGTACCTGAAGCTCTGCATAGCTGCCTAGTTCATATATTGGAAGAGAGGTCCGGGCAAAGATTTGCCTTATTTTATGCAGACACAAGTGTTTATTTTAAAACTGTTGAACTCAGTGTGTCTCTGTAAACCTTGCTACCACTGCCAATATTACTATTAAATGTTTTCCTTAATGAAGGTTAAACATGGGAGCAGAGAGAAGGGGCTCAGCAGTTATGAGCACTTGTTGCTCTTGCAGAGGACCCAGGTTCCATTCCCAGCACTAACGTAGTGGCTTGCAACCATCTATAATTTCAATTCCTGGGGATCCAACCCCTTCTTCTGACCTCCTCAGCTACCAGGCATACATATGTACATGCAGGCAAAACACTTTATACATAAGCATAAAGAAATCTTTTTTTAAAAATCAAAAGTGAAGTTTAAACTTATTACCCAAGGGCCTAGGAGTTGGCTCAGCAGGTGAGAGTGCTTGCCACCAACCCAGTAACTGAGCTCAGCCTTTTGATGTCATGTGGTAGAAGGAGAGATTTTTGTTTCTTCTCGCTCATTAGCTTTGTCCACAACCTATTCAGTTTCTTTGTTTGGCAGAATTGTACAAAATACATGTTCTCCATCACTGAGATTTTTTTTTTTTCTTAGCTCCTAATGTGTTTGTATTGATTTGTTTCTGGTGGTACCTTGTTCTATATAATGTGTGAAAAAATATGTATTTTATGATACATTGTCTTATAGTGCAAACTCTCTCTGAAAATCAGAGAAAAACAGATTCAGTGATTAATGAAGCCCCTGCCCCCAATTCAATTAACTAGCTACTGTTCAAGCAGTGGTGCTATTTCTTCTCTGTAGTCTTTTAGACTTTTGTTGCCTCCAAATTCAGTTTTATTGGGAACTCATTTACTACCTGTTTTTTCCTTGAAAGGGTTTTGTTTTGTTTTGTTTCTTTCTCCCTACTTCTAAAGTTTCTAGCTAGGTGGTAGTGGTGGTGTATGCCTTTAGCCCCAACACTCAGGAGGCAGAGGCAGGTGGATCTCTGAGCTTGAGGCCAGCCTGGTCTATAGAGCGAGTTCCTGGACAGCCAGGGACACACAGAGAGCCCGATCTTGGAAAAGCGCCCCCCCCCCAAAGTTTTAAAATAAATTTTTATATTTTAAGAGAAAAAAATTAAAATAAAATTTACCTTGACCTCTAAGACTGGGCTGGTTGTTTTTATACAATGTCTCAGTTTTTCTAAAAGCTAAAAGGAGCTCAGGAATTCCTGGTTTATTTTTTGTTTTTGTTTGTTTGTTTGTTTTCAGAAGATAATGTGGGCATACCTTTTGATTTGATTCTTTCCTAATCTCTGGGCTTACTATTTTGCAAACAGTCCCAATGAACCTGTTAATTGTGGCTGGGCATGCTGGCACATGCCTTTAATCCCAACACTTGAAAAGTAGAGGCAGGAGGATCTCTGTATCTCTGAGTTTGAGACTAACCTGGTCACTAAAGCTTGTCCAGGACAGTCAAAACTACATACACAGAGAAACTCCGTCTTTAAAATAACAAACAAACAAAAAACAAAACCCAAGCAATGTGAAGCACAGACTCTTCTTCTCACTTTTAATATGAGTCTAGTTGTTCAGCCCCTAGTTCAGTCTGTGGTTGTCTAGTACAATGTCTTGTTTGTTTGTTTGTTTGTTTTTTGTTCTTCCCAGTGTTTCTTTTCTTTTTTCTTTTTTCTTTTTCCCCCGAGATAGGGTTTTTCTATGTAGCCTTGGCTGTCCTGGACTCACTTTGTAGACCAGGCTGGCCTTAAACTCATAGCTATCTGCCTTCCTCTGTCTCTTTGAGTGCTGGGATTACAGACATGTGCCACCACACCTGGCTTCTTCCCAGTTTTTCTTTTTCTTTTTTTTTTTTTCGAGACAGGGTTTCTCTGTGTAGCCTTGGCCATCCTGGACTCACTTTGTAGACCAGGCTGGCCTCAAACTCACAGTGATTTGCCTGCCTCTGCCTCCTGAGTGCTGGGATTAAAGGCGTGCACCACCACGCCCGGCTATCTTCCCAGTTTTTCTTTCTTTCTTTTTTTTTTTTTTCGAGACAGGGTTTCTCTGTGTAGCCTTGGCCATCCTGGACTCACTTTGTAGACCAGGCTGGCCTCGAACTCACAGCAATCTGCCTGCCTCTGCCTCCCGAGTGCTGGGATTAAAGGCGTGCGCCACCACACCCGGCTATCTTCCCAGTTTTTCTTAAACTAGCACCTGGATCCTAATTTGGGCAGCCATTTGTTGGTACATTCTGTTGTGTCTGTGCTTTTAATTTGAGGCCAAGGTATGTCAGAGTGCTTCCCTAGCAGGTCAGTTGTGGGCTCCAGTGTGGTAGCACTGAGACTCAGGCTGCATGTTTCACACACAGTAGCCAGCACTCTTGGTCTCAGCAAATAATGAATCTAACAACAAGTCTCTGCTCACCACCTCATTCCCTGTACTCAGGGTTGAACCTTAATACTCACGCACACTAGCCAAGCACTTTCCCCCTGAGCTATCTTCTCTGTCTTCCTGTCTGTTTTATCTGTAAAGTAATACTGAAACACTACGGCAGAGCCTTGGGAAGGTGGTTAGTGGGTAAACGTTGGTCAGACAAGCATGAGGACCGAGTTTGGATCCCTACTATTCAAGTAGAAGCCAGGAGTGCCAGATAGCTTCTAAGACCCCAAAGATGGGGATGGGGACAAATGGATCCTGAGGCTCACTGACTAACTAGTAGAGCCAGAACAGTGAGCTCCAGGGTCACCGAGACCCTGTACCAAAGACTAAGGCACAGGAGAAGCTAGAGAAAGACACTGGATGGCCCTCTCTGGCTTCCTGCACTGGTAAGTACACCTGTACGCATGTGCGCGCGCACACAAATTAAGACAATAAAAGCAAAGCCTTAATATGTATGAAAATGTCTCAAGAGGGGCAGGAACAGTGCCTAGCGTGTACAACATCCAGGGGTCCATCCTAAGTGTTCCATAGACCAGGTTTAGCAGTGGGCCACCTGCATTCCCAGCACTTGGAAGCTGGACACAAGAGGATTAGAAGAAGCTCAGTGTGATGCTCGGCTAAGAATTCAAGATCAGTTTAGGAAAAATGAGACCCTGGATAAAAAAAAAAATTGTAATGAAATCCACTATTTTATATACTAACTTAAAAAATAAATAAAACAAAAAAGAATTCCCCACAAACAAAAGCCAACGACATATTTTCTGACCACAGGAGACTCTATAAGAGAGTGGCAGCTATAGACAAGTGAACTGGAAGCTCCATGCTGCACTGCCAGTGTAGCGGCTCCCATGGTGTCTTGTGGCCTAAGAATGCTTGAATGTGCTGTTAACACATATCTAATTTCAAAGTAAAATATTGTATTAATGACTTCAGTATTTTGTGGCTGGGGACGTGTCTCATGGGTAGGACACTGTGCTTCATGTGCAAGGCCCTGGGTTCACTGCATAGGCACAGAAATGTGCCTATCCATTAGGGAATTTGATTTCAATTTAGTCTTACTTTGCTTTTAATTTGTTTGTCCACATTTATTGATACCTTTTGTGTACCAGTTCCCTGGCATTGCATTCTATTATGTGCAGTAAATAGTTGACTATGGCCTAGTCACTACCCAAGAATAAATTCAAAGCCTGTTTCATGCACTGAGGTGATATACACTGAAGTGATGGTGGAAAAGAAAATGCTTTGGGGCACTAGGTATTCATAACTAGTTCTGATTGCAAAGGAGACCAAAGGCTTCAGATGTCTTGAAAAGCAGAAAGGGAGGCAGGAAGGCTATTGTAGCCCAAGAGGAGCAAGTTGATTTAAAGCATAGGGAATTAGACCAGTTAGTCCCACCATGGGTGTCGTCTCCCGTTTTTACTCATGGGTGCAGGAAACTAACGAAGTTGGAGAAGATGGGTAAGAGGTCGCAAGAGCTCAATGGAAAGCAAACCCTGTGTCTACAGTACAGTTTAATGAAGGATGAAGTGGGGGAGCCAGGCATAGTGCCAGCTCTGTCATTTTGATCACACTAATGGCGTCATGTTTACACAAAATTGAAATGTCACTGGGTGTGGTGGCACATGCCTTTGATCTCCGCACTTGGCAGGCAGAGGCAGACGGATCCATGTGTGTTCCAAGCCAGCCAGGGCTGTATAGTTGAGACCTGATTCAGAACAATAGCAACAGGAAAGGAAATGTGAGAGAAGAGTAGGCAAAGCACACAACATAGTGGCCAGGGGCGTGCAGCGGGAGCCGGCTGCAGCTGAAGTGCCTGTGTTTGTGTTTCAGATGGTGACCCTCTTTCAGATGTGGGTTGTTCCCCTCTATTTCACAGTGAAGCTGCACTGGTGGAGGTTCTTGGTGATCTGGATCTTCTTCTCCGCTGTCACAGCCTTCGTTACCTTCCGAGCCACGCGGAAACCTCTGGTACAGACAACCCCCAGGTGAGAGTGTGGGTAGAGGAGGAGAGCTGGCTTTTCTTTCCTCTTTTTTAAAGATATTTTTAAAATTATTCTATTTACTTTTGTGTTTTACCTCCATGTATGTCTGTGTGAGGGTGTCAGATACCTGGAACTGGAATTATAGATAGTTGTGAACTGCCATGTGGGTTCTGGGATTTGAATTCGAGTCTTTTGGAAGAGTAGCCAGTGTTCTTGACCACTGAACCATCTCTCCAGCCCCAAGATTTATTTTTTAAAATTGTATCTGTTTTGAGTGTTGCCTACTTGCATGTGTGTTTTGCCCACAGAAGCCAGAAGAAGGCATTAGATCCCCTGCAACTGCAGTTACAGATTCTGGTGAGCTGCTCTGTAGGAACCAAAACTTGGGTCTCCTGCAAGGACAGCAAATGCTCTTAACCTTGGAGCCATCTCTCCTGCCCTCAAGCCTGCGTTTCTTGAAGTGACTGTGTTGGAAAGCATGGGAGAAAGATTGGTTTAGAATGAAAAACAAAAAGCCCTCACCCACCCTTTTGTTGTCTGCCAAAATGAGTTGGTGCAGGGCCTCTGTAAAACAAGCTGATTGGGAGACCCACTCCCCTGGCCACAGGTTCAGAATTCCGAATACGCCCCTATCCTTTACTTGATGATCTGCATCAAGATCTGTTAGTGTTAAGAAAACACAAAACAAACAAGCTTTTGCCATCACTGTGCTCTCATTTTAAGTACCATTGTCTTCTGTGACCCCTTCTCTGAACCCCTAATTAGATTTTCCATTATGCTTTCTATTAAGACCCTGTAGTTTACTATCATAGAACCCATCAGAATTTACAACAAGATGTTATTTTGAGTATCTGTCTCCCTGACTAAACTATGAGATCAGGACCCACATCCACTGTGCTGGTAACTGTACATCCAGGCCTTGCCATAGGGTCTGGCACATACTAGCTTACTCTGAATTTTTGTTGAATGAGTGAATATCAGTAATGAATAGCACTTCCTTCTTCTGTAACAGAGCTACTGCCTCTATAATTCTTTGTTTTATCAAAATGTATTTTTGTTCAATCCTCCCAACCAGCTTGTGAGGTCATTTAAGATCCATGCCTGACAGAAAAAGATATTTTTCTCACTCATTTCATTCGCTCAACAAGCGCCTGCTATGCGCCACTGGGGACACAGGGCTGCGTAAGACATGCTCCCTGCCCTCAGGGAGGAGAGGGTCGAGAAAGCACCTGTTGGGTGCATTTGGGAAGTGCCATGAGAGGTCTGCGTGGGCTTAAGCCTACCAGGGGAGCTGGCTGTCCTCACCAAAGTCTCCCAGCTTGCAGACCACTCTTGAGCTTCATATGTTCTGTTTACTGCACACCTTTCTCTGACCCTCTAAGTTTCACTAAGAGTGAAGATGGTGGTCTAGAAGCTTCTCCGTGGCATCTCTAGACCCAGAGAGTAGGTACAGGAGCTAGTGCCAAGTAGATATGGGGTTGGAATATGTGGCATTGTAACTTGTGAGCAATAGGTCCTTACCTTTCCAAGCCTTTCAACCCTAAAAATGTGATAAGTTCTCAATTTCATATAAAGTGATTTTCCAAAATAAAAGGCACACTTTCACATGTGAGTGACCAAGTGTTGGGCATGGTGATATAGGCCTGAGCCCCAAGGAGACAAGATTGTGAGTCTGAAGTCAGCCTTGGGCCGCAGTGAACCACTTGAAGGACAGCTGAGGTTACACACAGTGAGATGGTTCAGCCAGTAGAGATGCTTCTTAGTCACCTTAGGTAACCTAAGCCTGCTGACTAGTTTGATTCCCAGAACCCACTCCACAAAGTTTCCCTCTGTCCTCCACACAAGGGCCACATATATACACACGAAGTTACCAGTGGCAAACAATATTAATGTCTAGCTGAAATGACTGAAATATTGTTAGTAATATGGCAACTTCTTTTTATAATAGTAAATAACATTGATGGTGCTTCCCAGTTTCATAAATGACCTTATTTATTCATCTAACTTTAATAAATATATTACAAGAAATTGGCTCTAGCTGAGCACAGTGGTGCACGCCTGTAATCCCAGCATTCAGGGAGGCAGAGGCAGGTGGATTTCTGTGAGTTTGAGGCCAGCCTGCTCTACAAAGCGAACCCAAAGTGAGAAAGGAAGTGCTTTTGCTCATTTGTGCAAAGAAGTGAACTTACTTCAGAATTAGGATTTGACTTATGTGAGCTTATTTAGCAAATAACAGTTTACTAATCCAAGATAAGTAGTAGAAGACCTAAATTTCCGTGTCTTTTCTGCTGTCTCTTTCCCGTATAGGTGGGTGACATTTTCTGTTCAACACTTCAAGATAGTTGGCACCTTTCCCACCCTAGAAGCTGCTTAGCCAGAGCTGGAAAGCATAGGCTGGAACCTAAGTGTCCATCCAGGGGTCTAGCTGAGATGCAGTAAGTTAGTTCTCGGGAAGAAAGAAGGCTTGGGCCAATTATTCAAGCAAATTACTAAACTGCTCATTTGTTATTATCTCAGATAGGATGGTTTAACGACTGCTTGGGCTAGGGTTTCTGTTCCTGTGATGAGACACCATGACCAAAGCAAGTTGGGGAGGAAAGGGTTTATTTGGCTTACACTTCCATATCGCTGCTCATCACTGAAGGAAGTCAGGACAGGAACTCACACAGGGCCAGAACCTGTAGGCAGGATCTGATGCAGGGGCCATAGAGCAGTGCTGATTACTGGCCTTCTCATGGCTTGCTCAGCCTGCTTTCTTACGGAACACAGACCCACCGGCTGCCCGGGAATGGAGCTACCCACAGCAGGCTCCTCTCTCCCACATCAATCACTAAGTAGGAAAATGCCCTACATGCTTGTCTACAGCTGATCTTCTCAGTGAGATTCTCTCTTCTCTGATGACTGTATGGGGTCAGTTTGACACAATACTCTCCAGTGCAGTGGCTCCTGGTGTAGGGGACCACCTGCAACAGTTACAGAGCTCTGGTTCTTACAGAGACTCCTCTCTCCTTCCTGAATCCAGCTGGAGTTCACTGCTCAGATTCCACATTGCTCATTACTTAGCCCTGGGGTATACTGCATACCTTCAAGGATGTGAAAAACCCCACTCTGCTCCAACAACACAAAGCATGCACATTAATTCAAGGGTACTGTTTGAGTGTCTTCCTCATTTCTTCTCCAAAGAAATATGTCACTTCAGAAGCAAATTCATGAGACATCATTCCTAGTATTATTGGCCTTATGGACAGGAGCAAAGCTGTAGTCAGACTAGCCAGACCCAGGCCTGCAGCCAGTTCTGTCTTCAGCTCATCTCCCCTTGTCTCTGTTCTGACTAGAACAGCAAGCCTGTACATGTTGTGTTCTCAAGGCTCTTAGTTTTTTACCTCTGTACCCAGCTAACCTGCATTAGAGAGGGCAGAACTGGCCTAGGGCAGCTGTGACTTTCATTTGCTTGAGTCTGAAACTCATTTTTCAGGATCTCTTTTCTTGGCTCAGGTCCAGGAAGACACAGCGCATTCTTGGGTATGATGATTTAGGGCCATTTACGCAATTGAGGATGTGAACAGCTTTTGGCAGTAACTGGTGCCCAAGAAATTCTGAGCGTTGAACCTGGTGCCCCATTGATGTGAGAAGGAGGGTTTCTCATGATTGAGTGGCCCCTGAGGCCACGGTTCTGTGCCAGCTGTACTAACTTTTTATCTCCTTCCTCCAGGTTGGTTTATAAATGGTTCCTGCTAATCTATAAAATCAGCTATGCCACTGGCATTGTTGGCTACATGGCCGTCATGTTTACCCTGTTTGGTCTTAACTTACTATTCAAGTGAGTACCCTTTGCTTTTACATCTTCCTGGTGTTTGGGGAGGAATGGCTGTAAGTCCTGGGCATTAAAAAGAGAACAGGGTACTAGATGCAGCCCTCTGTTTTGCTGTCAGAAAACATGGAATGTCTGAATACAGACAAAAGGAAGAGTCCCAAGTCATTTGCATTTCCTAAAAATTGGTATTCAATGGAAAAGTATAACAAAAGTCAGCATAGTAACCAGTTACCGACAATTCCATTTCCTAAGACTAGTTTTTATCTTTGTACACTATTCTGCCTGACTAGATCAGGAGCTAGCAAGCTTTATCCTTTGGATCAAAACAGCCTATCATGTGTTATAGTAAAATAGTTTTTTTTTTTTCATCTGTAATCCAGGCTGACCTCAGACTTGACTTCTCCTCCGCAGCCTTCTTGACGCTGGGATCATAGGCTTGTACTGTCACACTTGGAACACAGTCATTCACATCATTTGTTAATTGTCTGAAACTGATTTTGCACTCAAACAACAGAGTTGAATAGCTGTGACAGAGACCATTTGGGCCATACAACCTAAAATATTTATTTGGTCCTTAACAGAAAAGGTTTGCAATTCCTTAGGCTCTGAGCTTAGCTGGCCACACTGAGAACAGGTCTACTTAGAAGACACAAGAGAGGAAGCACAGCAGAGCAGCGCTGCAGGGACCTCCATAGTAGTCCCAGAGGTGAGGTGTGACATACTGTCTACACTGATGAGTGCCGGCAGCACACCGGCCTGGGGGCCCCGCCTCTCCAGGAACATGTTTTATTCCATGAGTGTCCTCGTCCACAGGCAGAGTTGCCAGACTTCATACTTGCCAGACTTCAGGGAAGTAGTCTAGAATGGTACCCTGTGGGCAGTTAAGTCCTGCTCTGTTGTTGGGCGTGTGGGTTCTTCCATTCAGTGCTATCATGGGCACAGCCCCAGCAATAAGTGCTGTTGCTATTTGCTTCCTGTTGTCATAAGTTTTCTAGAAGATCTACAGCACTTTACAGGCCCTCTTCCCACAGATGAGCTGAAGTCAAGCCGTCCTGAGCTTAGAGACCAGAGAGTGCAGTCAGTCAGTGGGCAGCAGAGGAAGAAATGTGTTCACCTAGATGAAATGGTTGATACTGAGTGGGCTGTAGATCCAGAGAGTCCCAGGCCAGCCTGGGGATGTGTGCCTGTCATCCCAGTTACTAAGAGGCCAAAGCAGAAGCATTGAAAATACAGCCTAGGCAGTCTGGCTCAAAAATAAAAATAAAAATGGGCCGTGGATGCAACTTAATGGTAAAAGGCCTAGATGGGCAAAGTTAAATCCTCAGTACTGAATACGGGAAAAGAAAAAAGAAAAGAATAAAAAAGAAGAGGAGGAGGAGTCCATGTCTGCGACAGTGATTAAAGATCAAGTCTTAATTTATGGCTGGAAAAACCATTGCCTTAGTGTTCTACTGCTGTGAAGAGACCATGACCACAGCAACTCTCATAAAGGAAAGCATTTGACTGGGGGCTGGCTTATAGCTTTAGAGATCAGTCCATTATCACATTAGTTTAAAACTAATTAGTTTTTGGACTAATTAAGTTAGTCCATACAGGTATAGCACTGGAGCACTAACTAGGAGATTTACATCCTGATCTGTAGGCAGCAGGTGAGGAGAGAGCACACACGCATTCATAGACTCCAGACTGTATGTTATTGGTCCTAGAAGTTTTAAACTAATGTTATAGGAAAGATCCATATTTTCCTAGTAAATAGGCTTGAACCAAAACTTAATTTTGATGACATTATACCGAATATGTACTTAGACACCTATTCAGTAATAACAAATAATTACTAGTTTTATATATGCTTTTAAACTATTTTTGACAAACTCTGTAAAATGGCAAATGTTTTAGGTTGTGTGGGAGAATAAGGAAAACCTAAGCTATTATGTGTAGTACTTATAGATAACGAGAGAAAATGCCTAGCACACCGGCTGCCCTGCTTCCCTGGGGGTACAAGGGCACATTTCACATATGTGAGATGCTTTGAACAATTTCTGTCAGTTCAGACATTCCTAGGAGAGACTGGCAAGAGCTAGAGGGTTGTTTCAGTCTTTGCTTCAGTTCTACTTAGGGCGTAGATGTCCTGCCTGGCCTTTGATGGGTCCAGCCAAGTCAGTTTGGGTAGCTAGCTGCAGGTGAAGACATTCAGCAAGCTACTTTTTGTTTTGTTTTTTGTTTTTTTGTTTTTCGAGACAGGATTTCTCTGTGTAGCCTTGGTTATCCTAGACTCACTTTGTAGACCAGGCTGGCCTCGAACTCACAGCGATCGCCTGCCTCTGCCTCCCGAGTGCCCCACCACACCTGCCCTCAGTGAGCTACTTTTTTAAATGAAATCCCCGTTACTTGGTATCCAGCATTTACCAGTAGTGGCGTTGTTAACACATAGCTCCTGAAAGTCCTCCAGGCAAGCACGAAGCCTAGCTGTGTGTCATGTCAGGCTGGAACTACAGCCAGAGTTGAGACTAGGGACCAGTTTGTGGGGCAGTGATACACTAGCTTGGTCTTTGCAGCTCATAGTAATGGCTTTCTCAAGAGATGTTGTGGACCGTATAAAAACAGCAAACAGATTTGTTCATAATTTACTAACACTTGTTCTAGCTTTTGAGTGATCTGGCTAAATTTAGACTTTTCCTTGAGTGTCCCCAAACAGTAATCCAAAACAGTTGTGTCTCAGGGCAGGCCTCACTGCCAGGGTGCTTCCCATGCAGGGTTAAACCAGAAGATGCGATGGACTTCGGCATTTCTCTTCTCTTCTATGGCCTCTACTATGGAGTTCTTGAGCGGGACTTTGCAGAAATGTGTGCAGACTATATGGCATCCACCATAGGGGTAAGTTCACCGATGCTTTTTTTTTTTTTTTCTCCAAGATAAGGTCGTGCTGTCTATGTCACCCAGACTGGTCCTTGGACTCAGAATTAGACTCAGAAGCAGTAAGATTACAAGTTTGTACCACCATGCCCTGTTATCTGTGCTACCTCTAAATTGTTGAGGTTAACATCACTTACTTGATGTAAGACAAAGGCACTAAAATGAGACAAGCCACATAAAACCCATTAGTATGCATAGAGATTGCTTTCTTGAAATTTAGAAAGTCAGATTTTACATGTACCCTGGAATATGCTTGGGCCTTGCGCTGTATGTTAAGACTTAAAAGGTATAAATAAAACATGTGCCCCTCCCTGAGGAACTGTTGGCAGTTCATTTTGCTAGTGAAGAGGCAGTTATTTTATTCAGTGGTATAGCCATTGGTAACTTTTCTTAGGCAGGCAACACTAATTAAACTCAGTAGATCACACACATAAAATCTGAATGTAAAAATAAAACATGGCCCTTGCTCCAAATAACTTCACTTACTAATGAGAAAAGTAATATATTAAAGTGATACACAAACATAAAAGTATGGCTGTATGCAGTATTGTGAAGGAAAGGTACATGAAGGAACGATGCCGGGAACACATGTGACCTCACTGACCTCAAGATGGCGTTCTCAAAAGAATTACTTTGAAGCTGACTTTAACATGAGTAGGGGTAAATGAAGTGTGCGCTGGTCAGAGGGAGTAGCATCCACAAAAGTCAGCAGGATTGAGTGTGGGCAGGGTTTGTTTGTTTGTTGGTGTGTACACATGCACATGCCTTTGGAAGCCAGAGGACAGCCCTGTCATTCCTCAGGAACTGCCCACCTTGCTTTTTAAAACACAGTCTCTCACTGACCTGGGCTTGCTGAGTTGTCTCAACTGGTTGGTCAGCAGAGATCTGTCTCTACCTTCCCAGCATGAGGATTATAAGTGTGCACCATATCTGTTTTTGTTTGTAGTATATATATTTGCTTGTGTGTGCACAGGCATATGAGTGTGTGTGTGTGTGTGTGTGTGTGTGTGTGTGTACACACATGGGTGCAGAGACCAGAGGTCAACTTGAGGTGTCATTTCCATTTTATTTATTCTTTTTATTATTGCTTTTTGTTTTGTTTTTGTTTTTGAGACGGGATCTCTTTTATGTAGCTTTGGCTGTCCTAGAACTTCTCTCGACTAGGCTAGCCTCAAACTCACAGAGAGCTACCTGCTTCTGCTTCCTAAGTGCATTTTATTTATTTATTTATTTATTGTTATTATTGTCTATGTGTATGATGTGTGGATGTGCATGTGCTGTGGCTTTTGTGTAGAGCAGAGAACACATTTGTGGGGTTGGGTCTCACCTTGATCGAATTCAGGTCATCAGGCATGCATAGCATGTGCTTTACCTCTGAGCCATCTCAACTGTCCTCCACTTTAATTTTTGCAGTAAGATCTGTCACTGAGCCATGAACTCATCAATTAACCTAGGATCCCTGGCCAATGAGATCCAGGCATCACCTGTCTATGCCCCTACTCCTCTCCTGCAGGGAGTCTACACATGTACACAGCTGTACGCAACGTTGTTTTTTGTATTTTGTTTGTTTTAATGTGGGTACTCAAGATCAGATTCAGGTGTCTGTGCTCATGCAGCAAGCTCTGTCCTGACTGAGCTGTCTCTGTGTCCTGAAAGGGTAGATGTTTTTGAGAACTAATGCTAGTTTCTAGAGAAACAGTCAGTAGATGAGAGAAAAACCTTGTAGGCCAAAGATTGTAATCTTATTTATCATGGTATTTGTGTAGGATGATGGGGACAGTGCACAGCAGAACGCCTATCTGCACGTCAGAGAACAGCTTTGTGTATTCAGCTGTCTCCTTGTGCCTTTAGGTGTACGC